>NC_090443.1:291167566-291478558 GCF_031143425.1 Pleurodeles waltl | reverse complement strand
CTTCTTGACAATTTCCAGTCCGGCTTCATCCAAAACTGCAGCACTGAAACAGCCCTGCTGCTAGTGATTGATGACGCGCTGCGGATACTCGATTCAGGGGAGTCTTGTCTTCTAATTCTTCTTGACCTTTCTGCAGCCTTTGACACTGTCAATCACAACACTCTCCTTAACACTCTTCAACAGAGAATGGGCATGGAGGGCACTGTGCTCAAATGGTTTGCCTCCTTCCTCTCTGATAGATCCCAAATGATCAAAATAGCGAACAGTCTTTCAGCTCCTTTAGCGGTCAGTCAAGGTGTTCCTCAAGGCTCCATACTTGCACCCACACTGTTCAATCTCTATTTAGAACCGTTGGGAAATCTCCTGAGTAAATCCGGGATCCACTATCATCTATATGCGGATGACACTCAGATCTACCTTAAGGTGGCCTCCACTCACGATCTCTCCTTCCTTAGCTCTACTCTCGACTCCATTCAAAACTGGATGTTAACTCATCAACTGATCCTGAATCCCTCCAAAACAGAATTCCTCCTCCTCTCCTCCTCACTTTCTCATCCCCCAGTGCAATCATGGATGGATCAGATCAATCTAATGAACAATAAGCCCATCATTGTCGAGAGCGCAAAATCCCTTGGTGTCATTCTCGACAAAAAACTCAATCTACTCTCCCACATCGACTCCATTGCAAAGTCTGCTCGACACCAACTGCGCCTTCTTTGGGGGATTCGTCGCTTCTTCCCGGAGCACGACCTTAAAACCCTGGTCCAATCGCTGGTTCTCTCCAGATTGGACTACTGCAACTCTTTTCTTACTGGCCTTCCCAAATCCCACCTTTCCCCCCTGAAGTCTATTCTCCATTCAGCTGCTCGTTTCATATATGGGGCCAAAAGAAGCGACCACATCACACCCATTTTATCCACCCTCCGTTGGCTTCCCATAGAGGCAAGATCTATCTTCAAAACTGCATGTATCACCCACAAAGCCTTGCACTCCTCCTCCCCTCGCTACCTGGTGAATAAACTGAAACTCTCTGGGGGCTCCAGACCATCACGTAATGCAGAAAAGCTATTGCTTGAACCTCCCATTTTCAAGAAGGAAAGATCGATGGCCCAATCCTTTTCAGGCAACGCGGTGAGAATCTGAAACTCACTTCCGCCTCAGCTTCGGACCACCACCTCTTCTCAGGCCTTCAAAACTGACCTCAAAGCTCTCCTCCTTCAAAGACACTTCCAAATTTAATTCTAGCCCTCTGTTTTCTGAAGGAAGTCCTTCCATTATAGGAAATTCTGTTCTCCATGCCTATAGAAGTGCCTTCTCAGGGTGTTTTTGTGTTTTGAGTGTCTGCCATTTAGTGCAGTATTATACCTCTACCTGTATTTTGTACTCTTCTGTAACATGCACACGGCACCTTTCCTTTTACTACGTATCATTTGCTACCTCTTATATCTTGTTTACTTTTGATACATGCACAACGGCCACCACTGCCTCATGTAACGTAACTATTGTTTGAGTGTTTTGAGTGTCTACCATTTATTGCAATTTTATTTACCTTTACTCGTACTTTATGTGCTCTTGTAACCTGCACACGTCACTTTTTCCTTTCGTAACGTATCGTTTGCTACCTTGTGTATTTTTTTTTGCTCTTGATACTTGCACAATTATCACTATTGCCTCATGTAACGTTTGTTTATGTAACAGGCTCACTTGTAATTCTTCTCCTCTTGTATCTTTACTTTGCCTATTGTGAAGCGCTCTGACACCTTCGGGTAAAGTCCGCGCTATATAAAAACGCATTTAAATAAAAATAAATAAATAAAAATTGTGCGCCGGTACCTCTCAATCGGCTGCGGTCGGGTGTGGCTCTCTGTACTTGTGCTTCCGCTGGGGCAGACTAGGCAGGCCCTGCCTGCACAGTAAGGCCTTAAGGCTCTGGTCCCCCAGCGATCTTATTTCGGCATGTTATGTTGATGATGTGCCACCGGCGAGGCTTCAGTCAGCTCTCCCAGCACTGCAGGGTGTTTGGAATTGGCATTCGTTCCGCTGCTGAAACTTAGAATGTAGGATATTGTAGGATGGTTTTGGGGCCTTGGCGGAGCTTACAGATAGGCTGCCTGCCCGGTCGCCATCTTAACCACACCCCACAAATTGATGTTTGAAAAGGTTTGTTTTTAGAAAAATACTTCCCAATGTACTGATGTAATCTGATGTACTAAAGTGAAATGGTTCTGCAGGTTAATGAAATACACTTTTTGATTTGTTTTTAAGTGACTTTATCCTATTTTTACACTTTTCTGCAAGTTGTTTAAAATGAATGTGTTCCTAATTTTGAGTGGTTAGGACAACCTAGTTATTTCCTTTCTTTAACTTCGATTAACCCTTAAATGAAGCCTTCCATGCTTATTAAAATTATTTTTAGTGTTAGTGTTGGGTCGAGTAAACAGTAGCCCAGTGCTGCTGTTGACCAAGTTGCTGCATGTAAAGGCCACATACCGTCCCTCGGCTGGTCTGCTTTGACCACATACTATACCTTTGTTTGCTGCGTGATTTAGTCAGTCTGCTGCGTAATGTGATCCCCCAGTGCCATATAATTAAAATGGTTCTGTTTATGCCGAACAAAATGTCCAGGAAGTGTGGGTGAATTTGCCCCACATATCACATCAATTATTACACCAATAATTCCATCCTATTGCTCACAGTTCAGACTTAAATGACGAAAAACTGAAATTTGGTAGAAGGCATTATGATATGCAAGATAAAAGTATACTAAGTTGAAGAGTAGTAGAATAACTGATAGGAAGATCCAATTAACCGACTTGAAGCAAAATTAATGTTGGAATGCATGGTTTTTCTCGTGAGACAGCGACTAGGAGGAATTATATACATAGGGAGGGAAAAAGTGAATATTGTGGTAAGCAAAATGGAGCATGGAGGCACTTTGAGAGCCGAGCGGTGGCCTGAATTTGCTGCAAGTAGAGTGACAGTAGAGTTCACTACAAACATAAATGGCTTGGAATTCCTGTTGAACACAATGGTGAGAAATTGATGGATTCATTTTGGTAAGTAATTTGTACTTTTGAACGTGGTTGGGAATGCATGATGAGGAGGAGGGCAATAGAAATATATTGTGAGGCAATTGGTGGGAAATGTGTGGTTTACGTAATTATAGGAAACTTATGCTCTGTGAAATGGTGGAATATTTGTGCTGAGTACAGCATTGAAAACGTAAAGTTTTGGATAACCTATAACCTGTGTAGAGCTGTCTCCCTATACAACAGCTTTCAAGTGCTAAATGTGGTCATCTAATCCGGGGGTCCTGGGTGAATCGGCAGCGTATTCATGGTTTTTATTAAGCCGTTCCTATTGTTCAGGGTGCATATATTGATGGAAACCCAATTCCAAAGGTTGGTGTGGGCAGAAGATATCCTAGCTTCATTTCGTGCTTAATTTTGATCACCATAGAGCGGTTTGGACCCAGGTAATCTCAGAACTCGTTTGAATGTGTGGTTTTAAACACATTTAGTAACCTGGAGCTTTGCCTGGGACTGCCTTGAAGGTCAGTTGTATTACATTTAATGAGACTCTTGGACCCACAGCAACTTTTGCAGCATTCACCAGAGGTGTTCTATTCTGGGTTTGTTGGTAACAATCAGGGCAGTGTTTTTCTCTGTGTCGTGAAGACAATGTGTGTGTTTGCTTGTCAGGCCGGCAGGTATAACTTTGCAGAGCTTGGCTGTAATATTAGCTCGTGGAGTTAACTGCATGTCTGTTCGCGGCACATTGCCTTGACCTTACTTGCACAGAAACAAATGCAGATCCCACGTGCCTAGTAGCTACTATTGCAAGTTAACTTTACTGATCTCCAACGTGTATTTCAAGGTGCGTGGGGGTCGGCATTCTCAAGTGCTGTGTACAGAATTAAATTGAGTGTTGGCGTTATTGGAAATCAAGATGTGATGGGGGAGGGAAGTGGAACATGTGATTAGGACAGTACTAAACTGCATACTCTGCTGATTTTTTTTTTTTTTCATTTCTCTATAATGTCGTATGAGGCACATGGAAATATAGATAAGTCCAGTGTCACACGCTTGGCTATTGACAGAGCAGGAATTGGAACTCCTCTTTCCCTGTTCCAGGAAAAGAGTTTGGTCACTAGACCTCCCATCGTTCAGTTAAAACCCAGTTTTCTGGTCCTCTCATAAAAGTGAGTAGAGAGCCATCTCTCGACATCTTTCGAGGCAGTTAAACTTGTGAACAACTTAGCAAGGCAAAGATCACACCAGAGTAAAATGAGTGTTTCCTGCATGGGTGCAAGTTGTGTTCCGAGTTCTCTTAGTTGAAATTTAAACAAACATCCTCCATCCCGTAGGTGTCCTATGCGACTCTTGCAAAATCGACAGTAGTTTATCCTTCGCGGGATCGTCTTTGTGCAAAACATCCATCATCTTTCTCCTCAAGTCGTTCCAGAACTTCTATCATACATTGGCGGTAAAGGATTACTTTACTATGACATTGTGTGCGAATATACTTCGAGAATACTTCTGACGTTCTCACTGGTTATGTACCGGTAACAAAGTGCATAACCCTTTTTGGTCTCACCTCCATGTACATTTCTCTTGTTAATGCTTAAGAGGAAGGCAGTCGGTTGGATTTCTGCAAAAAAGAAAACAAACAGGCTTAATTCACTATGGCTGGTTTAGATGCTATTGGGAGCAGACTGGTGGGCAATTAACGGAGAACAGAAGGGTCAAATTCATGCTGGACTGAATACTAAACGATGCGCTTGTGCAGGGCAAAGGAGTTTGGGAGGTTCAGGACTGGATGAGTTGAGCTCATGATTGTGGGACTTTTTTGCTTGGCCACATATACCGTGTTGAAAAGTATCGTTTTAAACTTTGACACCAGTCTTTTCCTGGCACCCTTAACTGATATCACATTCATGAACTGCAGTCTGCGATTCCACCAGATTGGCTGCCTATCGTGGGTGTCTCCGTGTTGCTAATGTAATCTGCGTGTGTGCCCGAATCTATGTGCTGCACTCTGGGCACCCGTGCCAGCCATGAAGGTACAGGCACAGCTTGTTTCTCTAGCTAGTAAAATATCTGCCACTTGTTCGCTGTCTAAAGAATGGCGTGTGTAACGTGCTTGTCTGTGGTACGAGTCTTAGCAGAGCAGACCCTCCAGTTTATGAATCCTATGTTAACGAAACGGATACGGTTGCGAATTAATTCGACCAGCTGTTGAAGAATCAATACACAAACCATGTAGTCGTGTACGCTACATAAAGTCTTGAAGGTGTTCCTATCACTACTGTACTCGTGTGATGTTTAGAATTCGGATTTGAAGTTGATAACATTTCAAAATGTTCATATTAACATTTAGCTTTTTATTATGCTTTTATTTAAAAAATAGAAGCCCTTCATATCATTCTGCTACAGTTATTCTCCTCCCAATCTCGTATCCCCGTTTTTCCTATTTCCTCCATAACTAGCTTCTCTTTCACATTATCTGTTTCTCCAATTCTTTGCAGAAGATTTTAACTCGTAGGCTGGTCCATGTTATATGGGTAAATGTGCCAGTTTTGTAGTATTCACCAGAAACCAACGATCAAAGCCTACGCTAAGCAGATTCTTAAAACTGAGAGTACAGGATTTCATAAACATTTTGCTCATGCAGCTAAGTCCATTCCAAGACATTGTGAGTGCAGTGTGGCCCTATAAGTATATAGGCTCGGAGTTTGTCATTATGAACGTCACAGCTCTATGATGGCTTCATTGAATACTGGGAGGTTTGGTATCAACCTTCTCATCACAATAAACCTACACTGATACCAGTGTTGGATTTATTGTACAATGCACCTAGAGGGCATCTTAGAGATGCCCCCTTTATTTTAACCAACCCTTTAGTGTAAGGCTGACCAGTCTGTTCCAGCCTGCCACTAAAAGACAGTTTTCTGACCTCATTGGGCGAGAGCCTTTGTGCTTTCTGAGACCACAAACAAAGCCTGCTCTGGGTGAAGGCACTTTACACCTTCCGCAGCAGGAACTGTAACACTTAGGGGTGTGCATCAAAGACTCGGGCCTACTGTTAAAGTGCCCCAGGGCACTCCAGCTAGTGGAAATGCCTGCCCCCAGGACATGGCCCCACTTTTGGCAGCAAGTCCAGCTGGAAAATTAGGTAAAACGGGGAGGAGGGCCATTCCAGCTATGACCACCCCTAAGGTGTCCAGAGCTGAAGTGAACCCCTCCCTACAGAATCCTCCATCTTGGTTTAGAGGACCGGGATTAATTGGGTTATGAGTGTGCTCCCTCCTCCCCAAAGGGAGTGGGGCTACTGCCCTCTGACCCCTGTATTGACCCTTAATCTAGGATGTAAGGGCTCCCCTGAACCAAGCTTACTAGATTCCTGGTGACCTCAAGACAAGAAGAAAGAAGGACTGCTAAGCTGAACCACCAGCAGTGAAGACTCCAGACAACAACTGACTTGGCCCCAGCACTACCGGCCTCTCTGCAGCTTCAAGGACTCTGCTTCAAAAAGGTGTTGCGTCAAGCAGGGCCAGCGACCTCTCCAAACCCCCATAGAACTGCTTGCCCACCAGAGGACCAAGAACTCTAAAGGACATCTGCCCTGTCCAGTAGAAACCCTCCAAAAGGACTCCAGAACTGTCCCGGATCCGTGAGTCTTGCCCACTCTGCACCAGACGCCCATGGCCTGTGGCCGACTGGTCCAGAGTAGGTCCCCAGGTGATTCCGACCACCCTGGGTTGATCCTTCCTGGCCAATATGACGACGCCTGCGGCCTAAATCCAGAGGACATCCCTGACCACGAGAGAACCAGACGAAGATTCCCGACGCCTAAAGGTACCCCTGCACCCGGAGCCGCCTGGGCTTGGGGAATCAGACCACCGGTCCAGCAGCATTTAGCCAGTAGGTGGCCCTCCTTATCCAGCTTGTGGTTTCCTGAAACCGACCTCCTGGAAACCGCAAGCATCATCTTCGTGACCCCCGGGCTCCCTATTTAAAAGCATTGGGAGCCTGACCATGTTAGTACCCTGCACCCGGCCTTCCCTGTGCTGCTGAGGGGGTATGTTTGGTGCTGACCTGTGCCCCGCCTCCCCGGGGTGCTCACCTAAACTCCCCTATCCCCCATGACTGCCCTTTGAGGTTACTTGTACTTACCTGCTAGCAGATCTGCTTCAGAGTGCGCCCAGTCTCATAGGATCCCATTCTAAATGTAACTTCAACTTTGACCTCTTCACGGCCTGTGTTGCTGGTGGTGTAAGTTGGGGGATCATGCTGAACCATGACCAGTGGACATCCTAACCACCGGAGACTGGAACTGTAAGTTGAGTACTTACCTCAAAACTGCACTAACACTCCGCCCCCCCAGGACTGTTCTGAAAATTGCACTGTCAGCTTTTAAAAATGAAAATTAATTGCTTGTAAACAGTTTTCTTTGCCAAATCTAAACAAAACGCTATTGATACATATGTTCTATACAGACTTGCAAATGTTCTTAACTACAACAGGATATATTTGGTTCTATAAATAACGTAACAAAATGTGTTTCCAATATAAATACATTGGCCTGGAGTTAGTCATTGAGTGTGTGCTTCATTTATTGACTGTGTGTGTATAAAAAATGCTTTGCACTGCCCTCATATAAGCCTAACTGCTCGACCACACTACCACAAAAGAGAGCATTAGTGTTATCTACTTTAGCCTGTGTTAAGTCACTGGGGAACCCCTGGACTCTGTGCACAATATATCTCATTTTGATATAGTATATACAGAGTCCGCTTCCTACAATATGCTGTAGCTAAGACCTCTTGATTTAATAAAATTATTATGTCTGGTGTCAGCCAAAACCTGATTTCGAGTTTGGTGGATGCGGTTACTTCGTCACAAACTTGACGACTATCCTGTCTGCTGTATCACGGTTCGATTATAGCCTATGGACATCATAATATGGCAGACTGAATATCTGTCACATTTGTGACAGGGTAACCCGTATGCCAAACTCTAAATCAGGTACTATATGTATAATTTAGTTTCTTCGAGGGTCTGTCATTCACATTTTGCTTCACCCCCCCTACAGCATGCAGAATGGGGCAGTAGGTCAGCCCACTTCAGTTATTTGCTAACTTCACTCTGAGTAGCGACATTTTGTCCCTTTAGAAAGCACCTTCATACACAAAATATTTTCCTTCAATGTGAGGAAATGCTACTGCACTGTGTGTTTCTTCAGATAAAGAATATGTTTGCTTTTTAGCCATTTATTTTTTTAATAGACAAGGGCTCAGCATCTTCCCCAACCTTAACATTTTGTAAAAACTGTGAAAGCAAAGATTAAGCTGACAGCCAATGCCAGACCTTATTGGCTTTGCCAATGTTTGTTGACCTTGTGTTGATGCCTTCTACTGTTTCATGTATCACTCATTTTAAAATGTAAAAAAAAAATACTTTAGGTATATTTTGAGGGTAGATTTGGATATTAGGAGAGAGAAATTATCCAACAACTGGTAGTATTTGGGTATGACACTGATATGGTTTTTCTCAGTCCGTACTGTCCCAAAGCCACAGCAACATTAGTTAATTTAAGGCACTTGGTTCAGTGCTACTGTGTATTCTTTTTTGGGGCGGGTGGGAGCATGGACACACAAGTGGAGACACACCGAGAAAACTGGGGTACCTTCCGTTATTATAATGCCAGTCAGCATCTTGACACTGTGATCAATTACTTGTGTCACAAATTCACACATTTATCTTTACAGCCATCGTATTAGATTCTCACAAATGAAAGGAATACTGGTTGCGAGCTCCCTGCCCATTAGTGTTTTTTGTGATTAGCCATTTGATGTGTGTATCGGTTAGCTCTAGGTTTAAGTTTGGGCCCTGTGTGAAAGTATGTTTTCCGCCACTGAATCAGGTTTTTGTTTTTAATACATTTATTATAGAGCAATTGGAAATGTATACTTTCTACGTGGAGCAGGAAGCTATGTGTGCATGTGACCATGATTGTACATCTTTTAAAGGTGGAACAGGCAGACATTGATTCTTGGAGAATTGTGCAGTGTAGGAGATTTAGAAGGCTGAAAAAAACAGAACCTCTATAGGTTTTGTGATGTTTTGGAGTGATTAGTGGGGTGCAGTTAGCCGATTTGAGGTTTCTGGCAGGAGTATCACAGAAGAGCATGTAAGTGAGCTATGGGGGTTGAGGGGTGAATTCAGGCTTTTAAAGGTCATGGTCTGCTCTTTATATAGCTCAGTGTTTTGAGCAGATAACCACTCAGCTTGGTGCTTAAGATTTGATTTTTGTAATAAAATCAAATTCTGAATATTCAGAGACAATAATGGGAGTTCATGTTTGAAAATGAGTTACCTTATCTACGTGTACCAATATGTGTTGGGAGCTGGATGCCCCAAATAACTAAACAACCATTGCAGTTACTCATCACAAAGGGTTTGCTCAAACACGTAACCATTTGCAAGTGGAAATGGGGCTGATATTTTATTTAGTGTTAACTATCTTGCTGATTTGATAGATGGATATAACGTTTTCAGGTGCATGCTGGAGTTGGAATATGCCATGTTTTGTACCTGAAGGTGAGGGGGTCAGTGGTAAGAAAACTGAGTGGGCAAGGGTGCATGGATTAGAAGAAGCAGGAAGGTGGAGTATCTCGGCCTTGGAGGAATTTAAAATTGGTTAACTTAGGAATTTACTGCAATCTGAAAAACGCACCTGAACGCGCAGGGAAAAAGACAGTGAGGAGAAAAAGGTTGACATGTCATTGGTGCATAGGCTGTAGCTCCAGTTAAGTATAATGCGGAAATGCTAAGAGAAACAAAAGATAATTCCAAAACAGATTGTGGCAGTGGTGTAAACAAATATTACCGGCCCAGCAAGTCTAGATTTGACAAAGAAATTCCTATTTTATTTGTTCGGTATTGATGAAATTGCAACTCAGAAGTGATAGTAGGGTCAACAACAAAACCAAAGTATTCGGAGTATAAGCATTACGTTTTTATAGACTAATCTCAGTCCTTACAGGTCAAGGCAAGGCAAGGGTCAAATGATCTCTTGTTTTGTTTTAGATGTGCACCGGTCATAATTACTTTCGGAGGCACATAATGGCAGGTACTGAAGTATTTCTAATACTGGTATTTGACAGTTCTGCAAGAATTCTGAATAGACGTTGATTTATTATACTTTTCTGTATGAGCAAAGAATTACATCAGTCAGCGTCTGCACCACCATCCTTAGACGAGTACCCAAGTGGACCAGTGAAGTGATTCAGGAGTGTCATGTGTATGTCTGAGTGATGATTGGCTCTGGTGCATGAAACAACTTGTGATTGGGTTGCAGATCCGATGATGTAAGCCCAGCATATGATGTATGCAAGTTTGAGTAGATTTCGGGCAAGTTGTGGTTTGAGGGATGGGAATCAGATTGACTCTGAAAGGAGAGGAGGTCCCTTCAGTGAGAGGCCAGCCTGTGAGGATACTGGGACTACTCTGTGAACAGCATCTAGAGTGCAGAGACATACAAAGCCCCCAAGGACAAGTGGCTTTCTTCCTTGTCACAGAAAGGATGTTCTTTGTTTTTCGTACTGCTTCCTTTATTTCATCTTTAGCCAGGTGTGGGCTAACAGTTTCTCTTCCTACCTCCTCGTAAAGAAAGAGACCTTAATATGACTTAATTGGAGAACTCGCCATCAAAGAGTTGAATGTAAAATCAGACTAGAGGAAATCAAATTCCCTCATCTCCAGAGTGCAGTTGTGTGTGAGCACAGAACTGCTAGCCCATGGAGGCAAATTGCTGCAACAGAAAGATGCAGATATTACTGAAAAATCAAAGTATAGGAGAACTACCATTTACTTGGTCCTTTCCAAGGAGGGTCTGCTTCTTGTGTTAATTCTTGGGCTACTAGTGGGTATGCTGAGATGCCTGCTTCTCTTCACTGGTCGACATCTACTCATTAAAAAACGTGAATCCTTCCTTTGCGCCCAGTGCCTGCTATCACACTCGTTGTGTAGAGGGTAATGAGACGAGAATGGCATGTCTGCATCAAGTTAGAATGTAGGGCTGCCACCCTGTCATGTAGCATACAGCCCTCATCAAATTGTATTTCAGCATTCTCACAATTGGGATTAAAGATAACATATAACATGGAAAGCCTGCAGTAGCTAAAGTTTAAGAGCAGAGGTGTGAAAGTGCATTTACTTTCAGTGTCACAAGACTGCCTCCACCGTAATCCTAAATGGTCAGACACCAGCAGGTTCTACTTATTTTGGCATTTTGTAGAACAAACAACCTGTGTTACCTATGACATTGTATACATTATATAATAGACACATCATGTGGTAATTTTTCTGTTACATAGAAAAGGGTGGCAAGCAGATTTCGCCAACACTTCAGTACTATTTCTGTAACATACATTTTAACATTGCTATTTTCAATTTAAATGGGTGGACAGGCCTTGTTCCGCTTCAAAATAGAAGGTAATGCATGCCACCCAGCGCAGCTGTGTTCACTGACCCACCACCCCTGGGGATGCATCTCTGCGTGACCTGAAGTAGAGTGAATTCTGTCCTCGCCGTCCATACAGTATTTTTTTTGGGAGGTGGCCACACACCGCTGGGTAGGAGAGGAGAAAATGGCTATTGGGGAAGAGGTTCCCTTCAGTTTGGACGCCCCATGCAGTCAACCGAGTCAGGAATTTATCGCTGACAATTTGTGAAAATGGGTAGTGTGTAAGGGACTGCTCTGGTGAGTATAGTGCTGCCTTGTGCGAAGTTCCTCCCAAGCGATCTGTGTGTATATCACAGTATTTATCTTTGATCACTGGAGGTGAAGGTGGTTGTCATATTAGGGCCCGCAGCAGGGAGGCGTGGGCTATGTCATGTTCAATGGCGAAGGGACTCGTATAGGGTGGGGGGGGGGGGTGTAACCATTAGTAAGTGAAATGAGCTTGAGCACTACAGTAGTAGAGTTTGAAATCTGTCTTGGCAGGTCTCCCTGTCGTATGGCAGAGTCGATAACACCCGTTTACTATGGACTTGTTTGCCCACCCACAGGTTAACCATAAGAGATCTAAGTATTTTAAAAATGCCTGTTGAGGGGATGGGTGTGTTATAGAAGAGATACTTTAGTTTGGGAAGGATAATCATTTTCATAAGGTTAATTCTGCCGTGCACAGAGAGGGGGAGCTTAAGTCATTTGTTTACTTGCTCTTCTATTTTGAGGATGGTAGTGTCCTCTGTGATGAATGTAGACGTGTCTTGACTGACCCAGATTCCTGGGTATCTGACAGAGGATGTGCACCAGTTGAGGGGATAGTCTAGTGGTCGTGTCGCGTAGACTCTCGGTGGAAAATGATTGATTTGTTTCAGTTGATCGAAATGCCAACAAGGGCATTGAACACTGTGAATTCACAGATTACTAGCCCTAGATGTTCAACCTGTGTCGCTGAGGTATAATGTGATGTCATTTGCATAAAGTGATATAATAATGTTGCAGTGATGGGTCCGGTGTACAATAATTGTATTAGATGGATGAAGGTAGGGGAGAATCCCAACCAGGCCAGCATGGCAAAGAGTTATTACCATTCCAAGGAGTCAGAGGCTCTGGTGGCGTCAAGGAATAGCATCCCTGCTTCGTGGTGTGGTTCCAGCTGGTGTATTAGGGCAAATAATATAAAATTATGTGCTGTGAAACTCACTGGTATGAAACTTACCTGGTCGGGGAGGACCAGGTCAGGGAAGCAGCAGCAGCAGCTGTCATTGGCAAGAATTTTGAGGAAGATCTTAGCGTCAGTGTTGATGAGTGACAGTGATCTGTAAAAGTCAGTAAGGGTCTGTGCTTTTCCTGTTTTTTATAGTGTGATAAGGGTGGCTTTTATAAAGGATGGGGGCAAGGATCCTTGCAGCTTCCTCAAACACCGGCTGCAGACTGGGGTTCAACGAAGAGACGTAGGCCTTACAAAACTCCATGGGGAATCCATTTTTTGGGGGGGCCTTACAGGTTAGACGGTGTAGGAGGCTGACCCTCTATGTAGTGTGCAAAGCTAGGCAGACTGTGTAGGGGGTCTAGGCAACCACACTTTTGGTTACAGAGGTAAAAACGAGATCACCTAATGTTCTAATTTTTAAGGTAGTTTGGTTGAGCAGTTAGGCCAATCTTGGAGAAGTTCAAAGCATTTGTTGTACTCACAGTATGTCATGCAACTCACACATTCAAAGGAGTAACTCAAGACCAATTTATAAAAATACATAATAATAAGTAATTTTTGAGATATAGATATTTGAAGTTTAATAAAAATAGTCTTTGTGTGTAATTACGCACCATAGGAATCGAGGGAAAGTCACCTTTAAAAATACATATAAAATAACACAATTGCTTTACCAAGTTCTTCTTTTGCATGTTGGTCGAGGTCCTCAGTGGGCACACTGTTCCAGCTGGAGAAGTTTGGACGGTTCCTTGTACCGGCGGGAGCAGCGGTGAAAGGACTCTGGAGCTGGTGCAGGGCCGCTGTGGGGGACACTTGGAAAAGGTCTGTGAAGGTAAGTTTAGAGGTGGTTCCTTTGGGTCCCCTTGGAGTGTCTAAGTTGCAAGGGGTGAGGGACCCTTACGGCACAGCAGGGTCTTCGTTGCAGGGCACAGGGCGTCAGGGTGCAGATCTAATTGGTGAACCAGGAGCTGTGCACAAAGATTCCCTTTGGATCCGAAGGTAAGTCACTTCAAGTGTCGCTTGCAGGACACCGGGGGTACTCTGGCGGGAGGTCCGGGGTGTTCCGGGAGTCCCTCGACTGGGGCTTCCTCCTGGTCCTTTTTCAGCCCTGGGTGGACTGGTTTTCCTAGTGTCTGACGCCAGCTGACCACTACCCAGGGTATTGGTACAGTTCGACCACTGGAGGACGCAGTGTCATCAAACTTGGCACATTTGCACAGTTTGCCCTTGCAGTCGTTGCTGTGTCGTCTGGTCCAGCTGCGACTTCTGGTTTGGGAGTTAGCTGCCGGTCAGTGAAGTCACCCTCACTGGGTTGCTGATTTCTTATTTGTTGCAGAGTGATACTTCCATTTGGAGGGAATTCTTGGGCAATTGGTAAAGCCTGGAGGTCTTCTGGGGTTCTTGAGATGAGTCCAGATGTCCAACTTCTCCTCACCAGCAATTGTCAGGCTCTGGGTGCAGCAGGCAGGGTCTGGAGCCTTTTCTTTGTGCAGCAGGTCCAAAGTTCTTCTTGGTGCTGGTCTTCTTTGTGTCCTGCGAATCTGGTTATTTGGTCTAGGGATTCCCACTAAATACTGAATTTAGTGGGGATTTTAGGGGGACCCTGGTAGTGTCCAGTGGGACACCTACCATTGAATGGCTACACCCACTACAGTCAGCACTTCCTGTGGGAAGGGTCACTTCCCTATCCCTGATTGGCTATTTGCCTTCCATCCAAGCTTGAGGAAATGAAATGGAGTGTGCACCTCACATGCAACACCTTAGGGGTGATGCATGCCAGGTGGGGCCACTCTTCCCACCCTTTGTGGAGTTTCCTGCCTTTGTTCCCGCCAAAAATAGGGGGGTGCAAACGGGAGGCCATCAGCAGGCCTAGGGGTAGAGTTTAAAGAGCGGTAAGCCTTTTGAATCTCACCAACAGGTCAGTGCACATTCCTGAGGGAGGTGGGTGTTAGCACATCCCCTAGGAAGGGCATTTTCTGAATCCCAGAGAGCAGGAGCTCTCCCCTCGGGGGTTCAGACTTGTCTGGAGGTGGCAGGCTGGCTGGGATCTGCCAGCAACCATGTCAGGGTAGTTAGCTTTTGGAGGGGGCAACTCTAAGGTGACCTGGGTACATTTTATAATAAATTCAGTACTGGTGCCATTTGATTTATCATTCTGAATTGTTTGAAACAAAACAACCCAGAGTTCAGAGTAGCCATCATGTGGCTGTGAAACTCGTACTGACCAGTCTCCAGGACATGCATTTAAAATGGCTGCTCTGTTTACTCACTATGTCCCAGGTTTGGCAGTGGGGGCATATTGTTTGTGCAGCTGTGCCCTTACATACAATATAGTGCACCCTGCCTTAGGCCTGACAGGTCTGCCAGAGGAGTGACTTACCTATATGGTATGCAGTGTATAGTGGACAGGGCACACAAGCAGTGCGCCATGTTGAGTTTGCATTTTAAGATTGCACCAGGACACTCAGCCTGCTATGGTAGTGCTGGGTGCATCTGGATACATGGCCCTAAAGGGTGGCACAGTCAGTGCTGCTGCCCTCAGGGGTCTGCCGTTTGTACCCCATCCTCTGGGTACCTAAGTACCATTTACTAGGGACTTATAGTGGCAGCTAAAGCTGTTGCCAATTACCTTTGCAATTATAGGGAAAGAACACTGTCACTAGGGATCAGGATATCAGGATCCCAGTGCACTCCAGTCCAAGTTGCATCCTGAAGCCAGGTGTCAGCAAAGTGCCAGTTTCCCACAGAAGGCTTGAGATTGTGGCCACAATCTCATCTGTCATGATGGGCTCCACTACAAACTTTTGTCCGTGCCTCAGTCCATGCCAGTGCTAAACGGTCCATATAGGCCATGTAGTTGCCTTGTTTTCTACATATGCAGAATGAGTGGAATCGGGAATAGTGGCTGACAAACTCCTCTTATCATCTATTTGTGTTTTGGGGAAGGCAAGCGTGTCTGTCGCGTAAATAGGGTCAAGGTCCTCTTCGGTCTATCAGCTGCCTGGTCTAGCTGAGGCAAGGTTCTGCCTTTTTAGATGCAGCAAGTAGGTGTGGGGTATGGCTGTGGTAGAGGGAAAGGGCTATACCAGAGAAAGGCTGTACCAGGGAAGTTCGATCAGATAGTCGTAATCTAAGTTTACACCCCCAGGATACTGCACAGTGACACATTTTTTTAAGCAGGACCAGGCAGTCGACCTACTTCAGTTGATGCCTGCAAGGGCTGCAACACAGACGTTGGCATCCTATTTTGTTTTCATGCTGCAGATTTTTTTTTTTTTTAAGTCTCAGGTATTCTGTGCCTCTGCTTTTTCTCATAAAATACCCAGTTGCATTCATGGTGCCCTTGTGCAGGATTTGTAATCTGCTTTCTATCTGCTGAGCCCTTGTACTCAGTGGACTCACCTAAAGCAACCCTTCCTATTCTTTTTTGACTGGTGGCATCCCTTTTGAGGTTTGAAGGTTGTTTGTAGGACACTGCTTTTCAATCCTGGGGCACAGGGTAGAGCTGTTTCAAGCTGGTGGTAGCTCACTTTGGTTTCAGGGTTGTTTGAAGTAAGGACAACTTTTTCTTGAGATTTGAGGCTGCAGTAGCTCAATCCTGAGGCACAGGGCCCAGGAGGTTTGTTTCTAGGTATGGCAGTTCATTCCTTTTGGTGCAAAGGTTTGAGGGATGTTTAAATCTGGTGACGGCTCATTCATGAGGCACATGGTGTGTAGAAGGTTGCTTGTAGACATGGCAGTTTTTTCCTAAGGTGCAGCGATCTGACGTTTTTTTTTATTTGTTGCAGCTTGTTCCTGAGGTACAGGGTACATAGTTTTATTTAGTGGGTATGTCAGTTCTTTCCTGAAGTGCAGAAGTACGAGGGGCGTTGGTAGCTGGCAGCATCTCATCCCTGTTGCCTGGGGTGTAGAGGCTTATTTGCAGGAATTGGTAGCCATTTCAGAGGACCAAGTATTATTGCACCTGGAAGCAGTTTTATTCCTGAATCGTGTTTAGGATTGTTTGTATCTGGCGGTGAGTGGAAGTGAAACTTCCTCTCCTTGTCCACCCCGTGGTGGCACTGCTCCCAGAATCTCGGTGCTGTTCCAGTGATGATTGTCCAAAAGCAGCTCAAGGAGACAGGAAGTGCTGGAGGTTTACTTGGTTTGGGCAGATGTGGGACGGGACAGTATCTCACTGAGTGAATTTGCTCACTACCTAGCTTCCTTTTGGGAAGCAGCTTTCAATGCTTCTTTTTTACAGTTCAAAGCAGTCCTTCATTTATTTCCTCGCCATGAGTCACACTAGTAAGGGTGGGACTCGCGGGACAGACTACCTCAGAACATAACTGTAGTGACAGAAGTGCCTGCTGCCTAAATGTATATGTAACCTGGAAGCCACAGGTTCCAATCCCAGTGAGGAAGCTCAGTGGGTTTAATGTCTCACTGCAACAGATGGATGTCTAATCTGCTTGTCCGCTTCAAATTGCAGTAAAATAATTTGGCATAATTTGGCACAAATGCTTAATTTGTGGCAAACTATGCAACATTCAGGTCACAGGTTGCAGTCCCATTAATGCAGACAAGTTGCTTAATGTACCACTGGAAGAAATCCAGTTCCCGGTTCCAGTCCCGGTAAAGTGATTCTAGATTAATGTTCCTCCTGGAGAAATGTTTGTGCCTGGCCTTAGGGTTACAATCAGAGTAAAATGGGAATTTCATTGCGTTTTTATACCTCTTGTAGAAATCTATGCGAACGTTTTGAAATTAAATTTCTGATGGATACAACTACCTGTGGATTCCTCACCTTATGAATTCGTCCTTGCGTCAGCATCCGACGGTAAGTCTTCTTCCTAGCTGTCCACGTCGACGAGGATGTCATAATGGTACGGCTCCACGTGACTCCGTCTGACGTCAACGTGCCAATAAGAAAGAGGTCGTCGGCGGCGTACTGACGTCAGTTTTCCTTTTTTCCATGCCTTCGACGCCAATGATTTTTCTTCCTGGCTCGTTGATAACTATAGCGCTTTTTGGTGGTTACAATGTTGCCTCCAAAAAAGTCTGGTTTCAAGCCGTTTAGAGAATACGGGGGTCGGATGTCAGTGACCGACCCCCATTCAGATTGTATTTGGTGCCTTAGTTCGGAGCATGATGTGGAAGGATGCTCTTCGTGCCAGAGCATGAATCCAAAAGCTCTGAAAGAGCGTGAGGCAAAGCTTTTCCTAGCAAAAGCGAAGAAGAAGGGCCATAAAAAGGATTCCTCCCATGCTTCACCCAAGAAGCATAAGAAGCGGCATCATCATGACTCTCAGCGCCGTTATGACTCTCGGCGCCGGTCGAGGTCTCGGTGTTCTCGACGCCAGAAGACATGTGAGATGAGCCCTACTGTCACGCCTCAGCCCGGGAGTCCGGAGTTGTCACCGACGCCATCTGTCTTTGAGGTCGTTCATCGTAGCCCTCAATTTTCGCCGGCGTCGAGGGAGCCTGATGTACAGCAGACCTCTGCTCAACAATACCCGGCTTTCCCGGCCCAGGGACGGACCCGGATTCATTTTTTAATGCAATGTATGCCGTGTTCCAATCCATGGCCCCTGCTGGTGCACCGGCGGGTCCCACGGGGCCGTTGGCGTTTGATTTGGGCTCTCCGGTGCCGTACAAGGCGGCTCCATTCATGCCCTTTTGCCCTTCGGAGACTTGCGGTTCGGCGTCGAGGGTATCCCCTGGCAGGAGTTCACCACTTGAGGCGGTGGATCCTCCATCACGTCAACCGACTCCATCACCGCGCCATCCGACGTTGTTGATGTCCCATCCAGACCGGCTCCATCGCCTTCCTGCCAACTGACTCTGCGGAGGGCATCGTTCGACTCTGTGTCGGCACCGGCGCCAGTCATCCATCTCTTCCTGGGGCCTTTTGAGGTTCAAAGTCGTCTGCGTCGATGGACTCTTTATCGACGCCTGCCCTAGAGACACATCTTCGATCTCGTAGGAAGGCATTAAGACTTTTGGAGGAGGAGGAATATAGACAGCTGGAGGAAGGAGAGATTGAGCCTTCGGATGAGTTCCAGGGTCTAGCCACTGCAAGTGGTCTGGATACTTCCCCGGAGTGGGACATTGCGTCTCCGGGGGAGTTTACAGAAGAGGCCGCTTCCTTCCATACAGTGGTATGGAAGGCAGCAGAGTTCCTGGACTTGCCTTTGTCTGTGGCGGAGGTGAAAACTAACCTGCTCACAGAGGTACTACATCCCTCTTCGTCCAGTGCTGACCCTTTGCTGTGTTTCAATGAGGCTTTAACTGAGCCTATATTAGACTTATGGAAGAAGCCAGTAACAACTCCTGCAGTGAACAGGGCAGTGGCAAGGAGACTTAGGGGCGCACCAGGAGATCCGTTTTTTCTATCCCGACATCCAACTCCGGAAAGCTTAGTAGTCCGGGTGTCATGTTCCGCGAAGTCTGCTCCTGGGACATTCCCTGGAGTCCCAACTGATAGGGAGTCCAAGAGGATGGAGCAGTCTTCGAAGAAGATCTTTTCATCATGTAGTATGGCGCTTAAGGCTACTAATTCTACCTGTGTGCTTGGCAGATACGTCCACGCCCTTATGGACTCCGCTAAGGAAATGGTAAAGGATCTGGCCTGGACACTTCGGATTCCATTGCCAGGGCCATGGGAACATCTGTGGCTACTAGGAGGCATGCCTGGTTAAGGTCCTCTGGTTTCAATCCACCTTAATAGATCTACCATTTGATGGGGGGAAAAGCTGTTTGGGGACAAGGCGGATTCTGCCCTTGAACGGTTTAAGGACTGTCGGGCGATAGCTAAGTCCTTGGGCTTACAGACCTCTGCTACGACATCTTATAGACCTTTTCGCAGGTTTCGGGGGTTCACTCGTGGTTCTGCCTTTCGGAGGTCGCAGTCCTTCGCCCAGCAGCCTGCCAATCTGCCCTATCGTGCCTTTAGAGGGCGGGGTAGGGGTAGAGCTAGAGGGCCAGCCCAGCAGCTGTCATCTTCGTCATCCTCCTCTGGTGGACAACAGCAGAAGCAGCCCTAGTTTTCCCCACTTTATCATCCATACTTCTCCTGTAGGGGGAAGATTGAGTCTTTTTCTGCAGAAATGGAAGTCCATTACAACAGACTCGTGGATGCTAAGAATTGTGGAAAAGGGCTATGCACTCCCCTTTCAGGAGTTCCCCCTCCCTCCCCCCGTCACTCCTTTTGTTCAGAAGACCATCTTCTGTTGTTGCAACAGGAGGTTGTAACCATGTTGGCAAAGGGCGCTATAGAGTTGGTGATGTTGGAGGAAAGGGGTCAGGGGTGTTATTCAAGATATTTCCTGATTCCCAAAGTGGATGGTCGTTTAAGGCCGATCCTTGACTTGAGGATTTTGAATTTGTTCCTCAAGCAGGAAAAATTCTAAATGCTGACCCTAGCGCAGGTACTATTGGCGTTGAACGAAGGAGACTGGATGGTGTCTGTCGACTTGCAGGACGCGTACTTTCATGTTCTGATAATCAAGTCGCACAGGAAGTATCTCCGGTTTGTGGTCGTAACGCAACACTACCAGTTTGCGGTCCTTCCGTTTGGACTTACTTCAGCTCCTCAGGTTTTTACGAAGGTGATGGCAGTTGTTGCAGCACATCTCAGAAGGAGGGAAGTAGCGGTTTTTCCCTACCTGGACGATTGGTTGATCAAAGCCAAGTCTCCAGAGCTTGTGTTGTCTCATCTGCGAATGACAACCCAATTGTTGTTCGATCTGGGTTTTTCTGTAAATGTGCCCAAATCTCACCTGGAGCCCTCTCAACGCCTCCTGTTCATAGGGGCAGTACCGGACACAACAATGTTTCGGGCCTACCCCCCGCCTCAGCGGGTTCGGGACATTCAGGTGCTGATTCCGTTGTTTCAAGTTGGAGCGGCAGTTCCAGTCCTCAAGGTCTTACACCTGCTAGGTCTGTTTGCTTCTTGCATTCTGTTGGTCACTCACGCTCGCTGGCATATGAGGGCTCTTCAGTGGTGCCTCCGCAGGTAGTGGTTCCAGCCCAAAGGAGATCTCAGGGATTCAATAAAGATCTCCAAGGACGATGTAGCGGATCTTCATTGGTGGACAGTGGACGGCAACCTTTCCCAAGGAAAACTGGAGATCAAGGGTCATTGGTCTCCAGCGGAACAGATGTTGCATATCAATCTGTTGGAATTGCGGACGGTACGTTTGGCGCTCAAGGCCTTCCTCCCTTCCCTTCGCGGTCGGTCAGTTCAGATCTTAACAGACAACACTACCGCGATGTGGTATATAAACAAGCAGAGAGGAGTAGGGTCATACCTTCTCTGCAGAGAAGCCCTGCGACTCTGGTCCTGGGCTCAGGACCATCAGAATTGCTTAATAGCAAATCATTTGGCCGGAGTACTGAATGTACGTTCGGACGGTCTGTCGTCACTTCTCGATAGATCATGAGTGGCGTCTCGATCCAGACCGGGTCCTCCACATCTTCGAGATGTGGGGTACTCCTCAGGTGGATTTATTCACCACTCGAGAGAACGCGCATTGCCCGTTCTGCAGCCTCCAGTATCCGTTGCAAGGAGCATTGGGGGATGCGTTTCAGATGTCCTGGAGTGGCCAGTTGCTTTACGCGTTTCCCCCCATACCCTTGATTCCTCGGGTTCTGAGGAAGGTTCGTCAAGACCGGGCCCGAGTCCTCTTGGTGGCACCGGACTGGCCAAAAAGGGTATGGTATACAGACCTGCTTCAACTCTATCAGAGCCCTCCGCTTCGTCTCCCGCTCAGGGCAGACCTCCTCTCACAGTCGCAGGGGCAGGTTCTACACCCCCACCTCCAGAGCCTGCACCTTCATGCCTGGAGATTGAACGGGGCAACCTGAGTTCGTTTTCTCTCCCACCGGATGTAGTGGATGTTATTCTATCGTCCAGGCGACACTCCACTAAATCCATTTATGCCGGCAGGTGGGCACAATTTGTGGTTTGGTGTGGAGAGAATCAAAAAGATCCCTTGAAGGCCCACCTTTCTGATTATTCTTTTGTTTGCTCATAGTTTAGCAAGGAAAGGCTGTACGGTAGCTACGGTTAAAGGTTATTTGGCGGCTCTGTAGGCTTTTCTTTGCCTTCCGGACCAGCCTTCTTTGTTTAAATCTCCAATTGTAAATAGGTTTATTAAAGGTTTAGTGAATACGTTTCCTCCCACGCCCTTTCCCATGCCTCAGTGGGACTTGAATCTGGTATTAACGTTTTTGATGGGTTCGCCTTTCGAGCCCATGCATTCATGTCCGTTGAGATACTTGGTCTTAAAGACTGTTTTCTTAATTGCGATCACATCTGCTAGGAGGGTTGGGGTGCTTCAAGCCCTTTCTGTTAAACCTCCTTTTACCATGTTTTTCCCTGATAAAGTGGTGCTGAAAACCAGGGCGGCTTTTCTGCCAAAAGTTGTCACTCCTTTTCATATAGGGCAGGCTATTTCCCTACCCTCGTTCTACCCTCCTCCCCACCCTTCTAAAGATGAAGAGAGGCTCCATAGGCTGGACCCTAAGAGGGCGCTGAGTTTCTACCTGGAGAGGACTAAAGATTTTCGCTTGGATGATCAGCTGTTCGCAGGGTATGTTGGACAGCGAAAGGGCAGAGCGGTCCAGAAACGAACACTCTCCAGGTGGGTCATCTTGTGTATTAAGATTTGTTACCTTCAGGAGGGACTTTCTTCGCCATAGAGTATCAGGGCCCATTCTACTAGGGCTAAGTCTGCTTCCTCGGCCCTAGCGAGAGGAGTTCCGTTAGTAGATATATGCAAAGCGGCAACTTGGGCGTCCCTCCATACCTTCGTAAAACATTATTGTTTGGACTCTGAAGTGAGGAGGGACGGTCATTTTGCTTGTTCGGTATTGCAAGATTTCTTGGTGTAATCAGGCAGGCACCCACCACCGAGTGCGGTACTGCTTTGGGGCTCTATTCATAAGGTGAGGAATCCACAGGTAGTTGTATCCATCAGAAGAACAAGTTACTTACCTTCGGTAACGCTTTTTCTGGTGGATACACTAGCTACCTGTGGATTCCTCACGGTCCCTCCCGCCTCCCCGTTGCCTGCCTGATTTCAGTTATCTTGCAGTGGTTGGAAATATGTTTATTTGTATATATGTATATATATGTATTTTAAGGTATCTATGTAAATATATGGGTTCAATGGACAATGTTATTGTGTGTTTATATATATATATCTTTCTTTACGGTTTTTGATGGGTCGGTTCTCACCTGTTCGCCTCAAGGGCACGTAAAAAATGAGGTGAAACTGACGTCAGTACGCCGACGAGGACCTCTTATTGGCACGTTGACGTCAGACGGAGTCACGTGGAGCCGTGCCATTATGACGTCCTCGTCGACGTGTACATCTAGGAAGAAGACTTTCCGTCGGATGCTGACGCAAGGACGAATTCATAAGGTGAGGAATCCACAGGTAGGTAGTGTATCCACCAGAAAAAGCGTTACCGAAGGTAAGTAACTTGTTCTTATAGTCCTAGAAAATAGTTTGAAGGTGATGGAACGTAATACTGATATTCGTGTGTGACCTACTGGTCAGTAACAGTACTGATATGTGGATGTCTTGGTGGGTTTGTGGACCTGTTGCTATTTACATATAATCTAACCAGTCTGGACAGTTGCTGCAGCAAGCCTGTGAGTTTGAAAAGTCTCTAACGTCTCGGGTACAAATTCCCACATAATTGACTGCTAAGGATTACATCTATGCAGATCGAGGAGTTTTATGTGGCGAACTGTTTTTAGTCTATGACGTATAGGGTTCCCACCTGGCCGGTGTTATACTGGTACCACTGGTATTTTAATTTGCTAGCTGGTACAAAAAGAAGCAACATCACCTGAAACCAATATTTTTTGCTCTTACCTGTAATACTTCATACAACAATTATACATGGAAATCACTTATGTGTTCTAGAGCAGGGTTAACGACCCCTGACTAGTAAATAAAGGCAGAACAGTTATATTACAACAGAATACATACGATTTTGTTTAAAGTGCTGCTTAGTATCATATCTGGGCCATTGCAGACTCTTAAAAAGGCTGTTGTGTTGCTTATGTCAATAAACAGAATATGGAATGTGGAAGACATTATGGGGGTTATTCTAACTTTGGAGGAGGTGTTAATCCGTCCCAAAAGTGACGGAAAAGTGACGGATTTACCACCAGCCGTATTACGAGTCCATTATATCCTATGGAACTCGTAATACGGCTGGTGGTATATCCGTCACTTTACCGTCACTTTTGGGACGGATTAACACTCCTCCAAAGTTAGAATAACCCCCTATATGATGTAAATGGAATAGGGGTGAGAGTGTTCATGAAAAGGCAGTTGGTGGCAGGAGGGAAGACAAGTGAGATGCTGTTCTCTTGCTTTGCATTTACTGTTATCTGCGAGAACTTAATAGAACTTACTATGTATCATCCTTACAAAATAGCGACAAAGGGTCTTAACTCTTCAGGAACCAGTGTGCAGTACATGAATGGCTGCAGAGGCACACCATTGAGGAATGTAGAGAAATATACAATGAGGAAAAGAAGCTGTTAACCAGGGAAAGAAGTGGATGGTTCTAGCTGAAGAAGGAAATTACAAGAGTCACATTGTGGAGTAACGTCACAGTAACAAGTAGGATTGAAAGTTACCATTACGGGATGAAGTGTGACGACTGTTTGCGAGCGGATGCACGAGCACGGTGTAGAAGCTGGCCTGGTGTGTGCTGAGCACCTGTGGCACCATCACCTTATACCAGGTATCCCCTATTAGTGAAGTGTAGGCAGTGTCTAGGAAGCTAGATCTGGGCTCTCTGGAGGTAGCTGTGGAAGAGCAGCCAAGACTTATCTAGGAGCCATGCAAAGCTTATGCAGTACCACTATAGTCACACAGCACTATCACATATGGATGAATCACACAGTGTTACAAAAATAAAGGTACTTTATTATAGTAACATAAATACTAGAAAACTAATGGGCAGTCCCAACTGGAGGTAAGTAAACACACTATTATATACACATTAGCAATTAGTAAAGAGCATAAAAAGCAATAAGCATTGGCAAAACTAATAGGAAATAGTGAGGTCCCTAGGGGAGGACCAAACCATATACTAAGAAAGTGGATTACGAGATAGTGACCCCCACCTAAGGATGTGGAAACGGTAGAGGGGAGCTGAAGAATCCAGGAACCCCACGAGGTGAGTACCAGAGTGACCCCCCATCGACCAGGAAAGCAGAGGTAAGTACCTGGTTTTCCCCTAACCCAGTAGGTGATCTTAGGAAAAGGATTGTGCAAGACCCCAACAAGACTGGAAGAACCCAAAGGTGGATTCTGGCTGAAGAGGACCTGCAAAGAAAGGGGACCAAGTCCAGTTCGTGATGGAGTGTCTGGTCGTGGTAGGAGCCACTTATTTCCCCCCCCCCCCCCCTCTTCTGTGGATACAGTACTAGGTCGACGGGGGACGAAGAAGACCAGCTGTGCAGCACCAGAGATGAAGAGGAGTTCCTGAAGTGATGCAGATGGCGTCCTACGTCATCGGTCTGGATGCGGTTGGTCAGTGGTGCTGGAGAACCACCAACAAGACTTGGCAAATGCAAAAGAAGAAGAACATGTGCTGCAAGGCTGAAGAGGACCAGCAAGCCCGAGGGGAGTCCGGGGTGACCCTCAGCAGTCGAGAGTCACAGGAAGAGGAGGCAGACCTCACAGGCAACCTACTGGCAGCAGGCACAGCAGTCGCGTTGAGGCCCACTCAGCACAACTGTAGAGGAGCCCAACATCGCTGGACCAGCAGAGAGGAGACTGTGCTTGGTAGGAAAAAGTGCTGGAGGCTGAGGCTCCACGAAGCCTGAAAATCTCTTGGAGCAGGCGCAAACAAGCCTTTGTAGCTGCAAGAGTTGCGGTGCACAGGGGTACTGTCCTGCAAGGAGAGGCAAGGGCTTACCATCTCCCAAGTCAGACATTTGGGAGAGAGGACAAAGGGGACCACTCCAGACCACCACCTGTGATGCAGGATACACGCAGTTCCAGAGAAGAGCAGATCCACGCAGCCAGTAGTCGTTGCAGTTGGTGCCTGCAGATGGGGTGTGACTCCTTCACTTCAAGTGAGATTTCCTCCTACTCCTTGGTGCAGATTGGTGTCTCCTCGACCTCAAAGGATGCACAGCTGAGGAAATGTTGCAGTTGCTGGAACAAGCTGGAGAAACAATGTTGCAAGCGGAGTCATCGCTGGAGTTGCAGATTGTTGGTTCCTGTAGAGTCTATTTGGGGTTCCGGCAGCCAGAAGGTGACGTAAACAATACAGAGGAGTCCTGCTGGAATCTTGCATGTCGAATCTGAGGACCCACACAAGAGGGAGACCCTAAATAGCTCAGGAAGGGGGATTGGTCACCTAGCAGGGTGACCACCTATCAGGAGGGGGCTGTGATGTCACCTAGCTGGCCTGGCCACTCAGATGCTCCCAAGGGTTTCTGCACATCTTGGATTCAAGATGGCAGAACCAAGTGGCCTCCTGGAGGAGATCTGGGCACCACCCATGGGGTGGTGATGGACAGAGTGGTCATCCCCCTTTCCTTTGTCCAGTTTCGCGCCAGAGCAGGTACTGGGGGTCTGAGGGCTGGTACAAACCAGTTTATGCAAGGAGGGCACCAAATGTGCCCTTCAGAGCATGCCAGTGGCTTGGGGAGGCTACGCATCCCAAGCCATGTCACACCTATTTCCATGTGGAGAGGGTGTTGCCTCCCTCTCACACAGAAAATCCTTTGTTCTACCTTCCCCTGCATGAGCTGGTCAAGCAGCAGGAGGGCAGAAACCAGTCAGGAGGATGGTAGCTGCGCAGGCTGCTTACAAAACCCTGGAAGACTAGTAGGAGCAATGCCAGGTGGTCAGCTAAGGAGCCCCCATCTATGCACCCAGGGTGCATAGAATCATACAACCAATACTGGCAACAGTATTGGGGTCTGATTCTGACTTGTTTCGGATGCCCAGGTTCAGAGTTACCATTAAGTAGCTGTCTGCCTCACACTTGCAAAGTCCAGTGTAATTGATCTGGAGTTTGTAAGGGCACCTGTGTTAAGAGGGCCTACCATACAGGTGACTTACAGTGACCTGTAGTGGAAAGAGTGCATTCACCTCTTCATGCAGGCTGCAATAACAGGCCTGCAGGCACATTTTACATGGTCTCCCATGAGTGGCACAGTACATGCTGCAGCCCACTGGGAACCTCTGGTGCCCCAATGTCCCAAGTACCTAGGTACCATATACTAGAGACTTATATGGGGGCACCAGTATGACAATTGTGGGGTGTGCAAAGTCCTAGGTAACCAAAGTTAAAGAGAGAGAGCACAGTCACTGGGGTCCTGGTTAGCAAGATCCCAGTGAAAACAGTCAAAGCATGCTAATAGTATGCAAAAAGTGGGGGTAACCATGCCAAAAAGAGAGTACTTTCCTACACACCGCACAAGCTTCAAACAAGAACCCAGAGATAGAATCTTGTATGCGACATAGTATTCGTTGTTAAGATAAAGGAAACCAAAATGAAAAAGCGTGTGCAGAGGAAAGTGTAGACTTGACTTGGGATGCCAGGACGACGACGTATGATGTAGGAGCAGCCATCTTGGTAAAGGAGAGGCTTATAGGTAAACAGTCTTCATCATTGCGGCTGTGATTATGCACACCGTGAGTACTATTTTGATGGTGCATGCACTATTGATGATACGCACACCACTTCAATATATATATTTAGTGGAAAGTGCATTTGGTAACTGATAAGCACACCTTTTGAACGATCGTTACACATTTAAAGTTAATGGTTCCTTTAGTATCGATGATGTGCACCTCTTATGCAAAGTTAAGATTTTAGAAAGTTGTGTATTGTTAGGCGATTATGCTTTCACTATTGGTAATGCGCACACCTTTTGTCAAGACTCAATTTCAAATTTATGATGCACAGTGTGTAATGTTTTCTTAGCCTATCGCAATACATTCTATCGAATAATACATTTTGGTGGTCATTATTTAATTTGCTGGCATCTGACAGCCACGCCGCCTATTGCAGTAGTACTGCCTCCAGGCCGGTGGTAATGACTGCTAAAATATGGCATGGTGGTAATCCCTCCCATCGGTAGCCTATGTACCACCCCAACCGCCAGTGCGATATGACCATTCAACACGGCGGAAGACAAGGATCCACCCACCATATTAGGACATAGCAGACCGCCAGGATTTCCGGGGCGTTGGCAATGCCAACAAAAGCCTGGCGGAAACACATCATGTAAAAGGAGACACTCAAGGAGACGGAGGAGTCCGCAGCTGCCATGGAACCAGAACTGGAAGTCTTCCTGATGCTGTACCATGCCATGGCAATCCAGGAGCACCAACGCCGACAAAGACGACGACGGTGAGTACAGCCGCCTAGCAAACAAGGGAGGGATGGAGAGGAGAGTGACACGCACACGAGCACACACACGCACACGAGCACACACACGCACATACCACACACACACACATACCACACACACACACATACCACACACATACCACACACACATACCACACACACACACCCAGAACAAACTGCAGAGAAATCCCACACCAACATAATCCAGAAGTAAAGAAATCCAGGGCACATACCTTTGGTCCAACCACTATAATACGATGGGTATAGCGACCTCAAGATTGCAATTCAAAATATTTACAGATGGGGCCCTGGGCCAGTCCAAGTGAGTCACAATGCCACAGGACAGGGGCATCATGGTAATGGTAGGCAGCCACCGCGGGTGGTGGTGGGGAGTTATTTTTCACAGGGGGGTCCTTGGGTTTGAGCGGGGGCAGGTCCTTGCCCTTCTGGCTTGGGGATGGAGTGTCACCCTTCTTCAACTTAGTGGCAGGCGTACACTTAGGGGGAGGAACAGGAGTTGGTTTGGA
This sequence comes from Pleurodeles waltl, assembly GCF_031143425.1. Classification (NCBI taxonomy): domain Eukaryota; kingdom Metazoa; phylum Chordata; class Amphibia; order Caudata; family Salamandridae; genus Pleurodeles; species Pleurodeles waltl. The sequence continues at coordinate 291,449,917 of NC_090443.1, read as the reverse complement.
GCTGGAGGTACTGGGCTGGGGGTGGGACTTACCTTTTATCGGCAGGACAGGGGGGTAGGGAAGAGGTCAAGCTGGGAAAGGAAATGCTTCTTAGGAACAGTGGGGCGGGATGTGGGAGGAGGTATGGGAGTGGAGGTAGAGGGAGTGGTTGTAGGAGGAGGAGGTGTGTTGGATTTGAGTGCAGGTGGATGGACAGCGTGCGTGTGTGAGGTGGATAGCTGTTGGGGCTCAGAGTGGATGCGTTTCTGTGTCTTTGGAGTGGGAGGGCAGACAGGGTGGGGGAGGGCAAACAGGATGTGTGGATGGATGTTGTGGTGATGGGTGTGCTGCATGAGGTGGTGATGGTGACTGCGCATGTGGGGTGCGTGTCTCTGGGTCTACTGTTGTGGTGACTGGGCAAGGCTGTGCAAGTGGCAGGATCTGGGACTGTTGATGCTGTGCATGCTGGTGTGAGTGCTGATGTGACTATGAGGGAGGAGGAGGTTGGGGAGACAGTGGAGGCAGTGGCTGATGTTTGTGCATCTGTGTGTTGGCTGTGTGTGTGTGTGTGTGTGTGCGCGCTTGTGGACTGAAGTGCCGTGCCTGTGTTTGTCTGTGCGAGTCCTGTCTGTTGTTTTGGGTGCATGCTTGTCAGTATGTATGTGTGCGTGGGATAGGTTGGGGGAGATGAGACCGGGACTGGTAAGAGTAGTTGGAGGGGGGGGGGGGGGCGGAAGAAACAGGGACACTGTCTGCCGTCAGAGAGGAGGCCAGAGCCTGAAATGATCTCTGTAGGGCTACCAAGCCAATATGATTTCCCCCCCCCCCTTACAGAAGGCACTGCATTGCTGCATCTGGGATGCCAGCCCCTGGATGGCATTTACTATTGTTGACTGCCGTGGAGAGATGGATCTCAGGACGTCAATAGCCTCCTCACTAAGGGAGGGCAGCAGGGCTGACTGGGGCAGAGACTGAGGTGCCGGGGGTTAAGGAGACGCCCACCCTCCTGGGTGAGTGGGCACACGTATCTCAGTGGGGGGGCTATTGGGAGGGCTGGACTGGTACAGGGGTGTAGCGGAAGATGAAGTTGTTGGGGTGGTCCCAGAGGGGTCTGCCACAACCAGGGAACTTGCATTGGAGGAGGAATGAGAGCAAGTTGAATCAGGTCCTGTCTCCCCGTGGTGCTCCCCTCACCCTCTGTCCCACTGGTCCCCTTGGCGTCGGTGGTCTCTGCCTCCTGGGTCTCGTGGGTTGCAGCTCCCTCACTCACCGGTGCCCCTGCTCCTTCGCCAGATGATGCTAATGCACACATGAACCGGATGACAAAAGGTGAGAGGGGGGAGAGAAAGGGAGCACAGGGTCAATTACAGCACCAACAGCACAGATGGCATACACAGCACTTTCACTCATTGGGACTAAGAATGGGCAGTATGGACCATGTTGGCATACCATTGGCTAGGCACTACAGCAGGTAGGACCCAAACAGTCCCATCTGCACACCTACGGGGACCAACTAACTCCTGTCTGCCAATTCTATAATGCATACCACCCTGCATACCTAAGCGGGACCACACAGCAATGTCTAAACTGACATATTAGGGCATTCACTGACTAGAACCTTGCACCCAAATCCCATGCCAGGCAACAAATGATTAATATCACACACACTGTACTCACTCCCTTGTGGCTGCTGTGCTGCCCTCAAGCGTCCATCCAGCTCTGGGTAGGCCACTGCCAGTATGTGGGCCATTAGTGGGGTCAGGCTCCCACAGGCACCCCTCCCTCATTGGGAGGCCTTCCCCAGCTGGGCCTCTGCGGTCTTCCAGGCCCAGCATCTAAGATCCTCCCACCGTTTCCTGCAGTGGGTGCTCTGCCGGCTTTGGGCCCCCAGGGTCCGCACATCCTTGGAGATGGCACGCCACAACACCCTTCTTCTGATGGGCGTACATACTACATTTTTCCCTCATCAAACACCCACATGACACATACCTCTTCATTCACATTGCCTGCAGCCATACCTTACCCAAATTACACACTGCCAGGACCCACATACATTTCCATGCAGCCATGTCGCATGCAATGTACCCATGATATATTTACCTGTTGGCCTGGAGGCCATACAACTGCCCATACAGGGTTAGGACCCCATTCACGAGCCTCTCCAACTTCTCCAACGTGAAAGCTTGGAGATATAGTCCAGTGGAAAGTCAGGAATCAAGTGAAGTAGCTGGAAGAAAATGGCGGTCACGTCCGTGGCAGTGAGCACTGTCACCGCCGGCGTTGATGATAATTGTTCATGTACTCCTTAGAGCCCCATGTTAGCCAGTGAGGAATTGCACGGCGGTGCAGACTGCCTTCCGCCATGACGCATAACGCCGGCGAAATGAGGCCACTTTCACCTATCCCTGCATACAGGACAGGCGGTTGCCATTTCCTACTGCTAAAACTCATGTATTGAATTTAAATGTGCGTCATTGGTGTTGACTGTACACACCTAGTCAATTCTAGTGACCAACATACGCACATGCTGTGTGCACTCTGATGTTGTGCGTCTATAGGTCCTGTTGTCACACCCTTTGTACCTCTGACTCACTTAGGTACCAACCACTGCGGAGGAATAGGAGGAGGAGGAGGAGGAGGCAAGCACCCGTGTACAGACCCCTTGTGGCCTTGGCTACACTGAAAGACAAGCACATCATACTCGCCTATCTTCTGGACAGGGCCCAATCACGGAGCAGTGTGCAGAATTGGAGCCTGATCTGCTACCTGCTATATGTGACACCACAGTAATTCCCCCTCTTGTGCAGGTACTATCAGTGGTCCATTTCCTGGCAACTGTTTTTTTCCAGGTGTCTGTGTGCTTGGCTGCAGGAATGTCACAGCCAGTGTTCTCTATTGTGCTTGTAAGGGGTTTGGCTGCCTTGTTCAAATAAGTGCAGCTACATAGCATTCCCACAGGTTGATGATTTGCCCACTGTGAAGGCTGGATTTTACACAATGGGAGACATACCACATGTGACTGGGGCTATTGACGGGACCCAAATTGCCTTAGTCCCTCCCAGGGCCAGTGAACAGGTGTACAGGAACAGGAAGAGTTTCCACTCTCTCAATGTCCAGACGGTGTGCCTTGCTGACCAGTATATCTCCAACGTCACTGCCCCGTTTCCTGGATCTGTGCATGATGCCTATGTCCTGAGGAATAGCAGTGTCCCACAGCTGATGGCATGACTACAGAAGTACAGAGTGTGGCTCACAGGAGAGCTTGAGTCCCCACCCAATGTATGTCTGATTATGCGTACAGGAGTCATACCCTATGCCATTGTGCAAGGCTAATGTGTGTCCCTCACTTCTTTCAGGTGACTCCCGACTACCCAAACCTGTACTGGCTCTTGACCCCCTGTTAGGAATCCGAGAACAGGGGCCGAGAATAGGTACAATGATGCTCATGGGCGTACCAGGAGGATTGTTGAACAAACCTTCGGTCTCCTGAAGGCCAGGTTCAGGTGCCTCCATCTGACAGGTGGATCCCTATGCTACTCCCCTGAGAAGGTCTGCAAGATTGTTGTGGTGTGTTGCATGCTGCACAATTTGGCCCTCAGACACCATGTGTCCTATCTGCAGGAGGGAGGGGTGGGGTGACAATGCACCTGTGGCAGCAGTGGACACTGAGGACAGTGAGGAGGAGGAAGAGTAGGGAGGATGTGGACAACAGGAAACATATAATTCAGCAGTACTTCCAGTGACACTCAGTTAAAACTGTTGAACTATACATTTGTCCATTTCAGTGTTGCGCTGTGTGGCTGTAGTACAATGCCGGTCACTACCTTTGCATCCCAACTGACTGTCACCTATGCCTTCCCTTATTGCAGATGTTGGTGTGGTTATAACAGTGCAATGCTGTGATGTGTACAGACTGCTGAGACACATATATAGGATCGATTCACACTTTGCAGGGCAATTTCACAGGGTAATGCAGTTCATTACAGTTCAGTACATTGTACATTTCTATCTGGTAAAGCACTATTACTCAGGTTGTGTCCAAGGGTGTTTATTTATAAATTAGGTATACAATGCAAAGTGCAATAGGGTGGGGTGATGGTTGGAAAAAGTCCAGTGCAGTGGGCCAGTCTGTCTGTAGCACAGGTCCAGTGCCCATGGGGCCATAGGATGAGGAGCAATGGCAGTTCACAGTGAACAAGGTGACACATTGGAACACAAGGGGGACATTCTGGAGGGGCTCATTTCCTGGTGGTGGAAATGGTCTTGGCAACTGTCTTTTCCATCTGTCTGGGTCGCAGGGAATGTTTTCAGGGTGGTTCACCTTCTTCAGTGGTAGAGGTGCTGGTGGCCTGTGAGTCCTGTGGCAGGGCCTCCTGTCCACTAGCTGCAGCAGATGTGGAGGGCTGGTCAGTACTGGCTGGTGGTAGGGGCCCACTGGTGTGCTGTTTACTCCTGCTGGTATTCGCCATGTCACCCAGCACCCCTGCAATGGAGGCCATGGTGGTATTCAAGACCTGCAATTGCTGCATGGCCTCCTGGTGGTGTTCCCCCCTGCAGCTCCTGGTTCTCCTGCATGATGTTGAGCATCTGACCCATCCTGTCCTTGGATTGTTGGTATGCCCCCAGGACATTTGTGAGTGCCTCCTGGGCATGGGGTTCCCTGGGCCTGTCCTCCCTCTGGTGCATAGCTGTCCTCTGACTGTCCCTGGCCCCCTGTGTCCCTTGAACGGTGTACCCACTCCCATTGACACCAGGATCTTCATTGTCTTGGCTGTGTGGTGTGGACTCTGGTCCCTGCACAGGTGGGCACACTACTGATTGATGTGCCCTGGGGACAGAGGTTTGGGGTATATAGGGGGGGGGGGGGGGCGGCTGCAGTGGACTGGCTTTGGGATGGGGTAGCCAACTGAACAGTGGTCCCAGATGGGCCAGGGAGTTCATCCAGATCCAGAGCTCCTGAGTTGCTGTCATTCCTGTGGGCATCTTTTGGTTGGGGACTGGGTAGCCGTGGCACCTCCTCGCCGCTCACAGTGGCTGGTGCACCTGTGGGGATGTAAGTGATGTGTTAGGGTACTTGTCTGTGACATATTCTGCAGTTCTGGCTTTCCCAATGAAATTGGTGATGTCCTCCCACCTTTGGTAGTGTGTGGTGATGGATTTTGGGATTGGTAGTTCTACTTGTTGTGCACACATTGGTGGTGGGTGTGCATGCAGAGCTGGAAGGGATGTGCTTGCAGTGTGTATGGCATGCAGGGGTTGACATTTTGGTGTGTTAATTGGGGTGGAGCACTGTGGGATGGAGTGGGGTGAAGAGTGTCAGGGTGAGGGAGTGAAATGGCATGCAGGTGTGATAGGTTGTGTAAATGGTGACTCACCAGTGTCTAGTCCTCCGGCTACTCCAGTGAGTCCCTCAGGATGCAGTATTGCCAAGACTTGCTCCTTCCATGCTGTCATCTGTGGGTGAGGAGGTAGGGGTCCACCGCCAGTCCTCCTGGTGGCGAGCTGGTGCCTTTTCTGCAATGGAACGCACCTTCCCCTTTATGTTGTTCCACCTCTTCCTTATGTCGTCCCTTGTGCCTGGATGTTGTCCCACGGCGTTCATCTTGTCCACGATTTTCTGCCATAGCTCCATCATCCTGGAAATGGAGATCTGCTGTACCTGTGCTCCAAACAGCTGTAGCTCTACCCTATTTCCTCCACCGTGACCAGCAACTACATCAGTGAAATGGGGGTGCCTTTGTGGGGGCATGGGTGTTGTGTGTTGTGCAGAGGGTGATGTGTGAAGTGGTGGGGTGTTTGGTGTGTGGTGCGTGATGGATTTTTGGGTGGTTGTGGTATGTGTGTGCTGTTGTCTGGGATTTACGTGGCAAGGTGTGGCGGTCTTCTTGTGTTTGCAAAGATTTGTGGTTGTTGTGGGGGTGTTTTATAGTGCTGTTGGTGGGTGGGTGGGGTGTGTGTGTGTAATTGTCAGGTTTGTTGTTTTTGTCCTGGGCAATTTTGTATTGTTTTGTATTTGGGTGGCCATTCCCGGCTTGGCAGTGTGCACTGCCAATTGTTTACCGCCGTTGTGTGTCCGCTGTGGTGATTGGTGGGTCATTATTTTGAGGGCGTTGTTTTTGTGACAGTTTATCCCGTTCGGTGGGTCTGGCTGATTTGTGGTTGTGGCTGGTTTCTTTCGGTTTTGTGTGCATGTGTCATAATCTGGTGGCAATGCACATGGAACGTCTCCGGAACACAGAGTAAGGTAGCACAGCGGTTTATGCTGCTTTGCCTTACTACATATTTTTGAAGCCATAAGTATGATTGAGAGGCTTGTGCCACTGGAGCCTTAAAAAAAAAAAAAAAAAAAGTGATGCTTGCTTCAAAACAAGTGGTGCTTCGGCTGCGCAAGCCTCTCATAATAAGCCCCAAAATATTCTGTAACCCTTTTTTAGGTCTTTCACCGTGAGGTTGCTACATATAAAATAACAGCCAGCTTAAATGAGAAATAAATAAAAGAAAGTTGTTACTCATTGGGAAATACACTACAGTACATTATGGAACCTTCATTAGTTAATGCAGTGAGGAGGTCTTAGTGTAACCAGAGAACCACAGAATTAAACCTTGGTTGGTGCATTGGAGAATAGTGACTTGTGTATTTTTAGTGCTACGAGGCCACAGCCTGTGACAGAAAACACTGTGAAAATATAAGTAATTATTTTATACTTGCGTTACACTCATTCTAAAATAGACTGCTAAAAAAAAATGCTAATAGTTTTGCGATAAAATTGTGCTTCCAAAATGTAGTTTTAAGTAGTACCAGACCATGTGTAATATCTTTTTTTAATAGCTGTCCCTTCGACATCTCCTCAGGGGTAGTAAGCGCTATATGAATACAATTACAATTAAAGGCATGCACTTCTCAGCCCATTTATTAACTATTTGCACTATTACTCAAAAAGAGCAAATCTTGGTCATTACAAAGCTTCAAGTGATACAATTAAATAAAGCCAGAACCAGGTCCCTAGCATCCTTTACATTTGCATATTTTACCCTTTAAATTTGCAGATTAACTCGTAGCGCACATTTGCATTTCATTCAGAAAGCCGGCACGCTGGCAGGAAGGCTTCTTTAGCTGTCTGTGCAGCTTTGTTTCACAGAAAGTTCAGGTGAAGCATTTTAACGATGAGACGGTTGTCTTATTCCAAAACGAAGTGAGTCTGGGAGAATGTGCGCGCCACCCCCCCCCTTCCCAGGACCCCATGGGGGTTGCGCCCTACTGATTGAAAACCTCTGCCTTATACAATTATTAACCTGCCTTATACAATTATTAACCTGGAAAGAGAAAGTTGAGAAGTACATTGGCAAAGAACTTAAAAAGTCAGATATCAGACCAGACAGTTTTACTGAGAAACTATACCTATGGTAAGTTACAGAGAAGTTTTTTTTCAGGTTCTAGTGATGACAGGCTTATGGAAGAATGCATGTTGCAGAATATAGACCATGTGTTTTGGGATAGAAAGATCAATGCAGTTTAGACATCCTTCTCAATCTGAATAGTGAGGAGCAAGTTTTAGTGGTAGGTGAGAAAGATAATGTTGGTGAGATAATAAGGAAGGAATATCAAGATAGGTTTTCAAGTAAGATTGGTAAACTAAAAGGATTTAAACACAAAATTATACTGAAGGAAGGGGCTGTTTGGTGAATTATAAATTAAGAAATGGACCATTTGTTGTTCAAAGTGAAATGGACACAGAATTGAGCCAATGTGCAAATTAAGGTAGATAAGTTTCCTTTATCCAAGATTAATGAGTTTTTATCTAAAATAAAGAATATGAAATGCCTTTCAACCTTCGACCTTCCTTTGGCATACCATCAAGTGGCATTACATGAACAAAGTAGAAAAAGGACAGCTTTCTTCACACCTCATGGATGTTTTCAATATGCAGGGATGCCATTTGGACTGGCATCAGCAGCATCAGTTTTTCAAAGGTTGATGAGTGAAATATTAGAGACATTGAGGGAGTTCTGTACTTCCAGGACTATGTTTTAATAATGGGCAAGAACAGGAAAGAGCACGATGAAAGATTAAGGGAAGTTAGGAAGGTATTGGAAATTAAAGGTCTAACTGCAGATTTGCAAGAAACCAAGTCATATATTTGGGACATGTAATTGGAGGAAATGGCATATCACCTAAAAAAGTTAATGAAGGCAATATAAGAAGCTTCAGAACCCGAGAATGAGGATAGATTATGATCATTTTTGGGACTTGCTGAATATATCTCAAAATTTGTGAGTAATTGTGCTGAAACATCTTATGAATTGAGACAATTCTTAAAAAATTGGAGTACATTTGAGTGGAGCAAGAAGTGCAGGAAGTATTTTCTGAACATCAAGGAAGAGATATGTAATGTTGCTCATATACAGGGATTCCAGCTTTAAGGAACATTTTGACAGGTAGATGCAATTAAAAAGGGGTAAGAGCTGTCTTGACACACAGATGTAAATGGAAAAGACGACGTGATAGAATTTGCATCTAGAAGTTTGACTCCTACTGAAGAGGTGTATTCTGTAACTGAGAGAGAAATGCTCGCCTGTGGATGGGGTATGGAGCGTTACAGATCATATATTTGTGGGAAAGAGTTTGATGTAAGAAGGGATCACAAACGTTTGGTTAAATTCCTTATTACAGAAGGATTTATAAAAGGTTCTTCACAGATTGCTAAACTATCAATGAGATTACAGGATTACAGTTATAATCTACATTATATGCCTGGAGTGCATAACAGAGTGGTAGACTGTTTGAGTAGATTGCCACTGCATGGGAAAGAAGTGCCAAAAAATGAGTGGGATGACTACCAGATAGCTTATTTGAATGAAGATGAAGTGCACTCAATTGGGAAGGATGAATGGAAAGACTCATACGAGATGAACCTTGTGTTGAACAAAGTTAAGAAAGTCTTTCAGGAATGATGGGAGAATACAAAGAGTTATCAGGATAATTCGAGAGGTTTTTGGGAAGTCAGACTTGATTGAGTGTGGATTCAGGATTTGTGGTGAGAGGAGAAAGAATTGTACCACCCCAGAGTTTCAAAACAAGGTATTATATAATGGTCATGAAGGACATTTTGGAATTGTAAGTGCAAAAAGGAGAGTTAAATCCTTGTATTGTTGGCCAATGTTGGACATGAAAATAGAAATAAAAATAAGAAATTGTGAACACTGTGCGGATTCTGAAAAACTTTTACAACTCTTAGAGCCTGCATTAATACCAGTGGAGTGTCCTAAGATGGTTTGGGAAATGTTAGCAGTGGATTTTGTTGGTCCTGTACAAACTTTAACGGGTGAAAGTATATTGTTGTGTTAATTGAAAATGTGTGGAACTAGGCATTGTACAAAAAGTTGACACAGAAACATGTTGTACGACCCTCATCCTGCATGTAACTCTCCTCCCCTTCCTTTGGCTGGGAAAGTCTGAGATGTGTTGTGCAATCCCGAGAAGCAGAGATTGAGAGAGAAAACTTTGTAAAATCAAAGTGAAAAGCGACTGGCTGTGGACGCTTGTCTGCGATCTTCGAGCGTTTATAACGCTCTACAATCATAAGAAACCTATGTCCGCCGCAATATTGTGCTGCACCTTAAGATCTGCAGGACACCGAAACCAAGTACACCCACCAGCCTGCCGCACCGGAAACAAATCTGCTGACGGCAGAAGCGGAAGAAAAGTCCTGAATTAAGCTTGTCTCTGTCGCTCTCCAAGCCGATTAAACGTTAGCAGAGTTTCCTGTGGGAAGAATGCAGCCCACCCTTGCCCTTCTGGTGCTCAAGCTTGCGGCTGTTCTCGCTCAAGTAACTAGCAGAATTTCGCAGTAGCGAATCTTAAGTACATCTGAAGCGCGTCAGTTGAGGAGGAGGAGGCGGCGGCAGTGACTCAGGGGGCAGGAGCCCTTTAAATCTTGTTTCACGCTCCCGCAACCGCAGGAAGCGCGTCAGTTGAGGAGGAGGCGGCGGCAGTGACTCAGGGGGCAGGAGCCCTTTAAATCTTGTTTCGCGCTCCCGCAACCGCGGGAAGCGCGTCAATTGAGGAGGAGGAGGCGGCGGCGGCAGTGACTCAGGGGGCAGGAGCCCTTTAAATCTTTTTTTGTGCAACCGCAACCCGTCTTTCGCCCGTTTGAGGCTGGGCTGGGCCACCCCTCTTTCATCTCCAGTGGAGGGTGACTATTTATACATTTACTAATATTGGGGAACATTTTGGAGCCTTTTTAGTGGGTCTAGTGGGTTTTTTAATATTTTTAATTTTTATTTATTAGTCTGTTTTGTTTGATTTTGTTATTGAAACTTTTTTGCTGTTAAAATGGGCAGGAAAAAAGGTCCGTTAACTGGTCCCATGGGGGGTGGTGGTGGCGGTAGTAGACAGGGAAGTGGCACCACCACATTGGACTCCTTCCTCGCAAGAGCTGTCGCGGTTGTAACAAAGGAGATTGATCTGGCAGAGAGGAGGTTATCCATGGAACTGGAGGACTGGCGTCTGGCCCCAATAGATAGTGGTCCCCATGAGGTTGTGGATGTGGAGGTGACTTATCCGGGGGGAGACCAAGCTACTGTTACGGTTGCTGTTGAGCCTGCTCAAATTGAGCTAATAGAGACAACAGAGGGTTCTGGTGGCCAAGGCCCCTCCAGAAGAAGCAAAAGACTTTTATTATCTTCTCCCCCGACCTGCTCCCTGGATAAATGTAGCCCCCGAGGAAAAAAAAGGTCTTAAAGAAATCGATCCCCAAGTCAAAAACATCCCCCTTGGAGCTCCCTAAGGGTACGAGTAGTGACCCTGCACCTTGCCAGCAGCTGGGTTGTGATGTTACTATTTTATTGTCAAAACTTCGTGAAATGATCCAGGAGATTTTATCCCCCGTTGTGGCGAAACTATCGGCCATAGAAAAGGCAGTTTCTCTGATATCTGTGCAAGGAAGTCAGGGGAGGCACTGTGTAGGTGAATGTGTGGCCCCGACCAGGCGATCCCATCCCTGTGAGGAGTTGCTCCTGCCGGAGGACGCTGCAGGGCCATTGGGGCCTCTGGGAAAATCATCTCAGTTATTGGTTAATTTGGGAAATTCTGGGGGTCAGGGCGCTCATGCTGAGATTGTGCTGGCTGCACCGACTTCTATATTAAGGGCGGATAGGACTGTCAATAGGCCTAGCTGTAGTAGGCAGCCTGATCCTGATTTTGTGGTAGCAGGGGGGGCTGACCAACAGCTGGTTGGGAATAATAATCTGAATCTCCCGACGGCCAGGCCTGCATTGACCTGTTTGGATCTCCCCCCAGCTTGTGCCCCCTATGTGGTGGTGTTGACGAATGTACCTGCTCTGGCCCCTGGGGTAACTGAGTCCACGGCCCAACTCACAAACAAGGCTGGATATTGGTTGAGTAAGAACTGTGATTTCTCATGTAAGGATTTCAATGATATTCTGTTTGCCAGAAGAATTGGATGGGTCGGGCCCAAAAATAAGGTGGGGGATGAAGATTGTATTATTCTAAATGTTAGATACCCAGCCCTGAGTCAAAGGCTCCTTTCTACTTACCGCCCTGCTGTATTTAGAGCTGGTACAATAGGTATGGTCCCTTTGGGTTATTTTTATGACCACATGCGATTGAGTGCCGGGGTGTCTCCGGGTTCTGGTAGGTTTCCCCCCCGGGTCAGAATAGTCTTCAGGCAACCAGCAGAAGAACTGTCACTAACAGTAATTTATCCTTGATAGGGGTGGACTGACAATGCGCCAAGACCCTGGCTATACGGGAAGAGGTGCCCCCACAGTGTAAACTTATCTCATGGAATATTGCGGGCTATGATGCTAAGTTATCTGATCAGGCGGGGATTAGGTGTGTGACTAATTTTGATGTGATTATGCTTCAGGAAACCTGGTCGGAGGGGCTGTCTGTGTGGGATGGGTATAACAGATTTGCAATTCCAGCTGTGAAGTCTCTTGGTGGCCGCTCAAAAGGTGGCTTGGTTACCCTAATCCGCCTCTCTAAAATAGTGGGTGCTTTTCAAATTAACTGCAATCACCAAGGTATATTGCTGGTATGGGTAATTTTCTCTAATAATTTTAATATTTTACTGGTTAACTTTTATAACGCTGTGTGGGATGTGGGGTGCCAAATTGGGGCCCTGTTTTCCGTTCTTCAGGTTTTGAAACACAGAATGGAGGAGATGGGGTTAGAATTCTGTGCTATTGTCTCTGGAGACTTTAATGCTAAGTTGGGGAGGCTCAGTACTGTGTTTTTGACTGCGAGGATTATTCAGTGGATGGTCTGCAGGAATCTAGAGGCAGGGTATTAATCAAGGAACTCAGGAAGATGGGCCTTCTGAATTTGTGTGATATAGAAGCCGTAGGCACTCATCAACTCCCAACCTATGTGGGAAGAGGATCTGAATCCACTATTGACTATATTTTTATGTCTCCACCTATGAAAGACCTGGTGATTGGGGGGGAGGTGCTGGGGGAGAGTTTCAGTGACCATAATCCCCTTATAGTATCCTTTAAACTCCCTGGGGCTCTACGTAAATTAGGACGAGGTAGGCCGGTAGTAGTGGAGATAAAGGACCGGGGTAGGCGGCTTGGGTGGAAGCAAGTGGATTCCCTAAAAGTTGCAGAAAGGGTGGTGGGGGAAAATGTACATTTATTTATGGACACACTCTTGACAGAGGCTCCTAATCCTAAAACTGTTTTGAATGCAATAACATTAGTAAATGCAGCAGTGAGAGACTGCCTTTTTTTCAGTAGACAGCCAACCTAGTAAACGTAAATGTGGTAGGTATGATAAGACCTGCTAGGTTGCAAGGGCTAACCTGAAGATGGCCACTAAGAAACGTCCTAGAGATTGGGTCCTCGTAAAAGAAGCTAGAATGAAATATAAGAGGGCCCTGAGGGATAGTAAAATAAAACATAAAGATAAAGCCTGGGAAGAGTTAGAACGTGCCATAGCTCTGAAGGATCCTGGCCTGTTTTGGAAAGTGGTAAATAGAGGTTCCTTTGGAACAGATACTTCTGAGGGCCTTGGCTGTAACATCGCCCCGGAAGCATGGGTAATTCACTTTTGTAGTATTTTTGAGGGTTCTCCCCTAAGAAATAACCGGGAGAACGAGTATGAGATGGCTCCCAACTTAGCAATTAGGTTTTCGCTCCAGGAGGTTATGGATGCGATACAGAGTAGTGCGAGTAATAAAGCTCCGGGCCCAGATTCGATCCCAATGGACTTGTATAAAGTGAACCCCCAGTTATGGGCACCTGTTCTCTTAAATGTCCTTAATGCAGCAGTTACTGTGGGATCCCGGCCTCTTGGAGACTGGCATGTATTGTCCCAGTGTTTAAAAAGGGCGACCAAAATGATCCTAAGTCCTACCGCCCTATTTCTGTACTGGACTCTTCGGTGAAGATTCTGGGACGGATTATTTTAAGGCATCTGGAGTCCTGGATGATAGGGAATGACATTTTAAGCCGGGACCAGTATGGTTTTAGGAAAGTCCTTGGCACGCAAGATCAATGTCTCAACCCACTGATGTTGATCTGCAAATACACGCAGGCCAGGAAAGGTACGCTCTATCTTGCTTTTATGGATCTTAGCTGTGCCTTCGATAAGGTGAACCGGTCTATATTATGGGAAAGGTTAAATCAGCTAGGGCTGGATCCTAATATTGTAGAGCTGCTCCGATATCTATACTCTGGGACGGTCGCAAATGTGAGGGTGGGTTCTAATGGGGAATGCTCAGAGGCTTTTAAGCTTTCAAGGGGTGTGCGCCAGGGGTGTGTTCTGGCTCCTACTTTGTTCCTTCTATATACAAATGGATTGTCTGATTGTCTGATGAAACATTGTAGGGATGTTCCAAAGGTGAATGGTACTGATATCCCTGTGCTGACGTACGCGGATGACGCAGTCCTCATGGCCCGCACTATGAATGGTCTCCGGGAAATAGTTAGAGCTTATGCCTCCTTTATGTCAGCTTTGGGGTTAGAGGTCAATTTTAAGAAATCTCATTTTATGGTGTGTGGAAGACCCTTGAGTAGGGTGGGGGAGCTAAGGGTGGAGGATCAAATTATTAGTAGTGTCCATGAGTTTCCATACCTAGGGATTATTTTTGATGAGAAAGGATCTTGGAAACCTTGTATTGCCAGAAGGGGTGCGCTTTTCCATGCAGCAGTTGGCGCGACTTTTGACTTTGCTGTAAGGGTAGGTAGTAAACCTATCAAGCCTTTGCTTGAAATTTATAGGCGGAAATGCCTCCCTGTCCTGCTGTATGGTGCTGCACTTTGGGGGTATAGGGACACTCGAGCCCTTACGGTGGAAGAAAATCGGTTCTGTAGAAGGCTATTGGGAGTTGGGCAAAATATCCCTGGTTTTAGCCTTCACTTGGAGCTGGAGCTTGAGTTTGTGCAGGACACTATTCAGTTGGCCCCCCTTCTGCTATGGATCTCAATTTGGACTAACGTACATGCCACTCTGAATAGGGATATCTTAAGGGATTGTCTGGCTTGTGACAATGTAAAGAATATTCCCTGGTTGATGCACATAAGGAAGATGGCTCGTGATCTGGGGCGGCCTGAATTGGTTGATTATCCTGAAGGCCTGACCTGTTGTGATAAGAAATGGGTTAAGGAGAATTTTTTAAGAATCCAGAAGAACAGGAGGGAGGGGGAGGCCTTAGGGAAAAAATCAATCAGGGATTTCATTATGTTAAAGTTGTGGGTAGGTCCTGAGCGCTATCTCTTAGAGCTAAAGGATGTGAGGGAAAGGTCTCTCATAACCCGTTTCCGTTTGGGGATCATCAGAAGTATTCTGTGTTTCCCGTTAGGTCAGTATGGGGACAAATGTATTAGACCCTGCCCCTGTGATGGGTGTCCCAACAGACCTTGCCCCATTTTACTTTGTTTTGTGTTTTTTATGCACCATTCAGAACTCGTTTTTTATTACCTCTCCTAAGGCCCAAGGGTTTCGTGCAATATCGTCCTGCTTTTATGTGGCTGCAGGTGGCCTCAGATGTATTGGTTTGGAAGGGTCTGGGATCATTCCTGAAGGGAGCTATTACTTGGCGTAATAATGTGGAGTTTTTAGAATGAATCTTTCTATTTTTTTCTTTTTTTTCAATGCATGCGGTTATATATGTTTTTATTCTTGATGGATGTTCTTATTATCTATGGTTTTATTGCTATTTTTAACAAATGTATTGGTGATTATTTATTGTAATGGATGAATTTTTTCATACCGAATAAAAAGTTATTATGACACAGAAACAGTGGTGACATGTTTGAACTCTATATTTATGAGAGGATTACCAAAGAAATTGTTGAGTGGTAATGGGCTTCAATTTATAGCTTTGGTCTGAAGCTGAATGATGTGAAGCATTTAAATACATCTCTTACATCTTCCAGCTGGGAATGGTGCAGTTGAAAGATTTAAACAAGTGAATAAGGGAAGTATTCAGATAGCAAGTGTAGAAGAAAATGGAAAGTTGAGATAGCAAAATGTTGTGGACTTATCGTCTTACGCCTTCTCCAACTGAATACAGACCTTTTGTATTGATGTGCAGTAGAGAGCCTTTCACAAAAAAACAACTTTGGATGGATGGACAGTACAAGAAAGGTTGAGTGGTCACCAGAAACTGTAAAAAAAAAAAAAAAAAAAAAAAATCAATTTAGTGAAAGCACATTTTGTATATATAAGAAGTATTATGATGCTAAGAAAGGAACTAAAGAAGAGAAGTTGAAAGAGGGTGTTTGAGTGAAGATAAGGAAAGAAGAAAAGCTGCCGAAGGGAAAAAGTATGTTTACTGAACTGTTGAAAGTGTTGGAATGCTTATAGAATTTAGCATGATTAAGTGATAATTGTATTTGGCATGAGTTACATGGCAAAATGTAATAGATTGGAAAAGAAATGGACAGAAAGTGAAGAAGAGGATAAGTAGAGAGGGAAGAATTATCCAAACTGCAACCAAGTGCAATCATCTTATGTTGAACTAGTGGTTTTATAACCAGAAGAATGGAAATATCAGAAAATGTTCTTGTACATATTGTACAATGTTTTTATTTTTAGTATTTACTTCTTAAATGTGAATATTATATTAATATTCAGCAGAGAAATGTTCATTAGTTCCAAGTAGAATATTTGTTCCAATAGTTATAAACTTTATTTTCTAAATTGTATAAAGGGGAAGGATGTGTTGTGTTGCTCTATGTCAATAAACAGAATATGGAATGTCAAAGGCATTGTATGATATAAATGGTATGCAGGACGAGAAGGTTTGGGAAAAGGCTGTTGGTGACAGGAGAGAAGACAAGTGAGATGTTCTCTTGCTTTGCTTTTACTGTTATCTGCAGAGTTGAGAATAGAAGGACTTGATAGCACTGACTAGGTACCATCCTTACAACAAAAACAAATTGACAATATTCTTCTTTTGGAAAGGTGACAACCCTATTGATGTAGGAACGGAATGATATAACTTTTAGTTTGAGAATATGGAATAATCACTGACTGATGAACCACAATAAGCTTATAACTGATCAGGAGCATTACACATACTTAAACTTGGGAGGGCAGAAGTGGAATAAGAGATGATCTTTGAATAATTGGTTCTCGAAGGAGTATAGTAATTGAGAACTTTGAGAGGAAAAGTTGCGAAAATGTTTTGATTAGGGCCACCTCGAGGCATTTGAGAAGAAATGAGTGATAGAGAAAAGCAGTAAGTGGAGTGATAGTCAAAAGTAGTGAAGTGGATGGCAGTGAGGAGTTAAGATCCAATAATAATGAACACTAGTGAGGCATGTGTGGGTTAGTGCCTTGAAAATAACTGATTAATCTTGATGGACAACTAATTTAGGTGACTTTATGGGTACGCTGTGACAAATTTTTTCCTCTTTCTTTTGACTCTTATTTAAGTGCCGCCTGCTTATATTTTGGTAGGTCTTTTCATATTTGAGAGGTTTTGTCCCTGCCCTCTTTGGGGACACAGGTTGAAAATCGGGGGAGTCAGCCTTGGCCCACAAGTGTTCAGGCTTTGTATAACATAAAGCACAAGATAAATTAATCTTCAAAAGGCAATCATTTACATAACCAGTAGTTAACCTAGAAATATGGCATCACTGCATCCCTTAAGGCACAGGATTGGACATCACTGAAACCTTTGTCTTGTCTGACATCAAAAGCCTTTGTAATTGGAGTCAAGAACTTCTCTTTTTAAGCTTTTTGATGTTTGAGGCCATTGTCTCGGAATCCTACTCGTCTTGCATGGTGAATTTCAATCTGCTTTTTTATTAACATTTTCTCATATGAGGCTTTGGCGAGTATGAAAATGTTAGTATCCAGGGCCCTAAACCTCAAAACGTTATTTAATCCACAGAGGCTGGTGTGCATCCAATGACCTTTTGATGTCCGAGGGAGTCATGGTGACCTGTATTTGTTTGATTTTGGTGTGAGCTAGGCCTGCCTGTGAAAACTGATTTATCTCCTCCTGTGAAGAAGAAAATCCTATTCTTGATTGACATTGTCACCATTTTTATGAGATGATAATCTGAGTCCTTTGCTTCAGCTCTTAGGACAAAGAAAGCAGGGAACCGACGAGTTGAGAAAACTCGATTACCTGTATGAGCTCCTCACTACTACATGCAGATAACAGTGCAGCTCTTGTGTTTTGGTAGGATTGTGTGGTGAGATGGCAAATTCATTAAAGGCCTGCCTGAGGGAATTCAGCAAGAGGCTTGGCTTCAGATCAGAACACCTGCACGTCCTGGGATGCTACAGACCTGGCTCGCCTGAGAGCTCTCTTGGGCACCAGGCTGTAGAATGCTGCTTCCACCTGTACACCCATGGAGTGGATTAACTTGAGACCAATGCCACAAAGGACAGACATATCATTGCAATTCATGGTCCAGGAAGAGTTATCTTCTTCATTTCCAAAAGTATTGAAAGAACTCACCCATCCAGAGCTATTCCCTCAAGAACCCAGGACTGCAACATAATTCAGCAGCTTGTCCGTGTGGTAGTTGATGAAAGCATAAACCCTTATTAGAGGTAGATTGTCCGTTTCCCGTCAGCAAGGAGTAGGGCAACTTTGGATGGTGGACTATAAATTCTGCTCATTTATTCACTTCACAGGCCTTGATTAAGTCTCCAAAGAACATGTACAGTGGTTGCCACAAAATTTTTAGCAGAAAAAAAAAAATGTGTGTTCATGTCCTATGGGTGCCAAAAGCAAAATGGTCTACTCTGAATATAGTCTTGATCCGCTAAAAGGATTGATGCCTTTGATTAATGTTGCAAAAATATAGGTGCTTTCAATGTGTTTTTTGTCCCATTGCGTTACTAAGGAAGTTTGCTTACTCTGCTATGCATACTTGTGAATAATGGTGCGTGCCAGCACATTGCAAATGTTTTCAGATTTATAGCTAGTGAACAAAACTACCACTTGCATTGTGAAATGGTTGCATACCGTTTTTAGGTCTCGCCTAGGCAGTGCATGCCTTGTGTCTTTGAGACATGCTATATTCACTCTGTGGACTTGGATCCCGCCCACTGCCTTTCATTTGTTTTTTGTTTGGCTATTAAAAAGGCTTGCTTACTACTGGGTAATATTTCCTCTTTATCCCTCCTTGTGCTCATTTGTTTCCTCCCACGGAGCTGCACTTAACTACTTGTATTGTTCCACTTTAATGCTGATTGCCTTTTCATTCGTTTTTAGGTCTCGCCTAGGCAGAGCATATGCTGTCTCTTCGAGACAATCTGTAATCACTCTGTTGGCTTGGATCCCGCCCATTGCCTTTCATTCATTTTTTTGATTGTCTATTAAAAAGGCTTGCTATTGGGTAATATTTCCTCTTTGCTCATTTAGTTCCACCCACGGAGCAACGCTTAACTACTTGTATTGTTCCTCTTTAGTGTTCATCAGTTTGTGTCGGAGACTATTTTTCTGTTTTATGCTTGTTGCTTGTTGTGGCAGTTAACCGCTACCGCGCACCCTTCATCCGCCATCTTGTCTGGGGGCGAACGATCAAGTCCGTGAAAAAGCGAAGGAGGATGTTGTTTCCAATTGCGCCACGCAGTGCTGAAGGGGTTAGGTTTGTCTGCCCTTTTGCTGCCTGTGGAGCCCGGGGCTGCACTGTGGGAAGGGACCGCCGCCTGCACCATAGCCATTTCAGTGTGAACTGAAGCACACAGCTTTGACTTCCTGAGCTAACCTGGCTGTCCCTTTCCTCTGAGCCCCGAGAGATTTCTAAATGATTTTTTAAAACAAAATGAGCCAGAATTACTATGCTGAAAAAAACGAACAGAATATAAACCATTACTTATTTACTAATGCCTGGCTCCCCCTTAACATCAAAAGGCACACAGATGGTCAGTGTGTCGTTATTACTTTCTGAGAAAAGTAACAACCATTTATCTCATGCTCGCATAACATGAGGCCACTGCACAGCTATGAACACATTTAACATAAACATGCAAATATACAGACTACAGTAAAAAAGAGACAATAAAACATTACATTCCGTTTTCAGAATTTCTTCTCCTTATTATGTACAAAGTGGGACAGTGCATGTTGTAAGAAGCCTGCCGCTCTTTGACACTGAATCGCCGCTGCTCTTTGACACTGAAGCGCGGGCCACTAAGTTTTGCACCTTACTTCTTTTGGTGCTCAGTTTGTCTGAGGCAGGTAACATTGAACAGTTGCCATGATGACGGCAAGATGATGCTGTCATGTTGAGGTCACCACATCATCAGGGTGCACAACGGAGACAGTGATGGAGGGCCGGACAACCTGTTGGCAACTCTAGCCGTCTGTGACAAAAACTCTGGAGCAGAGTCTGTTGGTGGTGATGAACTGGTTGAGCCCGGCGTGGACGAGTAGCCGGTGGTTGGAGCGGAACCCCTGGCTGAGTGAACACCAGGTTAGAACTCTTTGTGATGGTGAGTTACTGGCTAAGAATTGTCCTGTAAGGATCAAAGTACAGCTGACAGTTTATAATGTAGGAGTCCGACCCGTGGGAAATGCTTAATAGCGGAGACAATGACGGTGAGGAGTATATGAGGAAATGCACTCTAAATGAGAGTGGGATGTTAAAGGGAGTAGATATTTTCCCCTTAGTTTCCGTGGCACAATACTGTGAATTGAATGGTCTCTAGTCACATTTATTTACTTTTTAGGTAGCATTTTCTGCATGTGTAATTATAAATGTACTGTATTTGCCCATTAATCCATCTTCTGCTGTATGATCTGCAGATTCAATTTTTTACTTAAAACATTTTTATATTTACAAGAATGAAAAGCAATCAAAAGCTGCTAAGACCGTGATGTGTTTAGGCACAGAGAAGGCACGTCATAAAGGTTGATTGGTCGTTGTTGATTACTGTATTTGGTTGTTAAACTGCTACCAATGAGACAGTCTTTCTCATTGTTATCGTATATGAAAGAACACAAAATAAGGAAGCTAACTATCACAAAGTGTACCTTATTGCAACGCACAGGCAAGACCTACTAGCTTTGCCAATGCTTGCTACCACTCTAGCAGCTTCACCACAAAGCAACTATATGAATTTTCACACGGGGTTTAAAGTCACAGGGAGAAACAAGCGTTTGAATCTTCAAAGGTTAAAAGTTGCAAATGTTTGAGTGACTGGACTCCACGCAGTCTCTCAGTCGAATAGTTTCTCATGACTACCCATCAATGTTTGAGTATTCCTATATGTGGGATGCAGAGAGACTTCAGTTATATGCACCAAACGTTTTAGACGGTAGAAATCTGACATTTTTAAATGCAGATTCTCACTTTATAGCCAGTCTCTGGCTAAATAATTGGATTCTTTTTTATTTCATGTTCTGTTTTCCAGTTAGGTAAAGCAATATGTGTTGGAAATGGCCCTTTTTGCAGGGTTATCCCCAAACTTTTAGCCTTCTTTCTCCGATTTTTTTTTAAAAAAAAATATTTTATTTTTTAGGTCTGTTTTTGCTGGTTTATTGTCTCTGCGCACTTTACCACTGCTAATCAGTGCTAAAGTGCAAGTGCTCTCTATAGAAATTGTACTGTTGATTGGTTTATCTATGATTTGCATTATTTGATTTACTAGTAAAGTGCACTAGAGGGGCCCAGGGTCTGTAAATCAAATGCTACTAGTGGGCCTGCAGCACTGGTTGTGCCACCCACATTAGTAGCCCTGTAAACATGACTCAGACCTGCCATTGCAATGTCTGTGTGTGCAGTTTTAAACTGCCAATTCGACTTGGCGAGTGTGCCCACTTGCCAGGCTTCAACCTTCCCTTTTACTACATGTAAGGCACCCCTAAGTTAGGCCCTAGGTAGCCCTATGGGCAGGGTGCAGTGTATGTTTAAGGTAGGACATATACTAATGCGTATTACATGTCCTAACAGTGAAATACTGCCAAATTCGGTTTTCACTGTGCAAGGCCTATCTATCTCATAGGTTAACATGGGGGCTGCCTTTAAATATCCTTAAAGCGCAGATTCTCTTTGAGAGCAGATAAAAACATAGAGTTTAGGGTCTCTGAGCTCACAATTTAAAAATACATCTTTTAGTGAAGTTGGTTTTTAGATTGTTAGTTTGAAAATGCCACTTTTAGAAAATAGGCATTTTCTTGCTTAAACCATTCTGTGACTCTGCCTGTTTGTGGATTTCCTGTCTGGGTCAGTTTGACAGTTGGGCTGTTCACACCTTTCCTCTAGACAGAGACACAAAGGGGGCTGGGGTGTAGCCTGCATATCTTGATTAGCCATCTGTGCTTGGGGGGGGGGGGGGGAGTGGTCACTCACACCTGAAACGACTGTGCCTGCCCTCACACAATGCTGTCTCCGACCCCCTGGTGAGTGTCTGGGGCCTGGCCTGGACAAGGAAGGATCTTGCAAACGCTTGAGACTTTTAGAATCTTTCTGGAATCAAGAGGAACCTCTGCCAAGAAGAAGAGCTGAAGGAGGAGTACTGTCCCTGTTCTGTGTTGCTTTGCTGGACTGGCCTACAGTTGCTGCTTCTGCCTGAAAAGAGTGCAAAGGGTGAACTTTGCTGTGTGTCCTGCATGAGAAAATTCTCCAAGGGCTTGGAGTAGAGCTTGCCTCCTGTTGGAAGTCTCAGGGACACCAAAGACTTCGGTTTCCTCGACCTGAAGCCCTGGGAACTGTGTGTTTTGTGCTGTTCAAGAGGAGAAACCACTGCAACTCCGGCAACGCCGCCGCTGGCCTGCACTGTGACTTGCCGATCGCGCACGGAGTCGCTTGGCCCGGCTTCGCACCGCGACCCTGGTCTCACCGGCGCAGTCATCGGACGACTTCACCGAGCCACTGCTCGCACCGCGACCTGTGGGCCACGCACTCCGGCTTCACCTGCTCACACCGCAGCCTGGGCATCCCCGACGACGTTGCTCCTGCTGACACCGGCGCCGCTGCCTGCACTGTGGCCTGTGGACACCGCTAGTGAGGGTCACGAAGCACCGTCCCGTCCATCACCGCTAGCTTGGGCCTACTGACAGAGCTTCCGCAACGATGACGACGCTGCCTGCACCGTAACCTGTGGACACCGCACATTGCTCCTCCCCGCTTCACACCGCAGCCCTGGTCTCACCGACGCCACTGGACGCGGTCACCGAGCCGCTGCCTGCACCATGACCTGTGGGCACCACACGTCGCATCGTCCCGCTTCGCCCCACAGCCCCAACGCCAACCACGCCAGCGCACCTGATTTCATCAGCCCGAAGTTCGATCCCCGAGGTCCGTGACTTCAAGAGTCTGACGACTCCTGCACCAACCCTGGAACCAACGCCAGCGATGCCGCTCTCTGGAGCTCACTGCGAGGATCACGATGCCCTGCAAATCCGAGGTACTGTTTGCGGGTCTTCCTGACACCGTTGCTGGCCCGCAACGCCGCGGCCGGCCTGAACTGTTGGTTTTATTGATCACGACGCTGTGATAGCCCCAGGTGGAGCTATCAACTTCAAAGAACTGTAGTTTTGAGTAAATCTTGCAAGATTCATATTTTTCTTACTGTATGTTGGATTTTTATCGTATTTGGTCTTGTTTTATATAGATAAATATTGGCTATTTTTCGAAAACTGGTGTGGTGTCCTTTTGTAGTGTTTTCACTTATTACTGTGTGTTATGTGCAAATGCTTTACACATTGATTATGAGATAAGCCTGACTGCTCGTGCCAAGCTACCAAGGGGGTGAGCAGGGGTTATCTGAGCAGGTATCTCCCTTATCCTGGCTAGAGTGAGGGTCCTTACTTGGACAGGGTGCAAACCGACTGCCAACTAGAGACCCCATGTCTAACAATGTGTAAAACAACATTGTAGCGTAACCCCTAACCTTGCAGACCAGGGAGAATAATTAGAGCAAACAGAGAAAAAAGGAAAAGAAAAGGCAGGCCGATAGCATCAATATTGAAGTTTAAAACACACGTTCTTCTTTTAAGGACCCAGCGGCTCCTGAATCCCATCATGCTATGTATTGGAAGTTACCTCACATGCTCAGTTCCTCTGTTCCTGCTAATGTAAACAAAATCTCTGAACTTTCCTTTTATTTTGTCCCCCTTTGTTTACAAGTTTTGGTGTTCTTGAATTTCTTCATTTTTCTTCTTTCATTCAACGTTTTAATACTTTCATCCGTCTTCAACCATTTTTGTTTTACTAGACCGTGCTTTAACGCTTGGTAATTTGTTCTTACTGTGCTAGAACTAAAAAGCACTCACAGACCACATTGCCTGTGTGTGGTTTTGGAGGTTTTCCTCCTAGCTTCCCATACCACTAAACACTTAATTTTGTCAAAAAATGTCATGAAGGGTGCTCAAAGATTGAGAGGGATTTTGCCTTTTAAAGACCTCAAGTTGAAGGGGGCAAAGAAAAGAGCAATAGTTCAGCCAAGACAGGTGCTCTTTCCATCTTGGCTTTGATCTCCTACACAAATACTTCGACAGAGGGAGAGCCAGGAAGAAGAGTCATAATAGTAACTATGGTTTGAACTACTTCTATTTGACTCGTATGTCTCAGCATCAAAGACCAACACTGTCCCAGGTTGTTCACGGTTTACAAGGGGATCGCTCTCTTGGTTGATGTGGATGCAGGAACAGAAACACTGATTCGTACTTTGACCTTAATGCATGCACCAGTGGTTTGTCCACTTGACATCACAGCATTCTGTGTTGTGTAGATGGACGTCAAGACCTAAGCCAT
Source organism: Pleurodeles waltl (assembly GCF_031143425.1). Classification (NCBI taxonomy): domain Eukaryota; kingdom Metazoa; phylum Chordata; class Amphibia; order Caudata; family Salamandridae; genus Pleurodeles; species Pleurodeles waltl. Next base: position 291,425,746 of record NC_090443.1, on the reverse strand, counting down.
CCTATACTTCGCTATCAAAGTAAGACATTTCAACTTCAGAAAAGGCTAGTTTATTCTTACATTGACTCCAGTGTTCCTAGCAGTCCCTGTCATTATTCCATCGAAACACCTAGTTCAGACATCATCCGAGCTGCTCTAGTGGTCATCAGTTTCTTCTGTACAACCTTTAATACAATGACCTACATTGATGTCTTTGTGTCGGAAAAGATTTATTTTTCCACTGCTTCATCCATCAATCCATCTTTAAGTGTTTCCTGTCAATCTTCCTTTACCGTACGTCCTTCCTCCCTCTATGGTTCAACTAACTGGGTCCCTAGATTGATAACCTCTGGCTCTACAAATAACAGAATCCTTAACTTCTTTGCTCTTCAGAGGAGATACGGGTACTGGCATGGACGCTGACTCGTTATCCTATACTCTTACTGCTGCTGACTCTCCATACAGAGCTTCTGTGGTAGATGAAATTAACAGTTAGCATGTGCTTCTGGTGAGAGGTGACATTAAGTCACAAGTTGGTGGAGACTACACTTTCAGTCCCTAGGGAAACCGGTCAACCTCAATCCTCTCAAAGACCATTCCTGCCTCTGGTTCTAGCCCACAAAAAGCTTGTGGAAAACATGTTTGTCAGCAGCCGCTGCAAACATACGGATTCCATGGCTTCTAAAGATATAAAAACAAATTGAGCAATTGTGGATTCCTCACCAAAAGAATTCTCCCCTCGCGCCAGCCTTCGACGGAAATTTCTTCTAGCTCTGCACGTCGACGATGACGTCACAATCGCCCGATTCCACATGATGTCATCCAGGCAATAAGAAGCCGTCGTCGAATAACTGTTGTTTCTTCGAGGCTCACAGGGAGCTACTATTACCAACTGACGGTTACGATGTCGCAGCCTAGAAAATCCGGCTTTAAACCTTGTAACCAATGCGGGGGTCGGATGTCGGTTACCAACACCCACGAAAACTGCCTCTGGTGCCTTAGTTCCGATCATGAGGCTGAGGCATGCGGTTAGTGCCAGCGCATGAACCCTAAGGCACTCAAAGAAAGAGAGGCAAAGTTTTATTCTTGGCCCGGTCCAAGAAGAAGAAAGAGAGGCATCATAGGAGGGAGTCTTCGTCGAGATCCTCTAGGTCTTGTCATCACCATAGTGGCTCTCGGCACCGTCATGGATCTCTGCGCCGATCGAGCAAAGGACGGTCCAGGTCTAGATCGGCTTCTCCGTCGACTCGGCGTCGTCCGACGTGGGAGATAAGCCCGACCATCACACCTCCGACGACCCCGACGTCACCTGGGTCGGTCTTTGAGGTCGAGACTCCCAGAGGCCTGAAGGTTCTCCTGGCCAGGAGTTACCTGGACCCTCTTCGGCAGCTTTGCCGGCGCCGGTGCAGCAGCAACAGTACCCGGCTTTCCCGACTCCGGGATCGGATCCTGCAGCATTTTTGAACGCTATGTTTAACATCTTTGCTTCCATGGCGCCGGGTGGAAGTCATGCAGGTCCGTCTGGTCCTTTGGCCTACGACTTGGGTGTTCCGGCGTCTTTCAAGTCGGCGCCGTTCACCCCGTTTATGTCTGCTGCGTCTGAAGCGGCGCCGATGCCTACGAAGTCGATCAGGATGGCTACACCTGCCACGGCGCCGTCGGATTCGCCTCTGATCCCATTGACGTCCAAGAACGCTGTGGAGCCGGAGCCTCCGGCTTCGGATGAATCCGAGGTTCAGCGCCGACGGAGATCTTCGGCGTCGGCTGACGCCTTGTCGACTCCAGGCTTGGAGTCCAGACTTAGATCAAGGCGCCTGGCCCTTCGTCTCTTGGAAGAGGAGGAGTACGCGAGGCAACACCTGGAGGAAGGAGAAGTTGTAGAGCCCTCAGGTGACTTCCAGGGTCTGGACTCGGCTAGTGGCCTTGACACTACCCTGGAATGGGATCTAGCGTCTCCTGGAGAGATCGCAGAGGAAGCAGCTTCTTTCCATAAGGTCATTCGTAAGGCTGCGGACTTTCTGGATATTACTCTTCCTACTGCGGAGGTTAACAGAAATTTATTGACAGAGGTCCTCCATCCGACATCTGCTTCTGCTGAGCCTCTTCTTCCATTCAATGAGGCTCTGCTGGACCCTATTAAGGATATTTGGATGAAACCTGTATCCACCGCTGCGGTCAACAGAGCGGTGGCTCGGCGTTACAGGACGGCACCTGGAGATCCGGTGTTTCTTTCCAGGCAACCAACTCCGGAGAGCCTTGTGGTCCAAGCTTCATGTTCCTCCAGATCCTCGCCTGGCTCGTTTCCTGGGGTTCCTGCTGATAGAGAGTCGAAGAAGATGGACCATACTGCTAAAAAGACATTTTCATCGTGCAGTATGGCCCTGAAATCTTCCAATGCCACATGCATACTGGGACGTTACATACATGCCCTTATGGAAGAGGCAAAGGGCCATCCTAATGTGTCACAAGAGATGCTGCAACTCTTTTCGGATGCTCAAGCGGCTGCGACGTAAGTAATCCAGTCTGGTTTGGACACTTCGGACTCTGTGGCTAGGGCTATGGGCAAGACCATAGTCTCTAGGAGGCAGTCTTGGCTTAGATCATCGGGCTTCTCGACGGACGTGCAGGCTACGCTCCATGATCTTCCGTTTGATGGGGAAAAGCTCTTCGGTTCTAAGGCTGACTCAGCCTTAGAACGTTTTAAAGAGAGCAGAGCGACAGCTAGATCCTTGGGACTCCAGTCGTCGGCCTCATCCGCCTTTAGAGGCTTTCGTAGATTTAAAGGATTTGGTTGTGGTTCCTTTCGAGGAAGACTGCAAGGACCACAACAAACTGCTTCTACCCTGCCTTACAGATCCTTCAGGGGCACAGTCCGTACGAGAGGAGCCGCCTTGCAGCACTCTGCCTCTTCCTCGGGAGGGGTGCAGCAAGGAAAGCAGCCGTAGTCCTCCACCATTCCCTGTCCATTCGTCTCCAGTAGGGGGGAGACTTACCCTTTTTCTTCCAATGTGGGAGGTCATAACATCAGACTCCTGGGTCATCGACATTGTGAAGAGGGGGTACGCTCTTCCCTTTCGGGAATTTCCTCCCACCCTCCCTCCCCGCCCATCCTTCTGTTCGGAAGACCATTTTCTCCTGTTACAGCAGGAGGTATTATCCCTATTACAAAAAGGTGCAAAAGAGTTGGTTCCCGAGCAAGAGAGGGGTCAGGGGTGCTATTCAAGATACTTTCTGATTCCCAAGAAGGATGGTCGGCTGAGACCGATTTTGGACTTGAGGATTTTGAATTGGTTCCTCAAACAGGAAAAGTTCAAAATGCTGACCCTCTCACAGGTTCTTTTGGCGTTGAACGAAGGAGGCTGGATGGTGTCGGTCGATTTGCAGGACGCGTATTTTCATATTCCGATCCTCAGATCGCACAGGAAGTATCTCCGTTTTGTGGTGGGATCACAGCATTATCAGTTTGCGGTCCTCCCGTTTGGTCTTACTTGAGCACCTCGAGTCCTCACGAAGGTGATGGCGGTGGTAGCGGCAGAGCTCAGAAGAAAAGGGATCGCTGTGTTTCCCTATCTGGACGATTGGTTGATCAAAGCCAGTACTCCAGAGCTCGTGCGGTGCCATCTCCAGTCGACGACTCAATTGTTGTACGACCTGGGGTTTTCAGTCAATGTACCTCTCAATGCCTCCTGTTCATAGGGGCAGTATTGGACACTACATTGAATCGGGCCTTTCCTCCGCCACAGCGGGTTCAGGACATACAGGCTTTGGTTCCAATGTTTCGAAATGGAGCGGTAGTTCCAATCCTCAAAAGTCCTTCGTCTGCTCGGCCTGTTTGCTTCTTGCATACTGTTGGTCACTCATGCACGCTGGCACATGAGGGCTCTCCAGTGGTGCGTCCGCAGGCAGTGGTTTCAGCACAAAGGGGATCTCGAGGACTCGATAAAGATCTCCAGAGACACTGCAGTGGATCTTCAATGGTGGGTAGCGGTCGACAACCTGTCTCAAGGAAGGCCGTTTTCGCTGCCCCCTCCAGTGGCCTCAGTGGTAACGGATGCTTCCACTCTAGGGTGGGGAGCTCATCTGGGGGACCTGGAGATCAAAGGCCTTTGGTCTCCAGTGGAACAGAAATTACACATCAATCTGTTAGAATTGCGGGCAGTACGGCTGGCACTCCAGGCCTTCCTCCCTTCCATTCGCGGTCAGTCAGTCCAAGTTCTAATGGACAACACGACCGCGATGTGGTATATAAACAAACAGGGAGGAGTGGGGTCGTTTCTTCTCTGCAGAGAAGCTCTTCGACTCTGGTCCTGGCTTCAGGACCACAAGATCTGCTTGATTGCACATCATTTGGCCGGAGTCCTGAATGTGCGTGCAGACATTCTCAGTCGACGCATCTCGGTCGACCACGAGTGGCGTCTTCATCCAGATCTAGTTCTGTATATCTTCCAGATGTGGGGATATCCACAAATAGATCTGCTTGCAACTTGAGAGAATGCGCAGTGCCCACTGTTTTGCAGCCTCCAGTATCCGGTGCAAGGAGCTCTGGGGGACGCATTTCAGATGTCCTGGAAGGGTCAGTTGCTTTACGCGTTTCCCCCCCATACCCTTGATTCCTCGAGTTCTAAGGAAAATCCGCCAGGACCGAGCTCAAGTCATCTTAATAGCTCCGGATTGGCCGAGGAGCGTGTGGTATTCGGACCTACTCCAACTCTCTCAGTGCCCTCCGCTCCGTCTCCCTTGCAGGGTGGACCTCCTCTCGCAGTTGCAGGGGCAGATTCTACACCCCCACCTCCAGAGCCTGCATCTTCATGCCTGGAGATTGAACGGGGCAATCTGAGTTCCTTTTCTCTCCATCCAGATGTGGTGGAAGTTATTCTATCGGCCAGGCGACACTCCACCAAGTCAATCTATGCAAATCGTTGGGCTAAGTTTACAAGCTGGTGTGGAGAGAATAGTTTAGATCCTTTAAGAGCTGGTTTATCTGACATTTTGTCATTTGCGCTCTATTTGGCATAGAAAGGTTTTTCAGTTGCCACTGTTAAGGGTTATCTGTCTGCACTATCTGCTTTTCTGTGCCTTCCTGATCAACCATCCTTCTTTAAATCACCAATTCTTTTAAAGTTTCTAAAGGGACTCACTAATAAGTATCCGCCCACGCCATTCGTTATGCCTCAGTGGGACCTTAACTTGGTTTTAACTTTTCTTATGGGGGCCCCGTTTGAACCCATGCACTCTTGTTCTTTACGGTTCCTAGTATTTAAAACTGTTTTCCTGGTGGCAATAACATCTGCCAGAAGGGTTAGTGAGCTTCAGGCTCTAACTGTAGAAACCCCATTCCTTTCCTTCTTCAAGGACAAAGTGGTGTTGAGGACCAAGGCGGCTTTCCTACCGAAGGTTGTTACACCCTTTCACCTGGGGCAGTCAATTACTCTCTCTTCCTTTTATCCTCCACCTCACCCATCCAAGGAGGAAGAGAAGCTCCACCGGCTGGATCCGCGAAGAGCACTGAGCTTCTACGTCACCAGGACGAAAGAGTTCAGACAGGATGAACAGCTCTTCATTGGATACGTGGGGAAGAGGAAAGGTAGAGTGGTCCACAAGAGAACGCTATCCAGGTGGGTCATTCTATGTATTAAGATCTGCTATTCTTTGGCGAAGCGAGATCCACCTGTGGGGCTTCGTGCCCATTCCACCAGGGCCAAAGCAGCTTCATCGGCTTTGGCTAGAGGTGTTCCTGTGGCTGACATCTGCAGGGCAGCGACCTGGGCATCCCTCCATACTTTTGCCAAGCATTACTGTTTGGACTCTGAAGTCAGGAGGGATGGCCATTTTGCTCGCTCGGTGCTGCAAGATTTCTTGGTTTGACCATTCGGGCACCCACCACCGGAGGTTATACTGCTTGGGGACTCTATTCTTTTGGTGAGGAATCCACAGGTAGGTGTATCCATCAGAAGAATAAGTTACTTACCTTCGGTAACGCTTTTTCTGGTGGATACAGTAACTACCTGTGGATTCCTCACGGTCCCACCCACCTCCCCGTTGCCTGACTAGTCAAACCAGGATCTCTTTGGGTGTGCATCCTTGGACTTGTATATATATGTATATAGCTTTCACATGCATATGGTTGTATTCATTGTATATATTTTTCCTTTGCAATCTGAGATAGTGAAAAGGACATTTTGGATTGGAATTGTACATATATATTTATTTATTTCTATCTCGAATCGAGCATTCATAACTGATATATATTTTATTATATTAAATGTTTTATTTTCGTCTATTCTGGAGTAGTGTGTGCTCTTTAGGTTTAACCTGTTCGCCTCTATGGCACATAAAAAATGGTGATAACTGACGTCTGCACGTCGACGACGGCTTCTTATTGCCTGGATGACGTCATGTGGCGTTGCGTGGAGTCTGGCGATTGTGACGTCATCGTCGACGTGCAGAGCTAGAAGAAATTTCCGTCGAAGGCTGGCGCGAGGGGAGAATTCTTTTGGTAAGGAATCCACAGGTAGTTACTGTATCCACCAGAAAAAGCGTTACCGAAGGTAAGTAACTTATTCTTCACGCACTATGCCACTCTTAACCGAGGCATGCCATGTGCAGATCAGTCTTGATCAGTGTTTTTGTCTACTGTGGCGTCCAGATAGGAAACACAGCGAGGGAGCCAAACGTTCTGTGCCCTCCCTTCTGACTTGCTACAATGGAGACATTGTTAATACGTTATCCACGGTCCACGCAAAATTTAGTTTCACTAATGGATACCAAGGCTTTGCATTGGTGTTTTTTTACTACCACTCTACCTTTCACCCATATGATAATTACATACAGAGAAGGTTAATCCTGAAGAAATCCCCTGGCACGTGTTTAGCGCACATATATAAGGTTGACACGTCAACCTTGCAAGAAGGGTAGAAAACACTTGCCTTTTATTTTAATCCTAGACACTGGAGACCCTAATAACGTTTGTTGGTTTGCCAAAAGATAGCTTTAATATCATTTCACTGCTGTATTAAATATCATTTTACTCCCATACCAGTACTTCTAGATACCCAAAAATTTACTGTGATTGTTATTTCCACCTTAGATAGCTCCCCTGTTCTACAGAGTTGTAGCACACACTGGTAGTATTCCTCTACTAGTATGAGGAGAAGCCCTGTGATGAAGCTTGCCACTGATGGGTGGGTGAGGGCTTTCGTCCTTTAAACATCATGATTGTATAGCATTATAATCGTATTAGAGAGTTTACACAATCCACACAGGGCACTTTATGTTGCTGCTATTTAGGTTGAAGGGGAGATTTCCGGCACTCCTTTGGTCTCCTACTAGTGAGAGATATACCTGGTTGCGAGGTGGTGCGGGTGACAAAAATGACTCACTGGCATGTGGATCTGTGGATCAGAGTTTGATATCATTTACACCCATCACTTCAGTTTTCCTCACAGTGCCACAGGTCTCTAGCTATATCTCACGGAGGAGGCGCAAGTAGATTGTATCCGCTCTGGGGTTCCTTGCGTTCTAGTTGAGAGATAACCGGGTCTGGTACTTAGGGCTGGATGTTTCTGTCGGAGCAGGACCAGGGCTGATTTGGATATGGCTGGTACTTGTCCGAGTTGTCATGGTGGGCAAAAATACAATGGATTGAGATGGAGCCTGGTTAATTACCAGTGGCTGTAATTGATTCAGTCAATCAACTCATCACTTTTAGTTTGCTCTGTTAGGAAAATGTATTTGCCTGCTCCCAAAACAAAATATCTGTGTCTCTGAAGAGAAAGAACGCAAGGAATGAGACTGTAGCAAGGAATGTATTTTGCAGGGACAATAGCTGTAAAATCAGCCAGAGCAACACTTCTCCAAGAAAGGTACAATATTTTTTTTAATGATAAAACTTGCAAGAGATTCTAGAAGACCTTAAAAATGTAATTAACAGGATTTTTCCAAGGTTGTGCGTGTATCACACTGATGTGCTCATTACGACTTATGCAGTCTTTTGAAAGACCGCCGAAGCTGCGGGTGCCAAAAGACGGTCAGTGCGGATGGTCCGCAGACCACCCTATTACGACGTTGTGCCGATTTCCACCCAATTTCGGGTAGGAATCTGACACTGTTGGTCTGGCTGATGTCGTAATAGAGGCACTTTCCACCGCTGGCACTGCTGCGCCAACAGGACGCTGCCCGCCATGTTATGATCTGTAATGCAGTGCAGTGGTGCAGTGCCAGCAGTGAAAAGCACCGCGACCCGTCCCCTCCCAGCTGGCCACCTCGCTGAAGCAGGTAAATTGATAGTACGAAGGGGGTGGGGCGGGGGCTGGGAGGTGTTTATGTGGGGTCTGTGCGTATTAATGCAGGGGGAAAGTGGTGGTGTCTGTGTGCGTTTGTGAATGCGTGTATGTTGAGGGGGGTGTTGTGTGTGAGTGCGTGTATGTTTGTGTGAATGCGGAGGGGGTGTCAGTTTGAGTGCGTGCATGTGAGTGTATGTATCTGCTTGAGTGCGTATTGTGTGTGTGTGTGTGTGTGTGTGTGTGTGTGTGTGTGTGTGTGTGTGTGTGTGTGTGTTTCGGGGTGCATCAATGTAGGTGTATGGTCGTGTGGGAGTGTGTCTGCCAGTGACCGGAATTTTCGTAGAGGTGCTACCACCAAAAAAATGCTACCGGTCTACCAAGTTGTAATACCTATGGCGGTATTATGGCTACTGCCAGGCCGGAGGTGCTCACCGGCAGTCCTGGCGGCATTTCAGCAGTTTGGCTTCAGCCAAACTGCCTAAGTTGTAATATGGGGGTCTTTACTGCCGTTCCGATGGCGGTAGGACCGCCACCGTGAGTCTGGCAGTCCAAGGACTGCCAGACTCGTAATGAGGGCCTTAGTGCATAATGAAAACATAAGTGCATCAGTCGATATTGCTGACTTGTAGATTCTTTTTTTTTTTTTTGTATTGCCAAGGAATCACTCAGATCATCTTTCTGGTTGTTTCTCACATCACCTGGATAGTTAAAATGTATTTTTTAGAATTATAAACAAATGTTGACCCCTGCTTTTTCTGGCTCTATCCTATTCGGTCATGATGCAAACTCTAAAATGCTGCAAATGTGGAATGTTAGCAAAGCTGTTGGGTTTGAAATAAATACATTGTTAATTTAGTCTCTCTCCCAACTGCAGCAGCCACCGCATCAAGAGCAATCTTCTTTTTAGCAGAGGATATCTTCCACATGTGGATGTTCCAATCGGCAGAAGTCTTTAATGGGAACGCTCCAACTAATTTTAGACAGTGACTTCCTTGCTTCCCCAGTTTCGTACGTTTATCCAGTCGGGGAGAAGGGGAGGGGCGTATCGGAAATTGTATCAATTACCAGTTGCACATGAGTGCTGAATATTGTGTCCAGTGATTATGCTTTGCCACAAGGCACAACAACAAATGTCCATTTCACCGAAAGTTGTACTCCTATTCCAAGCGTAGTAATTGTTCAAAAAAGAGACTTAGTGCTAAAAATACAGGCCATATATCCCATCACTACAGCTTTATTCAAACTGTTTTCTGGTTCAGAAAAAGAACAAAAAGAAGGACTTGAGGGTGGTTTTGAATTTCAGGAACTCAAAAAGTTGATTAAAATGGAAAGATTTCTCAAGATGGTCCTGCACCCTATATAGTTTCAGTTCACAGAGAGAGACTGGTGGTGTTCACTGTGTACTTACAAGATGCAAACTTCAGCTTACCCATAACAAAGAAACCCATACAGTTTTTGAGCTGTATGTGCAGGAAGCGACACTACCATTGCACTTTGCTACTCTTTAGTCTGAGGGCAGCTCGTAAGACTTTTTTTTTTCCAAACGTATGGTAGTACTTTCTGTTTACCTTTCCAAACAGAAATTGTAATTTATCAATACCTGGATAACTGGGTCTCCAAATCCCAGAATCCAGAGAAGACCGCAAGATTTACAGACTGATATATCTATCCTTCGCGATGTTGGCCTTCTGGCCAGCATACCTATAGGCACTTTCAGATCAGTCTAGTGTAAGTCTTCCGAATGACAACTTTGGATACAAGTCAAAGAAAATGGTTTTCTTTGTAGAGGCGAGTATGATAGACTTCAGAGAGATATTATGGATGCGGTATAAGCAGAATCCAGCAGCACATCACTCGCCCTCCCTTCTTGGACTAATGTTGTCATATAGTTTTGTTTTGTCAGATGCAGCAATTCTTGTGAGGTATTTTCATAATAGTGTCTTGAACATAAGTAGACAAAATGGAAGGACAATCGTGGTGAAATACCTTGAACATCTCTAGCTGCGAAGCAGTCTCTTCCATAGTGGTACAAATGAAGCCACTTATTAAAAGTTGTATGTAGGAAGCTCAGTTGCTTTATTCTCACAGTATGCAAAACTAGCTCCTAGTAAGCTAAACGCTGTTTCTCTTGGACAGCTTCTTCAGGGTGTGTGGCAATGTCCCCAATGCCAACGTAGCACCTGAAGCATGAACGCACTCTGTAAAGTTTATGAAACAATTTGGTCAAATCAAGTATTTATGATTAAAATGAGGCTAAAAAGACAAACAAATGGATTTGTCACTGCAAATTAATGATAGTTCAAAGTATCAGTTGCATTCCATATGGCTTCTCCATTGACAGTCGATGAAAGGCCATGTACAGTACACAGTAGTGGCCACTGGAGCCTTTCCGCCGTCAGTTCACACAGTATGACTTCCGACTCCATGCGGCCTCTTACTCCCACTGAGGCCAGAGGGGGGTGGGTGAGAGTCAGTTACCTTGTGCAGGCACAGTTTACAGCTTTTGGACGTCAGAGATCCTGAGAGGGTGTTGTGTTTGTTTCTGAATGCCAGACAGTCTCTTCTGGTCCTGCGTCGGTCCAGGCCACTCAATGGTACCCGCTCCTTCTCAAGTTACCAGTTCAAACCTGTGTGATACACCAAAGCCCTCACTTTCCTCTTTCTGGATACCTGTTTTTTTGCTGTCCTGACTTTTCTTTGCAAACTTTTTATCTCTTTATGGGTTAAGGAACTCATTTTGATACCTTAATGTGGTGCAACGCCTTTGGTCGCAGAGGAATATCTGTCATATCAACCTCCTGGTGCTCATGGCAGCTCATCTGGCTCTCTAGGTCTTCCTGTTTTCTCTCATGATCACAAGGCTGGTTCAGGCAGACACCACAAAGAGACACTAGTTGAACAAAGAAAGTCCAAATGACATAGCATAAACAATCTGAAAGTACCTGTTAAGGAATTGCTCCACGAATACAGCCCACCACCCCAAACAAATGTTTTCAGCAGAAATGTTGAAAATCACAAATGGGGTCATTGGTGAAAATGCACTGCTCGACATCTTTTCAGGTTGGGTATGTCCCAAAAATCAGAATGCTCAGACTTTGTACCCATATGCCCTTATGATGAATAAATCTGGGAGATGTATTAACACTTTTAATTCAGTTGCCCCAATTCATTTAGGTTTTTCCACATCAAAAATGTTCTTCCTAAGGTGGATAGCATCATGTACTGCATTTTTAGTGCACTAGTAAGGCGTGGCCAGTCAAACCTAAAGTGCATTCTTCCAGTGACTACTGGTTCACTTTTCTTCAGAACGCATGGTAATCCTACGTAGGTAGTCACTAATGAGTCTCCGCTACTGGCCATAGCATTGCTCCAAAGTAGTCCTCACTCAAAGGAAACTCCTTTTTGAGAGTATAGCTGCAGACATTTCTCTCTGGGCTCTGTTAGGCTGGGAATGGCGATATTATGGACTGTAACAAAACAAACCTTCCGTCTGATGGCCCTGTTGTGGTACGATTCCCCCACTGATGGTTCTTGTTATAGGGAAATTCTCAGTGCTTAATTTGTTTAAAAAATAAAAATAAAAAGAGAATAAGTGCCGAGGCCCATAGCTTTGCTCAGAATCCCATGGGTAGCGCGATGGCATGTCGGTGCTACCCAATACCAACGCTGCAAAATGTTTATTCCAGCTCTTGCCTCTTTCCTCCAGGCGTGAGATGGCCCTCACACGTCATCCCTTCCTCTTTATTTCCGTTTTTCAGGTTTTTTTTTTTTGTATCCCTACTTTTTTCGTTGTCAACTTGTTCTGTCTTTCACTTTATCCTTCTTCCCACCTTTTGTGTTTTCTCTGTTTTGCACTCGGTCTGATAAAGTAAGTGCTGGTCCCCAAAAACGTGCCTTTTGGTCCTCCCTGCAACCACTGGCTCTAATTAAGCACTGAACATCCCCTTTGAGAGCCTCTGCTACAATATCCCATTGGAGACTTTATTATAATAACTTCGAAGGTCTATTCCTTTATAAGAGCAGTTCATCAGAACGGCCTTAAAAGAAAACTTCCTAACATAGTCTCTGTTATAGACCGGCATTCATTACAACACCCGCTCTCGGAGCCTACGGTGTAAGAAAAGCTCCGTTATAAGAACATCCTCTGCCCGAGCACCCGTTATAAGGAGCCCGTCCCGGAATCCCATATCTCTCCTGGGAGTGCCTCTAATGGCTGTCTCTCCATCCCCTGCTATAGCGCCCCTTCGCCCTCATTGGTCCAGGGCTCGTGGTTGCCATAGTAACAGGCTTCTAGCTGCAGTACCCTGCCATAAGATGGATGCTTGGCTCTCCTCTCCACCCCCGCCCCTCCTCCGCAGCTGCAGAGATGTGAAGGGGGGGTGCGCTCCTGCACAGGAGCCTTTGGGGACCCCCTCTGCGGCGTCGGGGTGGGCGAGTGAGGAAAGATGTCTTTTATTGATTTATAGCCGCACGGATTTGGTGCAGTGTGCAGGAATGGAAACCGTGTGCAGAAAGATGTGATCGAGGAGGTGTGTGCAGAAAGGAGGGCATTCGAAAAAGATAGGGCAGGCATGTGAAAGGCTGGAGGGGTATGGAGAGTGGAGATGAACGCATAGTCCGAGTTGAGTTAAGGACCTTTATAGCCAGTAGCAGTGGTGGGAACAGAAGGCCTGTATGAATAACGGAGGCATACAGGAAGGACGACCTTATAAACAAATGGAGATGGATCAAGATGGCGGCAGAGGGTTGAAAGGGCTTAGGTGAATGGGGACAGCCAGGTCAAGGAGAGTTGGAGGGAGCTTGCCAGCGGGCAGAAGAGTGCAGCAAGGAGTGAATAGTTTAGGGGCCTGGCAGAGTAATAAGGAGCGTATCTAAGAAAAGTGATGGTGGTAGGGAGCGTAAGAATGGAAATGGAGTGAGTAACAGAAGCGGGTTCGCAGAGAGAGAATGTGATGGATGTGGCAGAGGTCAGAGGCACACTGATGTAGGATGCTGGGAGAAAGGGAGGGCGGAAAGGGATGAAGGAGAGGCGTATGGGCAGCGAGAAGGTGAGGTGGGGGCCAATACGGTTAAGGAGACCTGAAAGAGGACAGGCAGCGAAAGGTGAAATGGGGTGGAGGACTCAAACAAACGTGGATGGTCTAGAGCTGTGTTTCTTAACCAGTTGATTTCTGTGGACCCCCCACTTCAACACTACTGTTACCCGAGCACCACCACAGATTCATTATTGGAAACCAGGGACCCCCACTTTGTCATTACTGGAAGCTGGGGACCCCGGCTTAACCATTTTCTATGATTGGAACTGCAAAACAACACATGTAAAGTACAGAAACCACCATTCATCAAACAAATAGACAAATGATGCAATATTTAATTTAAATTTACAAACAAATATATATATATATATTTTTTAATGTAATGAGAAGGTTGGAGCTTTTCTAAATTCCATTGATGCCACTGTTTGTCCATACTACATTCTGTTTGATTCACTTGCACCTCTACCACAAACCGATCTCAGGATACTGAATGTTCATTCTCCAATTTCAAATTACTTTACATTTACAGAATCTTTACATTTTGCATCTTTATTTATAACTACTTTACTAATAAGTTAATACTTGTCAATTTGCTAAGCAGTCACGGACCCCCTGAGTGGGCTTTGCGGCCCCCAACCACATGTTAAGAGCCACCGGTGTAGAGGATGGTGAGCAAGGAGAGGTGAAAACAGAGTCAAAGTGGGACAGAAAATAGGCCTGAGCACCAAATAAAAGTGGCCCACATTTGCAAATCATGGCACTTCTGAACTTCTACAGGAATAATTGTATTGCAAGGTAAGGAAGGCTGCATGAATTGGATCTTGCTACAAGCAATGTTTGTGACAATAAAAAACGGCCCACCAGACTACTAAACGTACCCACAAACAGACAAAAAGCGGCCCTCGCACTGACCTGTCACTGTCTGATTTTCTAATAGGCCAGTCCGATTCTGGGTAAAGAGGGTACACTGGCGAGAGATGCATTGTGCAGCCAAGATAGAAGGAATGGAGTAGGCCGTGAGCAAAGGTGAAGGCAGCAGCCAGATGGCTCGGGCACAGATGAATGGTCTTCGGAGTGACAGAAAGACCTGCATTGGGGAAGCACGTGGGGGCACAGTGGTTCAGTAAGATTGCTGAGCCTTGAAGGTGCATGGAAAGAAGACAGGGGTGAAGGGCAAGGTTTGGGGTGAGAGGTGATAACGGCACAAGCAGCTGCAAAGAGGGTTGATTTGGGAGAGGGAAAGATGGTGGAGAGAGTGAATTATTGTAAGAAGTCGAAATCGTTGTAGGAACAGATGGCATGATGGGAGGGGCTAGAGGGGCAGAGCAAGGTCATAAGGCTAATGACCACGAAAGGCTTTTAGTTAATCACCAATAAAATGTGCAGGTACTACTGGGTGGAAATGTATAGATCAGACACTGTGTGCCACCCGAAAACTAGGAATAAAGAAGTAAATTATGTTACAGCAGCTGTCACTTAAGACACCCTAGCAGTTTGTGACATAGTGAAACACCCATAGCCTAAGATAAAACTGCAGAGTACCCAGGACATTGTACGGCTTTACAGTCTGAGCTAAAGTTACACATTGATTTGCGGTGTGTGACGGTGTAAGACACCATAGCCTCAAATATAACTGAAAAGTAGCTGCTGCAGGGGTTGAAGTACATTAAAACAAACATTTGCAATGTAGCGGGTCTCGCGTTTGCTCGAGTTGGAGCTATTAGCATTGTATATTCATAAGTGGACTTTTCTTGCCACATAATTTGAAAATGAAGAGTAAAACAGTTGACATAAGCAATCCAAAACAAACTGCCACATCGACCATAAGCGTGAATGAGAGAGACAAAAGGGAAAAAAAAGTTTGCTCACAGTCAAACTTATCGGAAATCATGCAATTATCCACAAACATAATTAACCATGTAACACTGTAGATGGGCAAGGTGGTAACAAAACCGCCCAAGGAGAGGCATATGCAAAACATTTACCAATGATGATTAAGGATTTTAGAAAGGCAAGCCCATGAGCGAGTGATAGTGATGGGCCAGCAGTGGGCATGGTTAAAAGCCCACAGATATATTACAACACGTCGGAGTGCTTGCACGCTCGACCTAAAAATGGAAACTGTGATCCTCCATGACTGCTGTTTGGTTAGTCGAGTGGGCATGGTCAAAAATGTGGCTTAAAGCAATATTCTGTAACTGTTTGGTTGGTCTTTCACTTTCAGGTAACTGCATATGAAGGAATATGCACACCGTAAATGAAAAATGTATACAAGTTAAACTAATCTACGGGAAATGAACTATTTTACGTTATGAAACCTCAGTTGGTTAATGATCACTGAAGATGTGAGTGGGTTTGGAGGGGCAGATGTGTGTGTGTGTGTGTGTGAGTGAGAGAAAGTAACTGAATCATGGTTGGTGCAGTGAGGAGTTGACTTGTCTAGTCAGAGTGCTATGTGGTTCCTAACCTGTGACAGAAAGCACCGTCAGTAAGGAAGTAATTATTTGAAAATTATATTATACACAGTGTCAGGATGCCACTGAATCTGCAAAAAGATTTTGTTTTAAGATAAAACAAGTGCTTTAAAAAATATATTTTAGTAATACACAATCAGACTGTATCTAGTGCAAACACTTTTTTCCCCAAAGTGTCTGTTTAAGGATACACTCCTGAACTCAGATAATAACATCCTTACATTACCTCTTGTTGGAGATCATCATATTTTTTGTGGTGACAATCAAGGATAATTGCATGATTTTGTTGTGAATTTTGTGGTAAAGTGACTTTTTTGTTTTAAACAACCTTTTTATTAGCAGATGTGGCAGTAGGGCCAAATCAACCCATACATGGGTCCGGGGCGCTCTGGGTCATCTCCTTCATAATATCCACAAGGGGTTCCCATGCCTTTGCCATATTTAGAGGTCTCAACCCCATCTTGGCCTCCCTGAAGAGAGAGAGTAGTCCCCTTCACAGAATGCCCATCTTTCTAGTTCCCTGTACCACTTAGTTACTTTATGGCCATCTGGATTTTTCCAGTTCATGGCAATTTCCCTCTTGGCTAGAATGCAAGCCAGGTCCTGAAATCTGCTGGTCACCTTCGTCTTAGGCGTGTTTGGAAACCACCCCAGCAAGCAATGGCCCAATGTGCAAGTGACTTCCTGATCTACGATGTCTGCCACCTTCTGAGTCACCTCCTCCCAGTATGTCCTAAGCTGTGGGCAGTCCCAGAACATGTGCTTGAATTCCGTCCCTAGTGCTCCACATCTTGGGCACTCCGCCCCCTCTGTATTGAAATTCCTATTGATCTGACCCGGCGTCAAGTATGCCCTATGTAATACGAAGAAGTTTATCAATTTAAATCTGGCATTTCTCGAAACCTTGGGGCTTTTTTCCAATATAATTTCCCAAGATTTGTCTGGGATGTGGGTTCCCAAATCAAATCCTCTTCAAGCCTCAGCAGTTCCAGTGGGAGGGTCGTATCTGTCCGTATTCTATTATATAAGTTTGTGACTGCCTTTACCATGCCTGATGAAGCTGCCAGATAGTTACAGGTGAGGTGGTCTGTGTTTGGGGCTCAGCTAAGCCTGTACGCCAATGGTGACTAGTTACTGCAGTGACCGAGCCATGCAAAAGAAAATGTTCTCCCGGTAGGTCCAACCCTGCTGTGAGATCTTTGAAGGGAATCAGAGTGCCATCTCTAAAAAGGCTACCAACTGTTAACACTCCTGCTGAATTCCAGAATTGTAACCCCACCCAGTTACCCATATGTGGTAGTGTTTGCAAGAACAATAAAGGGAGATCCGGAGAGTAGGGAACTTTTGTCTTAGTTTTACGCAAATAGCGTGTCCAGCATTGAGTGATTACTTTAAATTCAGGTGTGTCAACCCCCCTGGGTCGTCAGATTCTTAGCAAGACTTTTACCAGTCTCGTTAGTGGAGGGGTAAAAGGCTTCACCAATGCTCCGGGGGCACGTCAACTCGCTAGCCACTGTGTGAACCATTGGAGTTGCGCTGCAAGATAATAGGATTCAAAGTCAGGGACTGCTAAACCCCCATCTGTCTACTGTCTGTGCAGTTTAGTGAAAGCCACCCGCTTCTGGTTATTTCCCCATAGTAATGACATTGGCAGGGTATCTAACTATAAATTTGCCCTCTGTATCCACACTGGTAGCACTGTAAAATAGTACAGCAACCTCGGCATGACTGTCATTTTGAGGCGTGCCACCCTACCAGCCAGTGACAGAGGTAATGCCTGCCAAAAGGCCATACTTGCTTGGGTGGATTGTATAGCGTGCCCCACGTTTCCATCTAAAATGTTGTGCACATCATGATATATTTTAACCCCCAAATAAGAGTGAAATTGTGGCTCACATAATAATGAACCCAGGTCTGAGAGGGCCACCCCGGTAGACCCCAGAGGGAAAAGGCTGGACTTCTGTCATTTCACGCCGAGACCCGAAAGGGCACCAAACTTGGACAGCATGAGCTGGGCACTCAGTAGGTCCCTCTGCATATTCCAGAGGAAAATAAACAAGTCATCCACATATAGGCTATGCAGTGCCACGCACCGCCTGCTCATATCCCTTGGTCCCCGCAAGCCAAAGCTGCCAGTGGTTCCAAGGCTATCGCAAACAGCAGGGAACGGGTGCAGCCCTGTCTGGTGCCCTTCTCAACTGCATAGCTGTCTGAAATTGTCCAGCAGGTGCAGACTCTGGGCAGTGCAAAGTAGTTTTACCCATGTTATGTATTCTTCTCCCAATCCCATCTTTGCCAACACAGCATAGAGAAAGCACCTTTCAAGATGGTCAAATGCCTTGTCAGTATCTACTGCCAATACCCCTGCCTCCGTTTCATCATTGGAGGGGTCCCTCATGACAACCAGGAGTCGATGTATGTTACCTGCTGTATTCCATCCTGGGACAAAGCCTGCTTGGTCCGGGTGTACCAGAAGCGTCTCATGAGGGAGGAGTCAAACTGCCAGGATTTTACTAAGAATTTTATAATCCAGATTCAGCATGGATAATGGCCTATGCACCCCACACTGTCGGGTCCTTACCGGGTTTTAACAGGGGTAGTACCAATACCTCCCTTGTCGTAGCTGGCAATAGTCCCTTCTCCTTTGCACACTTTCCAACCGTGGGGCTAACAGATCAAAATACGTGGCATAAACCTCCACAGGGAAGCTATCAGTTCCCGGCATCATGCCCTTAGCTAACTCCTTAATGGCATTCCTAATCTTCTGCAGCGTAATGCTTCTCCCCCTACCGCACCCCCCAAAAAGCTGTTCAGCCCCTGCATGAGTGTAAATGCAGTGAGTGGCACCTGATCCACGTATGATTAGGTGGCCCCTACATCATATTGGAGGGCACTTTTATATGGTCTCTCATAGAATTGTATGAAATGAGCATTAATCTCCAGTTTGTAAATACTGTCCCTAGTATCCATTCATACTTCCATAATGACCGATAGTATCTGTCCCTATAATGCAGCAGTCGTGCTATAACTGGTCTTGGTGGCGTCCCAGGTGGGGCAGTACGTGCCAGGACCCAGTATGCTCTCTCCAGGGCAAAAAAGAGCAAATGTCCGTCATCTGCTACTCCCTTCCTAAGCCAGCACTCCAGGAATTCCACCATTTTATTATTTTATATGCTCTCAGGTAGGCCAATCATGCCTAGATTATTTCGCCTTGATCTATTTTCTGCATCCTCTGCTCTTAGTTCCAAGTCATGAATTTGTCTCTCCAACTTGCTAAGTTTGTCGGCCTCATGGTTGACAACTGGTAGGGTCTCTTTGATTTGTTTCTTCAACGTAGATACCCTTTCTGCCAGCTGGCGGTGATCATCACGTAGTATAGTCAGGTCTGTTGCCAAAGCATCAATTTTCCCTTCCAAGGCTTCGCGGGAGGTTGTTATGGCTTGTAGAATGTCTTGGAGAGTAGGGTCCCCAGAGCCCTCTATTGAATGGGTGCGTTTAGCCTCCAGGTGCGGGATCGCGGTACCTGCAGCAGTTTCCTCCCTCATCTCCGGGTCTATCTTGTGTCCTGATTTTCCCCATGGCTGGCTCTCTTCAGGATCACAATGACTGTCTCAGGCTGATCTAGGTATTCTCTCTGGAAGCCCGTGTCCCTAACTCAGTTGGCTATTATTATAGTGTAGCCTGTAGCAACAGGAAGGCAGTCCTTAGTTAAAGCAGCACAGGCAATTCAGTCTCAGTGGTCTTACGATGGTTCCCTCGATGTGCCTCTAGGGCATGTCAACCAGGAGGGGACCCCCCTCCCAGCACCGGCCCTCCACCTCTCCAGATTCATCCGGTGTGCTGCTTCTTCACCGCCTTGACACCCCACCTAGAGGCTTCTTCCTGTTCTTACTTTACTTTTGCTTTTTGCCCCCAGAAATGCTCAGTCTGATGTGTTGCGCCTTGCAGACTGCCCTGCTAGATGGATTATTGCACTATGCCGATATACTTCAGCATGGGCAAACTATATATATATATTTTTTTATTTTGTTGCATGGTGGCCAAGGTGCTGACAGCGTGAACTCGATCGACAGTATTGGAGCACTAGTCACGTTGTTCATAGTTACCTAATCAGAGTCATTTATTGTGGCTTCCCCCCGCCCCTAAAACACTTGAAATTGGTAAATGCTTTACATAAAACAGAAATCCCCAAAGCAAAAGTGGCTTTCCCACACAGCAGGAGAGCCGATACTTCAATATTTACTGCACTTGGGAAACTCGCCCCATAATGCTTGACAGGGCATTAGTTTCACAAAACATTTGTGTTCATAACTCAGCCTGTGGTTTTCGTAGGACAACGGGACCACCTAAAAAAAAGTTCAACACAACATGCACTTTCTGTCTACATCATTTCTGGGCCCCTACTCTAGGTTAGTGAGGACCCCAAAACCATAACCTGTCGCACCATTAAGTGTCTTTTTAAGCACTCATGGCTGGAATTTTTGTTTTACAGCTGAAAATAGCTTGTGTTTTAAGGGCCTTATTTGTAATGCCATTGCTATAGGGTTGCTACCCCTGAAAATATGTAATGCACTATGCCCTTCATGGGCTAAATATGTGGTTATGCTGCATTATTTAATGCCATTTTATTTTTGTGTGATAATGGGCTAACTATGTAGTTACATGACCATGTTTTTACAAATGCTGTTTTCATTGTGGTGTCCTCTGGGGGTTGTTTTAAGCATTACAGTCACATCCATATACTAAAATATTTAACGTTTTGCAGAGCATTACTTTTACAAAACATCTTTGCTCATAACTCAGTCTGTGGTGGTCCAGGGACAATAGGACCACCTACAAAAAATTGCCCACAATGTGCTCTTTCTGTCTATATTGTCTCTGGGTCCCCACGCTATGTTAGTGGAGACTCCAAAATAATAACCGCTACCACCATTCATTATCTTTTCTAGCTCTCTTATGGCCAAAACTTTTGTTTTACAGCTGGGAGAAGTTATGGTTTATGGGCCTTGTTTGTTATATTATTGCAGTAGGCCTGCTAGCCCTAAAAACGTCCTCTAGGGGCTAAGTATATGGATACTCTGCATTATTTTCTTCTGTTTTTTTTCATGGGCTTATGCCCTCTAGTGGCTAACAATATGGTTATGTGACCATATTTCTAACAAATTATATATTTGTTATGGTGCCCTCTTGGGGCTGTTTTGAGCATTACAGAATAATGCCAAAAGTTTGTTTCTGACAAATGTTTATATGACAATTGTATATGTTTTAATAGTCTCTCCTTATAACAGTTATGAACATGATTCAGGCCAATTTAACCTCCTTATTACACTATGACTGTTTGAACACATGTAATATGTTTGGGTGACCCTTTTAGTTTATTTCTCCTCTGTGGCTGTCGTGTGTCTTTTTTGGGGAATTGTGTTAGCCAGCCAGCAACTTTGAGGGTGGTGTTGTGAAAGTGGTATTCTATTGGAATTAGCAGGGCAGATTTAAATTAGGATGCTAATTTGCAACATTTTCATATTTTGCTGCAAATAGAGGAGGAATGTATATGGAAGTGCTTTAGTTATATGAAGGGCCACTGGAATTATATGGGGGTACAAGAAGAAATTATGAGGCAGGGTTGACCAATTTATGTGGCAACATAAGTCCAGTTATGAATGTACAATGCCAATAGCTCTAACTCGCGAAAACGCGAGAGCTACTGCATTGCAAATGCTTGTTTTTCGTCTGCTGTAAACCTCACTCTCAGTATTAGCCCTCCTCTCTCTATACCTGCCTTATTGCCCCACCCCCTATACCTGCCTCGCCCAGGTGTATCGCCCTGCTCCCTTTCCTGTCTCGGTAATGATCTGTCAGTGCTCGGCGGTTCCCTCGGGGCGTAAGGGCGGTTGTGAGAGTAGGAGCAGTGCGCAGTGAGTTGGCAGTGAATGCAGTGTCATTTGCGGCAGTTCCGTTCTGGCGTTGCTGCTGAGGGGCCGGCAGCATATAGTGTAATTGACCCACCAGCCTTGAGCGCGTGGCCGGGGTCTTCTCTCATCCTGTGCGCCTGCTAAACGTTCAGTCGCGCTGCTTTTGCCGGTGCTTTGCTGGCGTCCTTCCCTCGTGAGATCCCGTTCTTGGGTAAGCGTACCCGGCTCCAAGGAGAGGTCTTTCCCCTCCAGGCTTTCTCTCCTGATCCCATCCACGTGGACGCCTTGCCCTGAAAGTAGTGTATCCTGTGTTGACGAAAGCGCTCTTCCCTGGTGCTACTAAAGTTTCCCCGTTTGGGACCGTTTTCGTTTTCTCAGTGTGCAGGGCCCTGGGCAGAGGGGACTCTGCCTTGCCTTACTCCTCGTTGGCCCATCTAGTATTGTGACCGCAGTTCCGTTGTGGCCCACCTCCTCCGTGAGACCCTCGTCTCGGCTGTAGTGTATCCTGCCCGAAAGAGGGGCTCAGTCAGTACTGCTGCTCCTGAACTCGCGCGTCTGGGGACTCTCTTTACATGCAGAATAGGCTGGCCAGCCTGGAAGGGGCCCGTCACTGCTGACACGAGGGCTCATCGTCTGACATGATGTATTTGTGGGTGAGTGCGGCCGCCATTTGCACGTACATTCCTCTGACGCTGCTTGGTGGTATGATCCACAGCTACATACTCCTTTCACATTTGGTAATATTTTCAGTCTTTTTTCTCCACTGGAACCAACTACTGGTTCCCTATGTAAGTGTTCCTCAGACACTCGATGCTGGCCACCTTTTGCACTCTTCCTTTACACTCAGTGTAGCTACCTTCTGCACATGCGTTGCTCTGACATTACTCGTTACTGATGCACATCGCCACGGACACCTTTAGCACCTGCCTCCCTCTGACGCTTAATATTGACCGCCCTTTGCTCTTACCTTCCTCTTACACTAAACACTCAATGCTGTGACCCACCGCCCATTGATCCCTTTACTACCGGACAGTAAGTGCACGTTTTTCTCGCACCCGCTTCTGCCCACTTCCTGCGTGAGCCTCCCTCTGACACTGCTAGCTGCACGTCATAAGGCACTGTTCACTGCACACACCTTCCTCTAACACTCTGCCCCCCCCCACTCTGTTCATGTGCCTCCTGCCTCCCCAAGCTGGCTACCCTCTGCGCGTCTTCCGTTTGAAGCTACTCGCTACTGCGATACATAATTTTGCCTTCCCTTTGCTGTTTGGCTGCCTCTGAAACTCCCCAAAAGCTAGCTTCAGCGCGTGCGTTCCTGTGACACCTACTGGCCACTTTCTGTACATGCTTTCTTTTGATATTGCTTGCTATTTTGATACTCGGGAGTACGCTCAATCCTTCACTGAAGGAGGGCTCCTGTATGTGTCTTTGACACCTGTTGCTGGCCACTTTTTGCATGCGCCTTCCTCTGACCTCCCAAGCTGCCCACCATGTGTGCGCTGCTTTCTCACACACAAGGTAGCCATGCTCCTTTCTCTGACACCTTAGTAGCCACATTCTGCATGCACCTTCCTCCGAAACTACTTGCTGCTACGATGCACGGCGCCGCTTTCCCTTAAGTACTACCCACGCACGCTCTGTACTACCCTTCCTGGCATGCAGTGCGGGGCACGTTCTGTATTCGCCCTTCTCGGACACCCAATGCAGCCCATCTTCTGTACATTTCTTCCTCTGACATATGACATCTTCTTTCTGCACACTGCTTCCTCTGAAACTACGTGATGCATAACCAGCCCCACGATCTATTTCTGCAGCTGACTTTTTACAGGAATCCTTCTTTGACAGTACTCGTTTGTCATGCAGAGCCCTCCCTCCCTTTAGTTGAGGAAGGTCTTTTCTAACACCCATTTGTAGCTCCGCCCTTTGACACTTTATACAACCTTCTGCTCCACCCCATTCGTTGCTTTTCTACGCACTACACACACCTTCTGTAGCTGCTGTTGTCTTATGCATGCATTTTTCTATGATACCCATTTCTAGCTACCTGCGTTGCCTTCCTTTAATACTTAAAGATGCAAGCATTCTACATGTGCTTTATTTTGACTCTGCTGTCATAGCTCTAACAAACAGCACTGCGCTTCCTTAGCCAATGTAGGCGCATTCATGGACACCCACTTCTTGCTATCTTCTTCACGCTTCTTTGGCATTACTCGCTACTAGGCGACATTGCATTGAGTCCTTGCCTTTGGTCATGCAAAGCTTAACTAGAGCTTGGTGAAACATTTCACTGAACCGTTCTATTCACACGCAGTCACCTTAAAGCAAAATAAATGAATTGGATGCAGAGGGCTCCAAGCCTCCTCTGGGGAGAATAGCCTACTGTTTAAGAGCCAGCTGCACAACTACAAGTCAAAACTAGCAAAAGCTAAACCCGTTTTTCTTTTCTACAGCAAGATTTTACTTTCAAATTACAAAAATCCAAACTTTGAGCCTACAAGACAACAGCAAACATGCACCATCATTTTTATAACTCTTATAGGTTTAGTAGATTTCACTCTCTCTGCTCTACCCTTTTCCCCTGGATAGATACGCACATATAGCCGATTAACCAAGTGCCCTTTTCACTGATTATGGTTCCAATGTTCAGCCCGTGTTCTAATCAGCAAGTCTAAGTGATCGATCCTAGAGCTTTGGGGCTGATATATAGAAAGTTATTTTCTTTCAAGTAGACCACCAAAGGATGCCACAAGCTTTTGTTTTTGTGCTCAGTTTCGTTAGGTTCTAAGGTAAACTTTTCCATGGCCAGCAACATCTAAAGTTTCCCTGATAACTCTTGCATTGCATTGAGAGAACAATCATTGATTTCTATTTCAGTGCGATTGATTGTTTCACTGTCAAGATCGTTTGTTATGAATCTTCAGTTTGCCTTATGCAGCTGCACTATTTTAATTGGTCTAAGTGATTGAACAAAAATAATGTCACTGCTCACAAATGGGACAGAATGCAGACGTGCAAAAGAATATATATTTTTTTATTCATCTGCAGTGCTGCTGAGCCAGGTACACTTCAGGCCAGCAACTCAACTCTGCCGAATGAAAGTTGCACACACTACATGTATAAGTTCAAGACCTCGTTGTTTATAATTGAAACAGACGAGTCAGGAAATAAAAATATCACAGTGGGTGCAAACATCCTTGAAAGGATGTGGCTATTAATGTTCCTGAAATATTTAGCACTTTGGACTTCTTAATTTTAGACTTCATGTCTTTCCCTCTTTAGTTTGAAACATAAATCAGAAAAGGCCTAATCGGAGACTTTCCAGGTAGTAACACAACTCAGCAGAATTTTCCTGCATACTTCTGCTGACTTCAGTTGTCCCATTGTGTAAAGGAGCAAGCCTTTGAACTATTACAAGAAAGGAAAGAAGAACACTATTCATCTGTTTCCGAGTGTCAGGAAAATGTGTTTGTTAGCAGTAGGTGAACAGATAGTCATTTCTCAGAAATAGAACAGCACGTTGACAGATTTACTAGTGAACAGGAATAAGTGAAACTTGGCTGGCAAAATGACTAAGGATTTCTTTGCAAAAAATTGCTAATCTTCAATGTGTCCATCCACTATACATCTAGAGCATCTCCTTCCTGCCCACAACCCCTCCAACATGGGTCATTGTTTGTGCTATACATGTGTTTTAACTTTAAATGTGTAACATGGCAACCCATCATAATTTTGTACATCAGTTTTCTATTCTGTACGCTTTTGCAGAGCGTGGGAATGTCATCAAGAAGCTTTTTCCATTGACCCACAGGAATGTTTTCCCCAGAATGCCTTGCCATTTTCTCGTACACAACCACTTGGGAGTAGTACCCACATCCACGAGAGAAGCAGAAATGTTGGTAATAAGACCTTTAAGGCAAACATAAGTAGTGAAAAGTTTTTCCCAAAGTGTTTTATGCCAATGTTACTGCCTCTATATGTACTTTTTGGAGGGCCCAGCTCCTTAACTGATAATAATGCATTCAGTCGGTTTCTTATAGTTTAAAATCAGATTTTCTTTACATTTATATTTTGGGAGCAGGCAACACAACTCAACAGCTCTTTGGAGTGTGGAATAAGTTTGTGAACCCTGCTAGTCTTATAAACATCATGTAGCCTCTCAATGTTTTTTTGGCTGGCTATCCTCTTCATATCAAGGATACTAACCATCTATCTTATTATTAAAAAGAGCTCAAAATTAACATCCAACTTTGGATTGCAAGTGCTGGTTACATCCTATGTCTTAATTTCTTAGTAACTTTTCTACCTGCTTCTCTTGAGTTGGTGCTGATTGGGTAACAAAACTTTTTGGTACTCAGTTGTCGTGTCCCATGTCACCTCTAAAATCTCTTGCACTAATTATTAGTGGTTGGATCTCTGAGTTACCTAACAGCTTTCTGTCTTAAATAGTTCCTGAACAATAGAAAGCAGTGTCAGTGACTCACCTGCTCAAATAAAATAAAAATAAAATGCTGTCTTCTCACACTCCCAAACTATAGTACAAATGCTTGATTGTCTTTCCAGTAGAGAATTGCTGAAAGTATTGTAGTAGTGTAGCAGGCAGCATTTCTTGAAGAATACTGTAAAATAACCTCTACCCTTGTCTTAGATTATTTTTGTATAAAGCACACGGTTGGTCAGTATGAAGGTGCTATAGAAAGCAACTTGACAGAAAAGAGAGGAGGGTAGACCATTTCTGTGCTCAGTAACGTCATCAACAATGACATTTGACATCCTGAGTGTTGTAATATGTGAGGTAAGCAGTGCATGGCAGGTGCACGTTATAGTTAGCTCATCAAACTATAACTGGTGAATGACAGTGTTTAAGTATGAAATTGTATTTTTAACTGACATTTTCACCTAACTAGAATGTCACTTGAACCTTTGTTTTTCCGGTGAATGTGTGTGAATGTATTTATATATATATATATCTTTCTACTTCTGGGTGACAGAAAACATGACCAGCGCTATATTCCTATATTCTGAGACTAGTGGTCACCCTATCAGTAAAGTAACGATGTCCATATGAATGTTCTAGATTCTGAGAAAAAAGAATTCTCTTTATTCCTTTAAAAAATAGTTTTTACTACAATTCAATGTATAGAGTAGTCTTTTTCTCTAAGCTGTGACATCTTTCCAACAATACAGAATTACAAATCAAGTCAACACGTGTTTTGTAGTTGTGTTGCTTCTTCAGGGTTGTTAATTATAAAATATACACTACCAGTGACTCTTCAGTTGCTCCCACCTAAATCACCTTAGATTATTTTACCAAATAATCTCACAGGTGAATATTTAAGATAGTCATCCATAACATTGTGATATATTTCACTTTGTTAGCAATCAAATTCTTAACCACTTTACTCAATTTCTATTTGAAAATGCTCCCAAAACTGTAAGGTGGTACACTGAGGGAGCAATTCTTAATTCATATATCAGCTAATAATGCAAGCCTTTGAAGATAAAAGTTTGCCTTGATGTCATGTGAGTTATTGTGGCTGTGTGCCTCACCAGGTAAGGGATGGAAATCTCGGAACAGCCCCCTCTCATCAGCAAACATGCAAGCGTGCCTCCCCAATCATGTCTCGTATGAGTCTTTTCTAGCCATCTGGCGGCATGTTGCAAATGCGCTACACAGGAAGTCTCAAGTATTCATTAAGCAATCAATAGATATTTCTGTTCTTATGAGTTTAGAAAATGGGGACGAAGGTGACATTGAAGATTTAACACATCAATTGGGAATAGGTTCAGCTAATTTTGTAGGAAGTGGTTTAAAATCTAAACCTAGGTTTAATCCCCCTATGCAGGCAGACAATGCATATTCTATTTTTCAAAATCTGATGATGAGAGATTTGGATGTCAACCATAAAATTGTTTTTCAATCTCACTTGAAGATCAGTTCAAAGCATTGCATAATCTGAAATCTGACAAGTTTGTCATTATAAGACATGCTGACAAAGGTGACAATATTATTATGAACTTGAGACTATGAGGCAAATCGTCAACTTAAGGTTTGGTTCAATTATGAAACTGTAGATATCGCTACTTTAGAGGTATCTAGGACCACTTTGGAAAAAAATATTAAATGTGCCTTGAAAATAAACTTTTGGATAAAAATTAATACAGCTGTTAGTGGAGGAAGGCTTGATTCCCATTATCATTTTTTTTGTTTACCACCCAAAATACATAAGGGAGATAAAATCTCTTGGGGGAGACCCATTGTTTCTGGTATATGGTCACATAAGGACCATTATCAGAATATAGAGATATTTATCTGAATGTCAATCATAAAATTGTTTTTCAGTCTCACCTGAAATCTGACAAGTTTGTCATTGTAAGACAGGCTGACAAAGGTGGCAATATTATTGTGAACTTTAAAGTCTGAGGCAAATCGTCAACTTAAGGTTTGGTTTAATTATGAAACTGTAGATATCTCTACTTTAGAGTCACACACCTAAGATAAACCCTGCTCAGCCCCTTGCTAGCTATCTCAGAGGCAATGTGTAAAGTATTTGTGTACACACATAGACACAGTGAAAACACCACAAAAGTACTCCACACCAGTCTAAAAAAATAGCCAATATTTATCTGAGTAAAACAAGACCAAAATGAAAAATAAATCTAACATACACAAGTAAAGAGATCACTTTTTAAAGTTTTAAATGAGTCTTAGTCCATGGGAACCAATGATTGTGTCTTTTTAGCACAAAGTACCACAAAGGACGCGTCAAAAACAAAGAAGATGCAGGCCACAGGGGAGGTGAGGCACCAAAAAAGCAAAGCGATGCACCAGTTCCTTACTGCGCAGGGGAGGTGGTGCGTCTGTTCCTTACTGGCAGGGGAGGTGATGCGTCTATTCTTTCCTTGCAGGAAAGACAGTGCGTTGATTTCTGGACATGAGGCCTCAGTTTCTTACTATGGTGTGGGGTTGATGAAAAATTGACGCCCAAGGACGATGTGTGGAAAGTCCAGATGCGCTGTGTGGATGGAACTGCAGTGAAACAGTCGCAGAGTCGATTCTGCAGCCGTGAGACTGCTGCTGGGTCGATTCTGAAGCCGTGAGACAGGTGCTGCAGGTGTTGCACTGATTTTTCAGCTGCGGCACGTCAGTGCATGGATTTTCTCCTTCTGGTCACCAACTTACACTTCAAAGAGCCCAAGGCCTGGAATTGGCACCACTTGGCTAGTCAGGACTCTCAGCAGAAAAGCCCAGGCACTGGCAGATGTAGACTTTGTTGTCCCTGAGACTTCTTAACAGCAGGCAAGTACAGTTCAAGCCCTTGGAGAACCTTGGAAAGCACAATGTAGAAAGCAAAGTCCAGTCCTTTCACTCCCATTACAGAGGGAGCAGGCCAGCACAACAAAACGCGCAAAGTGGCAGTCCCACCTACAGCATCCAGCTTCTCTTACTGGCAGAATGTCCTCAGTCCAGAAGTGTTCTAAGTCTGTGGTGTCACAGGGCCAGTACTAATACTCATTCCTGTCTTTGAAGTAGTCCAACTTCTAAGAGAAGTCTTTGTAGTGCACAAGACCCTACATTTCCCTTCCCTGGCCCCAGACGCACGCCTGGGGGTCAGAAGCTGCTTTGTTTGAGGACAGGCACAGCCTTATTTAGATGCAAGTGTCAGCTTCTTTCACCATTCTAGCTCAGGAAGACCCATCAGAAAATGCAGGGCACATCTCCGCTCCCTTTGTGTGACTGTCTAGATTGAATTTGCAAACAGCCCATCTGTCATCCTGACCCAGACGTGTAATTTACAGACAGGCAGTCACAGAAGGGTTAAGCAAGAAAATGCCTTCTTTCTAAAAGTGGAATTTTCAAACTTACATATTTTGGTGAAGTTGTTTCTTTAAATTGTATTTTTAAACTGCGCTTTAAGAAACCTCAAACATCATATCTCTATTTGCTTCCAGTGGGTAATTACACTTACAAGATATTTCAAAGCAATCTCCATGTTACCCTATGGGAGAGATAGGCCTTGCAAAAGTGAAAAACTAATTTTGAAGTGTTTCACTATCAGGACATGTAAATCACACCAGTACATGTTCTACCTTTTAAATACAGTGCACCCTGCCATTAGGGCTGCCTTGGGCCTACTTTAAGGGTGAAGTACATGTAGTAAAAGAGAAGTTTTGGGCCTGGCAAGTGGGTTCCCATATGACACTGCAATGGCAAGTCTGAGGCATATTTACAGGCCTACTCGTCGGTGGCACAATCAGTGCTGCAGGCCCACTGGTAGCATTTGATTTACATGCCGTGGGCACACCTGGTGCACTATAGTAGGCACTTACTAGTAAATCAGATGTGCCAGTCATGGATAAACCAATTACCAATACAATTTAGACAGAAAGCATATGCACTTTACTCCTGGGTAGCAATGGTAAAGTGCCCAGAGTCCTAAAGCCAACAAACACAAGTTGGAAAAAAAAAGAGGAAGGCGGCAAAACGTTCGGGGATAACCCTGCAAAAAGGACCAGGTCCAACAGAGAAATTAAAAACATGTTTAAAGGCTGTATATTGGAAATAAGGTTCACTGAATGGTCCTTGGAAGTGCCCCTCCATTGGGACTGCTTTCTGTTACAGGCTGCAATGATATTGACTTTTAAAAATACCATTAGAATTCACAAATATATCAAAAACAAAATATTGTGCAAATACAGACACTAAAATCTAAAAACATTACAATTAATGTTACATTTTAAGAATTCAGTTTTTTTTTAAAATATATTACATAAGTAAAATTGCCTTTTTTGTACTGAGACTTTAAACATATCTAACCTTAATAATAAAAAAAGTATGTTTTAAAGCTATTTTTAAAACGTCCATCAGTTATAAATATTAAAAAAATATTTTTGTAAACATCTATGTAAAATAAAAATATAACTATCTTGAGATGCATTTATTTTTATATTTTCAACAGTATAGGAATATGTACATGTACATGTATATGTAAACACATACCACAAAGTAACAAAAGATAAATATAAATGTACCAAAATTATTAATGACTGCACCAAAAATAGCTACATATAAAACTCTGAATGAAAAACTCAAAAATAAACATAAAATAACATGCACTGCCTAATCATTCATTAAAATTATAAAACGTATGTAAAATTAAACTTTACTTGTGGAACCTACATGTACTATTCTAAATGCAGTACAAAAAATACATGGGAAGGAGCATGCATTGGTTGGAGAAATTTAGTTTTCCATTTCCAGTCAAAACCACATTGGGGAAATGCATATATTGAAAGGGGTCAGATTAAGTTTCAAACTCCAATCTAACATTGGAAAATTACTTTTGACGAATGCTCCTGACACACCCATTTGGCAGCCTTCACTACTAAGGGATTTCTACAAGTGCAGAGACTGCATTGTTTGCCAGTACAGCACAGGTAAGCTACAGCACTCGCCTGATGCATAAAATATCAGAATTTACCTATTGTAGCACAGTAAATTGTTTTTATATAACCATTTACCAATGGAAGCAAATATATGTGGCCAGTTCCATCAAATCATTTCGA
The DNA here is from genome assembly GCF_031143425.1 of Pleurodeles waltl. Lineage (NCBI taxonomy): Eukaryota > Metazoa > Chordata > Amphibia > Caudata > Salamandridae > Pleurodeles > Pleurodeles waltl. The sequence goes on along the minus strand of NC_090443.1, from coordinate 291,394,499 downwards.
AGGAATTCAGTAACATTTACACGCGATCAAAAATCAAGGCACCAAATACCCTCACTCTCTGTTTTATAATTTGCATATGGATTTCCAATAATATGGCAAGGCAGGTTGCATTTTTTAATACATACTTTTTGGTTCAAACAAATGACCATAACTTGTCACAATAAAAAATTTAAGATAAGGGCGTATGGAGTTATGTAAACAGTGGATTGTTTTTTTACACAATTAAGGGTGTAGGGTGCATATGTCTAGTAATTACTACATCAGTGTTTTACAATTCATATTTCATCCAACTAGCTGTCTCAAGTAATTATTTTGTTTTAAACTTGATTTATTCATTTATAGCAACCATATAAACACATCACAGTGCAATTCGCCAGTTACAAGTCCTTCATGATGCATCAAAAGTTTACCCAATTCCAATGGACAGACATGGTAGACAGTATAGGACAGACCAGGCCTGTAAGTTATTTTAGTGTATACAGATCCCATATCAAGCCGCAATGGTTCCAGCACACAAAACAACTCATTGCGAAACTGACCCCCTCCCACCAGTATCTTCTGATTGAGTCAGTAGCTGAGTCCCCATATTTATGAAATCTGTCAAATAACAACTCCCAAGTGCCCACCATCCTCAGCTGCTTTGTCATCAAATCCGGACAGGCACATGTGTTCCCCCTCCGCACTTCCCGCTTCTAGTACGTCCTTAATCCATAGCGTTGTCTGTGACACCGTTTGGCAAAGACATGTGCAGGTAGGGAATCTTCCGTCTCCTGGATCTTGCCACTACCCCAGCAGGCAAGCCTCAGGGGTAAGGGGGAATTGTGACTCCCGTAGCCCTCTCAACTCTGGGCACCACCTCCCTCCAGAACCAATAACCTTAATGCAGAGCCAAGCAAGGTGTAAAAGGTGGCACACTCCTACCCACAGCGTGCACATTCCGCTGCCTTGATGGGATCAGTCTTGTTTAGCTGGGAAGGTGTCACGTTTTGTGTAGGTAGTTGAAATATAATAACTTAAACCTGCTATTACAAGAGACCGTAGGTACCAGCCCACTGGCATGATCCCAGTCCATGTCTGTGAGGAGCTCCCCAAGTTCCGCCTCTCACACTGGCCTCGCTTTAAATGGGTGTTTAGTCATGTCCCCTCTGAGAGCCGTTTAGATTAGGGTAATTGTGTGTTTGTCTTCCCCCATCTGCCCAGCACCTGAGATGGCAGCGGAGCTGTGGCAAAGCTTCACCACACTTCCTTCTCTGTGTTTTCCAATATGGCATATTGCAGGAAGTGTCCCACCTCTGCTTGAAATGTTTCTTGCACATCCAGAACATAAGAAAAGTCCCTCCCAGGTACAGGTCGCCGACTGATGTGTCCATGGAGAGTTGGGGGGCTGGTGGGTGACTTCCAGAGTCTATCTTCCAAAACGGCTTATGATACCAGTGACACAGCTCCTTGTGAAATGGAGCCCTTCGGAGTATTTTAACTGCTGTTTTCCATATCATGGCAGTGTGCCTCACCAGGTAAGAGATCGAAACCTCAGAACGTCCCCCCCTCATCAGCAAATTTCCAGCATGTCTCCCCCAATCATGCCTTGTAAGAGTCCCCATTTGTTGGACTACGCTATCCACCTTGGCGGCATATTGAAAATGCGCTGCATACTAAGTCTCAAGTAATTATTAGTATCAAATCACGTTATTTAGTTATAGGTTTATTAGTAGGAGTTCTAAAAGGATTATCCTGAGTAATGGTATGTTACAAGTTGATTAATTCCACTTACATGATTCTGTTATCTCTATTATATGTCATTGGTTACAATCTGTGTAATATAATTTACGGATTGTTACATTAGTAATGTGGCACTACATCTACAAGTTGTCCTTTAATCTTTCTGCTTTTTACCCATTTCACTGGCATTTGGCCCACGTCTTTCACCTTTTCCATAAAGCATGCGCCTTATGTACATTATACTCACATGTAGCATTTATATAGCGCTTACTACCCATATGTGGGGCACTGAAACGCTTGCCTACACGAGTGGCATGCTACACTCTTAATAGGTATAAGTTAGTTTGTTGCAGACTGCTGCGTATTATTGTTTTAGTATTATGGGCCATAACAGCTATATATGGAAGTGCATAACTGTATAATGTCACGGCCATCCATAGGTCAGCCCTCTTTTCTTGCCTGCGTGATGAAAGCAGTTTGCTAGTTGAGTTGTTTGAAATTTGTGGGTTGTAAGTAATACACTTGAGGGTGTAACTATTTACTGGGCTCTGCTAGCTTGATGCAAGTGGTGGAAATATCTAGGAAGTAGCCAAGTTTTCAACTGTTTTTGGAAGTGTACATTCTCCTGGGTGCTTCTAGCGCTGACTGATAGTTTCAGAGCTTGTTTGCTTGTACTGAGAAAGCAGCGCTTCCCACGAATTTCTTATAGTAAGGTGGTATGTGTGATAAGTGGTGCAAGATTGGAGTGCAGTGTCCTATTTGGTTTTTATTGCTTGAATTTAACTTGCAAGTATAGCAGTCCTTTTCCTTGGGAGGCCCTGTGGACAATGCAGAGTCACTTGAACATTGCCCTTTAAGCTGTAGGTAGCCATTGGAGCCATTGTAGGACTGGGGTCATGTAGTCTCTTAGGTGAAGGTGGAGAAGCCTTGCAGCAGCTTTTGGATTAGTTGTATTTTGCGTATAACGAATGTAGGTGCACCAAAACTTCACCCCATTCTCATCATAGTTAAATATTTGATTCGATTGGTCTGTCCCTGCTGTAAGCGCATATGCTGGTTAACATTTCCTTATGTAGTTTTCCTCGTAGTTGGTTTCAGTATATTACTCCTGGAAGTCAATTTGGCTAGTTCTCTATTGTAGGCACACAATGCCAATTAGCAAACATGGAAACAAATGCATCTCATAAAATTATTATTTTGTTGCAAATGATTGCAAACTTTAAACCTTTACACTTCCAACGGTTTCCGCTACCAATGTGGCTGAGTACTCATGGCTCTTCTTTTGTCTGTACAAATAGTCTTGACTGGGACATTCCAGCCCAACACTCTTATGACCGTGAGCTAAGATGAACCTTTTATTTTAGGTGTTTATCCACAAAGTAACGATAATACTACTATGTACAGGATAATAGCGCTCCCTAAACAATTTGTTTCACCACCTCGGAACCGGTTTTCTATTGAAGTTAGCCATCATTCCTACTGCATTTAATTAGGTTGTGGTTTGCTGCACAATTATTTCATTATATTTATCATGGACTTTAATCTTGCTAAATGTTTAGAGCAACTTTTTTGGTTTCGTTCCCTGGATACTAGGAAGATATGCATTTAATAATGTTATAGTGTGTGTGTTGGGGGGCAGGGGGAGTTTGAATGTTTGTGAACCAATATTTTAATCTCGGTTTCAGCTACTAAACATGACAGGCTTTTCTATTGGTATTAACAGTTGCCCATAAATGAACCTTTTTTTCAGTAATGCATTCCCCAGCCTTTGGACTTGGAGTTTCTCCGATTTACAAATCAGTATGCCCCAACTAACAGTCTTCCTATGGCTTTACAGCTTATTAATATTACTTCCTAATTATTCACTAAATTATTATTACTTTTAATAGGTGAAGCAGTGTCAAAACATAGCATCAATCTGAAGTTATTTCACCACACTACTTATCTCGTGACCCATCAAACTTACTTAATTGGAATTTACTAGGTTTTAGGTTGCCAGTAGATTTTGTTTCTTGCTTTTAAGTTTCAGATACTTAATAACTATTTGTCAAGTTCGTTTCAAAGATTAATTTTGACAAGCTCCTTCAAGATTTAACTTTACAGTCACAACAGCTGTTTCTTTAATAGAACTAATAACCAGTTATGTTTTGCTAAAATAACATGCCAGATACAATATCTGGCCACATTTATGAATTCCTAATGCTAATATTAGTATTTGGTCTTTAAAGGGCTAATGCTGAATGACAGTTTATAGAGCATTGCCTCCACGTTCGAAGTTCTTTGAAACATAATTGAACATATCTAGGGAGTTTTCACATCACAAATTTTCCTTGTACTACATTTCAAAGGTATTCTGTCAATAAATATATTTATGCTTGGATTACACTTTAGCATGCTGGCTTCTTTTCTGTAGGAGATTCTCAACACTGGCTACCTGCTGCAAGCACAGGAGGTTCTCTAGTAAAACATTTCACCATTATGTTGTCACGTTCTACTTTCACCTCACAATTCTTACGCGTCTTTAAAGCTTCCCTTATCTCTAGACACTACTCGTTTTTGTGTCTCTGCACCTTGGTTTATCTTTTGATCTGGTAACATCTTTTGGGTTTCATCACTTGAGTTTATTCTACGTAGAAAACGTTATTTTCTATTATTAACTTTTGACCTCATCTGTATCATAGTTGTACATTTTGACATAGGCTTGGTTGGCTCTCGATTTATCTATTTTACTCATTACAGCCTTGAAAAAGTTTCAGGTAGAATGAAACGTGTCCTCTGGTTTCTTGCAGGGTTTAGTTTCTGCAGTACGTTAATGTAAAACTTGATGTTAAATATGTGCGAACAAGATTTATTCCACTAATGTAAGGTATCCATTGCATGTAAAAGCTTGTTGCAAGTGTTAGTATCTTTGTACTCGCTGCCTATTGGTAGTGAGTTCCTCTTATATCTTAACGAGTTATTGCGGGTGGTCAGTTTTTTTTCAGGCAAAAGTTAAGCACAGACTTGTGATAAGCTTGGTAGCTCAGCAGAGGTTAATAAGAGAAAGGAAATAATGTGTATAGTAGACTTATTTTTGCTTCTACTTTTTTTGGCAAAACATCCAAATCCTTTGCTTTGTAAACAGCAGCGGAACTTGTCAACATCATGCAAAACAAGTATGCCTAAAATTCAGCCTGACAATTCTCATGAAACACTAGCATGTTTATTTTCCATTCATACATCCTTGTACATGTCTGTATGTTTATGGGTATAGATGCCAAGTGGCCCATGTCATGTGTGGCATTTTCAACCAGTTCCGATTTAAACTTCAGAACTTTGTATGCTCACAATTATAGTGGCTAAAAGAAAACTAAAAGTGTGCCTTAAAAATCTGTTTGTTCAAAATATTTTGACCAAAACCCCAGCAGTAGCAGAATGTCACATGTGACATGGTGACTCTTGGCTGCATTTTATGCGACCAAGTGTGCCTGTCGTTGAGTTGTTGTTTGTGCAGCTTCCTTTTCAGTGTTTGCCTAGGTGTGTATGCAGGTGTGTTGGCCTGTATACATAGAGACCAGTAACTGTCTTAGTGTGTCTGTATGCGCCACTCTTTTATGTGCACTAAACAAAAGTCAAACCTATTGGTTTTGTGATTGCTGGTTTGTATGCTACCGTATGACTGGCTTGCCTCTCTCCCCACGTTTTGTTGGACTTGCCTGCCTCCAGCCTCGTGCTTTGGAGTAGGTCCTACCCCATGTGTTGATTACTTCTAGACCCTTTTGTGGGGTATGTCTTGCCGCTTCCAGCACCTTGTGTGTATAAAGACATATACCTAAATGCCCCATGTCTGTGTCTCCCACAAATAAAGTGAACTATCTGGTAAAAAACAATCTAAGAAACATTTCCGAACTGCTTATCAAAGCACCTTGTTTCAAATAAATATCCCCTTCTGATAGAGACTTTTAGCTGCAGGTCGGGCCTTGCATCTCTGTGCTCACTTCGTTCTGAACATGAGATGATGTGCGGGGCTCATATAGTGATCTCTCCTGCAAGCTGACATCCGTTTCTTTCTTTCCACACCAACAAATGCGGATCCAGGGCTCTCTTCCTGTCTGAGTCATTTCCCCCAAAAAGAACTGGTTTCAAGCCCTATAGTCACTGTCGCAAATGTATGTCTGTGAAGGATTCCCATCAGGTATTTCATGGGGTGCCTCTTTGTCACCAAGCTCAAAAAGACTCCTTGGCGAACCCCTCCAAGTTGCGGTCCGCATCTTGTTCTTGCTCGAGCTGTTCTGAGTCATTGAAGTTGCTCAAAGAGGGTTATCTTCCTTGCGGTCGAAATCTTCAGGTATGTCTAAGAAGAAGCACAAAAAATCGAAATGGGATTCCCCTCCCTCTTACCACCCTCATTCACCTAAGCAGGCTTGGGTGCGGCACCAAACTTCTCAGTCTTGCACTTGAAGTCAGCTTCAGAGACAATTCTACAGTTGGTTCCAGCACAACCACAGTTTCCAGAGCCTTCCAGAGCCTTCAACCATGCCACATCAGATCAAAGAGTTCTGCGCAACCATGCTCAGACTTTTCGAATCCCCCCTTGACGCCTTCTGGGGGCCTTCGGACCCCAAGGACTAGAGAGACCTTCCATCGGGAATGCCTTTGATGGGTTCATCCCCGGTGTCAGCTGGATCCTCCAGGCCCATCTTGCCTCCAGTGCCATTTCTGACCTTTCACTACCACATTCCGGGGCTCTTTGATGCCGATGCCAACTCCATCAACACTGGAGGAGGAGGTCCTGATTGGTCTTTCCGGTGCCAGGTCAAGACAAGTCTGACCTTGATCAAAGTTGTTTCCGGTTCCACCTGAGACGCCACTCCCCTTTTTTATTTTCCACCCCCATAAGGGAAACAACACACTTTCCGTTCCCTTTCTGTGACTGACAAGGGACAATGACTATGACTCAGGTGATGAGTTTGTTAAACCCTACTGGATGATAATTGATACAAGGACATAGCGGAGGCGAGTGGTCTTGATATCTGCTCTGAAATGGGTCTCCTCACTCTCTCTGGACCCACCATAGAGAAGTCTGCTTCCTACACCATGGCGATGTATAGGGCGCCTGAAGTCCTTGACCTCCAACTCTCCACCATGGAGGTTAAGACCAACGTCTTGATGGGAGTCCTCCAATCGGAGCAAACACCTCCTAAGCCACTGCACCTATTTAATAAAACATTGATAGACACCTTAATGAGGTCCTGGGCAGAATCATGCTGTGGCCCCCCCCTCTGCCCCTGTTGTCAGTTGACAAATTGCTCAGGTGCCATTGCCCTTCTCCAGGCGACCTTGCTTACTTTCACAGCACACTTTGCCAGACAGCCTGATGATGCAAGCTTACAGAAATCTTTTAAATCCTCACACCATTCTTACCACTCCCCCAGACTTGGAATCTAAACAAGTAGAAACGTTTAGCAAATATGTGTTTTCGTCTGCTGGTCTGGCCCTCAGCTCTGTTAATGACAGCTGCTTGTAGGGCTGTTATTCCCATGTCCTTTGGGATTGGGTGGCATAAGTCCTCAGTCGTGTACCCAAAGACCTTTGGCTTGTTCTTGCTCAAGTGATTCAAGATGGCTGGGTTGTGGTGAAGTTCATGATCCATTGTGGCTTGGATACTACCAAGTCCATGGGACGAGCTATAGGCACCACTGTTGCCATTTGCCTCTATGCATAGCTGTGATCGACTGTCCATTGTCCTCACCATTAAGGGGGCGACTGATTTTGCTTAAGAGCGTTTTAAGGAGAGCAGGGGTACTACACGGGGTTTGGGCCTTTCACCCCTCTCCCCACCTGTAACAGTCCCATTGGTCAGTCATGGCTTTGACTCGGATTGCTAGCCCTGCTATTTTTGGTGACCAAGAAAAATTAAGGTATGCAGTCTATTTTAAGCTTGCACCCTTTCAATGCCTTCCTTTGGAAGGAGAAATTCTAAATGCTTACATTGGCCCAGGTCTTGTCTGCCCTCGACCCTGAAGTCTGAGTGGTAGCTTTTGACCTGCAGCTTGCCTGTTTCCCTATAGTTGTCCTGCCAGCCCACTACCATTACCTTCAATTCTTGATAGGACAGGATCATTTTCATTTTGGTGTTCTTCCTATAGGTCTTACACGTGCCCCTCAGGTATTCACGAAAAAAATGGTTGTGGTGGTGGCAGCACATCCTCAGAGGTCGAGTTGCCGGTCTTCCCCCACCTCAGTGACTCTCTCTTGAAGGCAGGCTCGTTCCAGGCAACTGTCAACCACCTCCAGACTACGGCGAACCTCCTGTCGTCTTTAGGGTTCACCTTCAACATGCTGAAGTCACTCCTGACTCCTTCTCAATTGCTCCCCCTCATTGACACCATTCTAGAAACGGTTCTGTTTTTTGCCTTTCCCCCAGAAAAAAATGTCTAGGACATTCAGGCTATGAACCTCATCTTTCAGCCTCTGTCCTGGATTTCAGTGAGGTAGACTCTGAGGCTGCTGTGATTATTGGCCTCCTGTATCCTTCAGGTTGAGCACACTAGGTGGCGTGTGTAGCCTCTGCAGTGGGGTATGAAGTCTCAGTGGGCCCAAAATCAAAGGGGCCACTCCGACCACATTCAGATTTCAGATGAGACTGCAAAGGATTTTCAGTGGTGATTACTGGACCACAATTGGGTCTGCGGCAGACCCCTGTCCTTTCCCTACTTAGAACTGCTAGGGATGACATCTGTGTTAATTGTGGGCTGGGGCGGCCATCTGGGAGAGGTGATCAGAGGCCTATGGTCTCCAGTTGAGTCTGAGCTCCATACCATCCTTCTGGAGCTGAGGGCCGTCTGATAGGTGCTGAGAGGCTTTCTTCTGTCCCTCAGGGGAAGGCTATTTCAGGTGTTCACGGACCACTGTCTTATGGTACTGCAACAAACAGGGTGGAGTGGGGTCACAGACCCTGTGCCACGAGGCCTTGTGCCTCTTGAAATGGATGGACAGTTTAAGAATTTTTCTTGTGCTGTGAGCCACCTGGCAGGATCTTTGAATGTCAGGGTGGGTGAGCTCAGCCATTCGAACCTAGCGGATCACGAGTGGCATTTACCCATAGGTAGGGAGAGTTTTCTTCTGTGAATGGGAAGAACCTTGGCTAGTTCTGTTCATCACCGCTATGAACGCACTTTGTTTGTACTTCTGTGCATTGGAATTTCCAAGGCGTCTCTCTCTCTGAGATGCGTTCCACCTCGCCTGAAACTCTAGACTCCAAAATGCCTTTCCGCCAGTACCACTCCTGCCAGAGTCCTCTAGTAGATCAGGAACGACCTGGCCCAAGCCATCCTAGTGGCTCCTTATTGGGCATGGAGAGTTAGGCACACAGAACTCCTGGGCTTGAGCACATGCCCTTAGCTCAGGCTGCCCTTCCAGGACCTGCTATTATCACAGTAGGGCAGAATTCTGCCCCAGAGCCTTCGCTAATCTCCACAGTCGTGCTTGGGGAGTGAGTGACGACAGCTGAACACCTTGATACGGATGTGGTTGATGTCATCTTGGCAGCCAGGTGTCTTTAGACAAAAACTGTATACCCCTCTTGTTGGTACTCAAAGAACGTCAAGGCACTCGTGAATTAATGAAGGGTCAGAAGTCCGTGTTCGGATACAATAAAGTCCTCTTCCAAACAGTCAAGTACACTGTAAACCGGGAAATATTACCATAAATCCAGTTTATTGTTGAGGTGTGATTTTTGTATACTGGTAAGACAGATAACAGCCAACATGTGTTTTGTCTTATGAGAAGATCATCTCAATGACTTCCTCAGGGCTCAGTAAATAATTTATACGGTAGTGATGACAATACGGAAGTAGTCAAAAAGAATGCTTTCCTTAAGGTTCCAAATGATAAGGATCCAGTACTAAACGCTGCAGTAATAGGTCTGCGTTTGCACGTGAGCGGTGTGTGAATAAACACCACCTATCTAAAAGGCAGCAGGAGGACACGGAGTAGCGTGTCCGGAGAGCCAAATCTCCCTCTTGTTGGTACAAATTTGTAGTGTAGTGCAACACATGCCAGATTGATCCCCTCCAGGCCAAATTATCTGAGGTTCTCTTGTTTTATCTCTTGCTCTCCAACTGTTATCTTTCTGCCCCATTTGGCCTTCTTGTGCTCACCACTCACCAGTTGTAATGCCATTTTTTAAAGGGCTTTAACACGTTTGTCCCTTCTCCTTTTATGTTGCCCCGGTGGGACACAAATCTGGTCCTTACTTACTTGATGGGAACTCCATTCAAACTGCTTCATAGCTGCCCCTGATGGCTCCTTACTATCAAGACTGTGTTCCTAATCGCCATCACTTTTGTCCAGTGTGTCATTGAGCTAAAGGCTTTTTGTGATCACCCACCATATTCCACTTTCTTCCCAGACAAACTGGTTCTGCAGTGCTAGAACTGGCAGCTTTTTGGCGTGTCTCCCCAGTCTTTTTGCCTTCTGACCTCCTGGTTTTTGGTGTACTGGACTCTGTTTTTGCTGGTTTATTGTCTCTGCGCACTTTACTACTGCTAATCAGTGCAAAAGTGCAAGTGCTCCCTATTGAAATTGTACTGTTGATTGGTTTATCTATGATTGGCATATTTGATTTACCTGTATGTCCCTAGTAAAGTGCACTAGAGGTGCCCAATGCCTGTAAATCAAATGCTAATAGTGGGCCTGCAGCACTGGTTGTGCCACCCACATTAGTAGCCCTGTAACCATGGCTAAGACCTGCCACTGCAGTGTCTGTGTGTGTGTGTGTGTGTGTGTGTGTGTGTGTGTGTGTGTGTGTGTGTGTGTGTGTGTGTGTGTGTGTGTGTGTGTGTGTGTGTGTGTGTGTGTGTGTGTGTGTGTGTGTGTGTGTGTGTGTGTGTGTGTGTGTGTGTGTGTGTGTGTAGTTTTAAACTGCCAATTAAACTTGGCCAGGGTACCCACTGGCCAGGTCTAAACCTTCCCTTTTACTACATGTCAGGCACCCCTAAGGTAGGCCCTAGGTAGCCCCAGGGGCAGGGTGCAGTGTGTGTTTAAGGTAGGACATATGCTAGTGTGTTTTAGATGTCCTATGTGTCTAATATATTTATTAGATAAATATTGGCTATTTTTCTAAATCTGGTGTGGTGTCCTTTTGTAGTGTTTTCACTTATTACTGTGTGTTTTGTGCAAATGCTTTACACATTGCTTCTGAGATAAGCCTGACTGCTTGTGCCAAGCTACCAAGGGGGGGGTGAGCAGGGGCTATCTGAGCAAGTATCTCCCTTATCCTGACTAGAGTGAGGGTCCCTACTTGGGCAGGGTGCAAACAGACTGCCAAGTAGAGACCCCATTTCTAACATGCAGACTCAGCAGTTTTTCTGCATAAAGTTGTGACACCATTCTACATTGGTCAAACCATCACCCTGCCTGCCTTCTCTGTTTTGCTTCATCATAAAAGGAGACTCCGTGGTTTGGACCACAAGAGAGCACTGAACCTATATATATATATATATATATATATATATCATACCAAAGACCAGTGGGTGGGCGATCAGATTTTTGTGGGGTTCATTGGTGCAGAAAAAGGCAACGTTATGCAGAAGATTACTATCTCCTGCTGGATCATGCTCTGCATTAAGATCTGCTATGCACTGTATAAAAAGCAGCTTCCGAAAGGACTACTTGCTCATTCTACCAGGGTAAAATGCGCACCCATTATGCTATCATGTGGAATTCCTGTCCTAGACATATGCTAGGCAGCTACGTGGGTGACTCGCCATACGGTCATGTACACTAGTTTCTGGACGGTCCTATCCATATATGTGGGCATTTTGCTCTGCCGGTCTTGCTGAAATTTCTGGTTTGAGTCCATTCACAGACTCACCTCCAATAGGTACTGCTTTAGTATCTATTCAGAAGGCGAGGAATCTGTGGCTAGATGTCATTATCAGAAGAACAAGTTACTTACCTTTGGTAAATCTCTTTTGGGTAAACACTGTCCAGCCACATATTCCTCACCGACCCTTTCATCCTCCCCATTCTGTGATCGGACTCTAACTGTTAATAAGATCCTAAGTCCAGAAATCATTCGCTCTTGGAGCTCTGCATCTAATTGCAGGAACAACCTTGAAAGCAGCTGATGTCACATTGCAGGGGTGGTCTTAATATGGGCCCAACACGTAATTTGTGGAGCTAAACGGTGTCAGTGTAGTGACGTGCTGTACCACCTGACAGGGTGCCATTATGCTACTGAAAAGTTTCTGGATGCAGTCTTATGCTGGGGGAATATTCAAAAAAGGGAATTTTGTGGCTTGATAAAAGGCATTACCTAAGGAAAATAACTAGATCATCAAGTGCACCTTCTCAGAGAATGCTCCTATTGTTTGGAATGCCCTTCCAACTAGTATGACTTGCTCCCTCATAGGAAATATTCAAAGTTAACCTAAAGACTTATCTGCTAAACCTGCCTTAAAATCTCTCGCTTTATTAACTGCAAAGAGTTTATCCTGCTGACGATACAGACTTTCAGCTGCTGCACTACATTTGTACAGCTGCTGAGCTCAAATGTATAAAACGTGTCAGTTGCACTCCCCTGCTAGCCACATAGTATCACAATCTTTACACCACATAGATTGAAGTGATCACCATCTCTCCAGGCACTTTCAGTTCCCTCACACTCTCCTCGTTCCCTCAACTACTGCTCATCACAAATTTATATTACATGCCTTAATATGTTGAACTGCTGTTAACTAAATACGTTCAGTCACTGTCTGAAACAAATGTATGTATCTTTTAAAAGCCCTTTGATCATACTAATGCTAACCATTTTAAATGCTTATTGTTATCTTGTGCTTCAATATTTTACATGTTATGCCATAACTGTTCCACTGGCAGCTGCGTTAAGAGAATTGTGAAAATTGCTTTGCTGGTCCCCAATACAGTCATTAAGAGGTTTGACAATTAGCATGTGGTCAGCAGTTGACATGAGTGACAAAACGAATCTGCAAATCGTGGTAGCTAAGCGACTCCGATCCAGATTAAAGTCCTTATCTTATTGCACATTCTTACTGTATTCCATCCGTTGTACAGAAAGCCCTGTCATTCTTCGATGTCTAGCAGTGCCATATCAGTACCATTTCAAATAAATGTTTATATTGCCCACCCTCTGTCCCTCGTGTTGAGGTAGACCCTACCTGCCTAAATTCCCATAGGGTACTGAAGGTCTACCCCAAGTCCAGCACAGTGTGTTTAGAGAGGTCTTACTCACTCCAACCCCTTGTCTGCGGAAGGGTACTAATTACCTACTGCCATAAGTGTTGAGAAATGCTCCAACCGCCTCTAGTGACCATTTTATTGTCTTGCAACCATCTGCCTCTCAATTTGCACTAGGCCTTCTCTGTTGGATAGGTCCTGCTCACCTTCAGCTCCTTGCCTTAAACTTGGACTAAGTACTGCTTCTTTAGTTAGGACCTGTCCACCCACAGTCCCTTGATTAGTTAAATAGTGACCTCCTCGTTCGTGTTGACAGATGTAGTACCCCTCCAGCCATTAGTGTCGAGATAAGTCCTGTCCACCTCTAGTCTGCTGCTAGTCCATGCTGTGGATTGTCTGCTACAGATTTCTGGAACATTACGTAGTAAAGGGCCCTCTAATTCAACCCTCATTGGGGGAGGAGGGGCGCAACTGTAGACCTATGTTGGACAATGTGGTGCGGGTCATGGGGCGGCAGTACAACTGGTGAGTTGGTAGAGAGTGCACTAGGTGAATTAATGTAGGAGTCTGCTGGTAAAATGGTGGGTGGGATACCAGGTGAGACTGGATGCCGTATAGTGTGAAGGTTACTTGGAGAACTCTTAACCCAAACGTCTTGCACCAATGTAATGGTGGCCAGGCTGCGGACAAGCCTCTCATTCCCCAGTTCCAGGATGTGATTAGTGGGGGGTCACGCCTGTATTCTTGGCTGGGCGCTGCTAGATCGATCCCTGTGCTTGCTAGATCCCATCTTTGGGCACTTCCTCTGCTCTTCCTTAGCCCCCGCGAGCCGTCCCTGCTTTGTATGCCTCGCGCTGCGCTAATAGTTTTGCTGGCTCAGCTATAGATACTGCGGCACATTATTGAGTGAGATGGTGGGGGTTGCGGGGAAGGAATGATATACCGGGCGGTTCTTTTCAAGGGAAGGGATCAAGAAGTGCTGAAAGAGCAATATTTTTTCCTTCCTCACAACAGAGCCACCCACACAGGAACCCTCATATGTCCTGCAGCATTATTCTCTGCGTCTGATGTATCTCAAAATGGGACGATTTTTAGATCGCGGTAGACGAAGGGGAGAGACCGAGCGTGCTGCTGTCTGCAGTACTTGATGTGAGGCTGATCATCATTAGACTTCAGTAGTGAACGCTCCGCTTGGTGTCTGGGAGTGTGGGTCCTCTGAGACTTTAGTACTCTGAGAGCTCCATGCTTTCAATGATTATGGGACCCAAAGTGCTATAGGGCTGAAAGCTAATCTTCGTCCCAGTGAATATGGGTATCCTATGCAGTTAGTATTGGAAAAGCCCCTATTGGTGTCAGCGAGTGCGTGCAGCCCACGATTCTGTAGTACCGGAAGAGCCCAGCTTCCCAAAGCTGGTGGTCTAGGCGCTCACGGAGCCCCTCTGTTGCCCCTGCGTCTCTTCTGCTCACAGTCTTGCATATTATTCACTTGTGCCAGTAGTTCGGCGTTGCGACGTGGCAGATCACTGGTGCTTCGGTTAATGCCTCCTGGAGGCACTATCCCAGATGTTGCTTTGTTTTTCCGTGCGTGCCTGGGCAGGACTCTTAGAGGCTTGGTCTGTCACATTAAGCATGCAAGACAAAGCAGAACATCTGCAGCCATTTTTGTCTTTACTTAAAAGTCCTTCACATCACTGAGATCTCCAGCTCACTTTCCCGCCTTTGTTCCTATTCAGTTCCCTTTGCCTTCTTCCCGTCCATCCCCACGTCCCCTCTCTGCTTTTCTCGTCTCTCCTCAGAATTCCTCAAACTACGCCTCTTTTTCCTTGCACTTCTCTCTGATCTTTAATTCTCCCCCCGCCCATGCCGCCCCCCACATTTTTTTTGCGTTGTTTTTTATTGTTTTTTTCAGACTAGCAGGCTCTCCAATCTTAAACCGGGAAGCCACGACCTACCTTGCTCCAGGAATTCTAATGGGATGTTCTTAATTGACACATTTAATCTGGTGTTTTTTTTTGTGGGAAACATGGTTTACAACGATGCATTTAGAACGAAATGCATTTACAACGATGCCATAACTACGAATATTCCTTTACCACGCATGCCTTTACAACGAATTCCGTTCTAAAGGCATGAATGATAAAGGTGTATGCGTGGTGAAGGTCTTAAAGGTAAGTATTTTTATTTTTATTTTGTAAAGACATGAATGGTAAAGGTGTATGCGTGGTAAAGGTTTTGCAGGTAAGTATTAAGTGGTGTGTGTGTGTGTGTATATATATATATATATATATGAGTTTTAGGGTCGGTATGGGTTTTGGGGTGGTGGGGGCATTTTCTGGTTTACGGTGGGTATGGGTTTTGGGGTGGAAAGGGCATTTTTAGGTTTTAGGGTGGGTGTGTGATTTAGGGTGATAAGGGTATTTTTAGGTTTTGGGGTGGGTATGGGTTTTGCGGTGGTAAGGGCATTTTTAGGTTTTAGGGTAAATGAGGTTTGTGGGTGGCAATGTGTGTGTTATGTATGTGTGTATATATATAGATAGAGATAGAGATATCAATCAAAATATATATACTGAAATCTATATATATTTAAACATATCCACAACTATATGCTATATCTATATGTGTGTTTATGTGTGTATATATATATGTGTGTGTGTGTGTGTGTATGTATGTATATATATATTTATATATATATATATATATATATATATATATATACAGGGAGTGCAGAATTATTAGGCAAATTAGTATTTTGACCACATCATCCTCTTTATGCATGTTGTCTTACTCCAAGCTGTATAGGCTCGAAAGCCTACTACCAATTAAGCATATTAGGTGATGTGCATCTCTGTAATGAGAAGGGGTGTGGTCTAATGACATCAACACCCTATATCAGGTGTGCATAATTATTAGGCAACTTCCTTTCCTTTGGCAAAATGGGTCAAAAGAAGGACTTGACAGGCTCAGAAAAGTCAAAAATAGTGAGATATCTTGCAGAGGGATGCAGCACTCTTAAAATTGCAAAGCTTCTGAAGCGTGATCATCGAACAATCAAGCGTTTCATTCAAAATAGTCAACAGGGTCGCAAGAAGCGTGTGGAAAAACCAAGGCGCAAAATAACTGCCCATGAACTGAGAAAAGTGAAGCGTGCAGCTGCCACGATGCCACTTGCCACCAGTTTGGCCATATTTCAGAGCTGCAACATCACTGGAGTGCCCAAAAGCACAAGGTGTGCAATACTCAGAGACATGGCCAAGGTAAGAAAGGCTGAAAGACGACCACCACTGAACAAGACACACAAGCTGAAACGTCAAGACTGGGTCAAGAAATATCTCATGACTGATTTTTCTAAGGTTTTATGGACTGATGAAATGAGAGTGAGTCTTGATGGGCCAGATGGATGGGCCCGTGGCTGGATTGGTAAAGGGCAGAGAGCTCCAGTCCGACTCAGACGTCAGCAAGGTGGAGGTGGAGTACTGGTTTGGGCTGGTATCATCAAAGATGAGCTTGTGGGGCCTTTTCGGGTTGAGGATGGAGTCAAGCTCAACTCACAGTCCTACTGCCAGTTCCTGGAAGACGCCTTCTTCAAGCAGTGGTACAGGAAGAAGTCTGCATCCTTCAAGAAAAACATGATTTTCATGCAGGGCAATGCTCCATCACACGCGTCCAAGTACTCCACAGCGTGGCTGGCAAGAAAGGGTATAAAAGAAGGAAATCTAATGACATGGCCTCCTTGTTCACCTGATCTGAACCCCATTGAGAACCTGTGGTCCATCATCAAATGTGAGATTTACAAGGAGGGAAAACAGTACACCTCTCTGAACAGTGTCTGGGAGGCTGTGGTTGCTGCTGCACGCAATGTTGATGGTGAACAGATCAAAACACTGACAGAATCCATGGATGGCAGGCTTTTGAGTGTCCTTGCAAAGAAAGGTGGCTATATTGGTCACTGATTTGTTTTTGTTTTGTTTTTGAATGTCAGAAATGTATATTTGTGAATGTTGAGATGTTATATTGGTTTCACTGGTAATAATAAATAATTGAAATGGGTATATATTTGTTTTTTGTTAAGTTGCCTAATAATTATGCACAGTAATAGTCACCTGCACACACAGATATCCCCCTAACATAGCTAAAACTAAAAACAAACTAAAAACTACTTCCAAAAATATTCAGCTTTGATATTAATGAGTTTTTTGGGTTCATTGAGAACATGGTTGTTGTTCAATAATAAAAATAATCCTCAAAAATACAACTTGCCTAATAATTCTGCACTCCCTGTATATATAACCATTTTATTTTCTACCATGAATGTCTTTACCACCCATTCCTCTACAATTAAATTTTCGTGGTAAAAAACTTTTGTTGGAAGTGTATTTGTTGTAATGACGAATGCTTTGTAAAGACCATCGCATTCGTTATTCCATCATACTTCTGCTTTTTTCGCTCTGTAATTCTGAAAGTATGGTCTTCTCAGGTGCTGTAATGGCGATGGAATACTTACTTGCAGATTACTGGTATTAATCAATAATTGTGAGAGGGTACTTTTTGCTGATATGGCACTTCAGATTTGCTATTATTGATTGGAACGGTGATTCTGATGCAGTGATTCCTCGCGAGGGAAGTAATACTGGCAATGTATTTGCTGGATGAAATGCCACATTTCGTTATAATGCTTGGCACAGTACACTCCTAGGTATTTTCATCCAAGCATTTCAACCAATAAGTCAAACCCATCTATAAGTCGGGCCCAAGTTATCCTGCCAAGAGGGGGTGAAAGAGATCATGTGCTTGCCCTATGGCAGCTGTTGTATTAACACTTACTATAAGAGTTCGGGCGGCACGGGCAAAGAAACTGTACAATTGGTTACAGTAAATGATAAATCAACCAGCTCTAATGCCCGGAAAATAGTGAAAACCTAACTGTTCTATCTAGATACCTCTCCACATAGAAAAACATACCGTTATTAAAGTCTCGAGATGCATGTCCCTATTGCTTCCAGTAAGGTAATAAAATCAGACTTGTGACCCAGAATAAGATGTTACCAATTGCAAACAGTACAGCAACACCCTAATTTGGAGTTTGAGAAATTAGAGTTTGTAGCCAGAGGCCTCCAGCCAGCACTGGGAGAACTTGAGTGTATCTAGCCTTTGTACTTTGTGCGGGACTCTGCCATACGGATATGGAAACCAGTCTGTCTGGTTTCTTGAGACTGGTCCTCAGTATCGTTGACTGGCCATATGATGGAAGGTCGACTCAGTTGCAATAAATCTCTGGACCTGATATTTAACTGGTTTCAGATTAAGTGGTACATCTTTAGTGATTGTTTTTTTCTGTGCTGCACAAGAGCAGAGTACAGGATTTCATAGTTAATCTCTTTGAACTTTATACTTGCAACACTAGGTTAGCACAATGCATTTCTAAATCAGAAGAGAGTGAACCCTCACTCTCTAGAAAAGCTTCTCTATGGGGTCTTGGGGGGGGGGGGCATCCCTATTTAGTTAAAAGGGCACTCACATATCTAAGATTGTTAGTGCCATTGTGAACCTGTGTGGATTCAATGTTGATAGATAATGCAGCATGTGATGTGTTTCTAGGGTTGAGATCTAGGATTAAAATTCCTTTAAGTGATAGAGTAGTATAATACTTTATTTTCTGGATACTTTTGTAAGATTAAAAACAAGCAGTTTGATGCATGTGAAGTTACAATGGGCTCCTACATCAAAAAAAGTATATATGTTTCTGACAAATATCTTACGGTCAAATAGCTTTCTTTAGGACCATAAAGACCAGTTTAGAACTATTAAAGCTGCCAATTATACTTTTAACTATTTGGATACTGCACTATTTGTGTTGGGTGTGACTGCTGTGAATTTGATCTCATTCACGCACCATTCATAGTGGCATGCTATGCTTTTAGATCATACTGCAATTGTTTGCCAGCGGGTTAGCTTTAAATTAGAGAGACTTAGTTAACACATTCTTTCATTGTATATGTCTTTCCTTTGTGACTACTCGTGAGACGCATTTCACACTACTAATTCATGAAATCACAGTAGTTCCTGTGAAAACTGTCTTTAAAGAAGCAGCCAGGGAAGAGGACTCTTTTCCATCATCCATCTCCACAGGAAGTGACATCACACTTCTCCCTTCCCAGCAATTATTTAATGGCTGCCATAGTGTGGATGTGCAGCTGGTGTGCCAAAGGTTCGATCTCTCACTGAACCTATGGGTCAGTGCCAGCTGTTTCAATACCTTTTTATTTCAATAGCTTTTTTTTAAACGAATGCACGGTCTTGGCTTTCTTCTTTTTAACTCACCATATCCATGTGTTTTTTTTTTTTTTAATCCCTACTACTATTCACCTACATTAGTTATCTATAAAGTACTACTTGGCTCATCACTAAGTGACACACTCTTAAATCTGTATATGACTCTATTAGCTACCTTGATTCTCAGAATCGTTTTGTCCTTCCTCTTGTCAGCTGTTGACCACACTTGACTTGTCAAACCTTTTAATAATCCCTTTTGGGACCTGCAAGACAATTTTCTGAGTTGCGAGGACTAACCTGCTTATATTCAAAGGGGAGGGAACTTTATTTTTTTACATTGAATTTTCTCAGTTGTACAATAACATACACCACAGTATTACAGCCAATTAACATAATTTCCTCAGCCTCCATAATTTGTTTGAGCATACACCCAAGGGTCGACGGTAGTGATTCTCAGCTCTGCTCCTCATGTCTATGGCACCAGTCTAGTCAGTAGATAAGCTGTGAGTGGGCCTAATATATTCTTGGTCTGGAGGCCTGTGGGAGCTCTTCAACCTACAGTTCCAATTGTTCTAGGCAATAGCAAATGTATTTTACCCAAGTTTCTATCATCGGGACCGTCCTACCCACACCCTCCCAGTGAATTGCCACTCTCCTCTTCACCAACAGGAAGGCAATAGCTGTGAGTTTACAGTGGCCTGGTTGCAGGTATCTTACTAATCCAAGAAGACACATTTGGGCGTACATTCTATCTCCTCCAACATCATGTCTGTGAAGGTTTGTGTCACTTGTACCCAAAACAATATATTTTCCTGCAGCCCAGGTCATATGCAAGAAAGCTGCCCTCTCAACCCTGCACCTCAAACCGTTATCATCATTTCTCAACCTAAATTTACATAGCTACAAAGGACTATGATACATTTGTTGTAAATATTTGAAGTGGACTATTCTAAGGTTGTAATTGTTTGTGAGTGTGCCTGTGAGTGTACAACAGAAACCCCAGTCCTCTGAGCTCAAAGGGTCATTTAAAACAGCATTCCATTTTTTTAGTTCTGGTGATTCAGTCTCCGTATTCTCTTGGAGCAATATATTATATAAGTGCATCACCATTTCCTTCGAGAAGGTGTTTATTAGTATATATTGTAACCTTTTGAGTGTGAGGGGTTCTGCTGGGAAGGACAGATAATGGTCTTTCATAGCAAAGTGAAGTCAGTAATACATAAAGGATAATAGTGGTGAGGGCGGTTGGTTCGGTGTGAGGTCCGCCAGCTCTCTAAAGTAACTCCCTGGAAACACATCCCCCATTGAGTTCATGCCCAGAGTATTCAGTAGGTCAATCATCTGTTTTTCGTGAGTAAAGGAAATGTTCGGGTGGTATTCCATCGGAGCGTTGGCGCATATAGCGGAGGTTTGGATGCACAGGCTCCGAGGGAGCTCCAAGCTACTGTCGTACATTTGACCGTATTAATCTCGCTTGTGTGGTGCAACTGCCTGCCATATGGTAATGGTGCCACAAGGAGTACAGTATGTGCAGCGTCCCTTTCAACCACTGAATGGGGTATGTATGTCCGAGGGTACAGCCAGTAGTGTGCATATTGTGCCAGGGCACAGATGTCTGAAGCTCCGGCACCTCGAATCCCACTTGATCATAAGGCAAAGTGAGCGTTGTCCACCCTATCCGTAGCTGTTTCCCAGACTAGAGTCAATATCTTTGAGCATAAGGTCAAAATTTTGTGTCAGCTGGATTGGCACATTAATGAACAGGTATAAAAGTCTAGGGAGTGCTACAATTTTGAGCAGCGCCACTTTGTCGGCCAGCAATAATGGTAGCCGCATCCATTTGCAGATCTGATAATTTGATTGAGTCATGGCTGTGCCATAGTTATAGCGGAGCACAAGCTCAGGGTCTCTATGTATCCATCAAAGTTATATGGGGAAGAAAATTCCAGGGCAACAGAGCGCTCACGAAGTCTCCCACTTGAGTATGAAAAATGACCCTATTTAAGGTACGGTGCTCCAGGTCTAGGAGGATCTCCCCTTTCCCCCCCAAAACCCGTGTCAACCAAGACACTGACAAATCGATACAAAGACCAAGGCACACGTAAATCATAAACATTAAGACAGTACAATAAAATCTGAAACTAACATAGTCATAACAAAAATGAATATTAAGATTTCACTGGAGTCTTCGGGATGGGATGTTCATCTTTAATGTGTGAAAACAAAACAGCCAACACGTGTTTCGTCTTGGGAGGGAATACTCCCTATGACTTCCTCAAGGCTGCAACGAACATAAAGTACATAAAATAACATAAATGTATTCACAGTACATCACAAAACAGTACATATATTACAAGTAGAACACTTAAGTAAATTATGAACCCTTGAGTGCAAGTGATATGTATGAATCATAATATAAGTAAAAAATTACGTCCATAGAGTCATTAACAAACAAATTCCACAATGTAAGCACCCAATCTGGAGAAGAGAAAGCAGGACCGGGACACCAATCATGTGGGGGCAATGACCAAATATAAATCAGAATATACCCCAATCAGAATATAGAAACCCATGAGCCTAGAGATGTGACCACCACGGAAAAGTGTCAAGCAATTAATTAAACCATAAAACCTATAACAATGATGTGATCTTCGTATAATTCGTGATATAGAAAAAAACATACCTTTAAAAATATAACAATCGACATCATAATGCCAAAATCTCATGAGCAAAGAACATCTAGTGTATCAGGTACAAAACTGTGAAGAAATAATTCCATATCAGTACCCCAAATAGAGATAAACGGAACGTAAATAGGCTTAACACACCACGTGTGAGTCTCCCTCTACAGGTCAAAACACCTACCAGCAGCTAACTTGAATAAATACGGTGAGCAGTGTACCACCTATGTTGTAGTCGGTAATGAAATAACGTTAATAATATTGTCTTAACAGCACAAGCACCTAAAATTAAATAAATAATCTTGTCTACGCACTCTGCGTATAAATATCTGTCCTGCCGCTCACCTTCGTTTAATTAGAATAGCCCGAAACTTGCATAACGAAGCCTCCGAGCAGAAGGCTCCGTTCGGCTCCAGTGCCGAACATCCATTCCATGTCAACATTAATAAACGGAAAAGCAACTTAAATCTCGCGGGGTAATTCCCCTGACACGCATCCGGCTCTTCCGGTGCGTGCGTAAACACACTCGCGGAACGTCGGGCGCCATCTTGAAATGTGCCCGTATCTTGATCTTAAACAGATTATTCCCAATCAACAAAGCCCACTAAAAGTCCCCACCTACAAAATAAGAGAAAACCGTGGTGCCGATATAAATCATATCAATACTAATTTCTACCAAAAAATCCTGACATTGTAAATAAACCACCCCCTATCAAAAGTCACTGTCTCAAATTAGTTCATAAATTTTACCTCAATGCTTTAAAAAGAGGACTCTTAATTTAGAGAAAAAATAGTGTGAAGGAACACATATAAATATTAAAAATAATTGTTTTGCCCAAGATTATTATCGCAGATATAAGTTCAATCTCAATGGGGAAAGAAGTATTTCATAAGCTATGTAAGCTCAAAACCCCAACATAACAATCACTGTGTCCCATAAATTTAAGAAAAAAACCCCATGTTAGTGCCATAATCCACAATCTCGACTCCAGATTGTATACCATCTTCCAAAACGAAATTCCAAATTTATTGTAATGATACTATATATAGTACAAAGTATACTACAAAAAAAGATCCCGTTGGCCAGTAAATTAAAGAAGACTCAAACAGAATCAATCATCAATGGCCGTAACAATGTTTGTGCCAGATCCCTGTTAATATTTCTAATACAATGAAATTTCTGATGTTCTCAAGTAATGAAATCACCTAAATATAGCACTATTAACAGTACAGAAAAAGAGATGAAAATTATATACAAGAACATTTTTTATAAGAAAACAGACATTAGGCATGAGGTCCCCAAAGTGGAGGATATTGTCCTTACGTATTAAACACATTAGGATACATACAAGAAAGTCCTTTTAGCTGAAATGATGATATACAGTAAACTAAGTGTGATAATGAAATAATGTCCTTCTGCAATCTCAGTCTAGAAAATACTCCATTTCGTATGTATCCATACACCCAAGTATTTGAATGAGTAGTCACTCCACTCCAAGGGGTAATCTAGATGATGTGGTACTGTGCTTTTGTTTAAGAGGCAATATAGTGGACTTTGTCCAATTAATGCTCAGGCCTGAGTCACGCTTGTATCGTATAAATTCACGGATGACCTGTTCAAGGTATATATGGTTCTTTCAGATGTACAATACCATATCATCTGCATATAGAGAGATGGCCAGTGGACGGCTAGTGAAGCGCAGAGCAGCTGCTGCATGCCTTTGCCTAATTATGTATGCTAGCAGTTCTAGGACCAACACAAATAATATGGGTGAAAGGGGGCAGCCCTGTCTCGTGCCCCTAGATATAGATAGCGTCTGGGAGGAATGACTATTCACTCTCACCCGGGCCATTGGTTCAGCATATAACAGTCAGATCCACTGAACATCTGCGGTACCACTATGCAACCAAGTACCGAAAACACACAAGTCCACTCAAGGGAGTGTAAAAATGGTGCACAGGTTATGAGGCGTAGACCGGTTGGGGATGAAGCCAGATTGGTCCAGTAGGACCATAGTTGTGAGCAGAGGTTGTAGGTGCGTGGCAAGAATTTAAGCTAATATCTTAGTGTCTATACTGATTAACGATAGCTGCCTGTAGGACTCGCATTTATTGGGTGGTTTCTCTGGCTTAAGGAGGGTGATAATGAAGCCCTCCCTGAGGGAGGGGTGCAGGTGCCCCGTTCTGTACACTTCTACGTAGAGGGCGAGTAGATATGGAGCTAGTGTATCGGTGAATTCCTTATAGAATTTGCTTGTTAGGCCATCTGAGCCTGGGGACCTTGCCAATAGGTAAGGTACGAATTGCTTTCCTCACTTCCTCCACAGACATTGGCAGTACCAGATATTCCCGCTGGCCATTCAGCAGCCAAACCAGCACTATATCCTCCAGATATCTTGCAATCTCGGTTTCTGTGATGGAGCATTGGCTGCTATATGGACAGGAATAGTAGCTCATAAAGATGGCTAAAATGGTGGCGGTATCATAAACTTCGGTATCATCCAGAGTGGGCACTGCTATAACATAAGCAGTTGCGTTTTGTGGTCTCAGTATAAGTTCTAAATTCCTACCTAGGCGTCCTCCCTCTCCATATGCCCTTGCCACATGTCGCCTGGAGATGAAACGTGTCTTTCTCTCTGCTGCATCTTTGTATGCTGTTATGTGCTCCCGAATTGCTGCGAATATCTGAGGGTCCTGGGACATCATGTATTGGGTTTCTAACCCCTTAATAGTTTGTTCAGTGTTCCACAATTGTGTACGTATGTCGCATAGGACACTGTTCTGTAGACTTAAACAAATCCCCCTAATGTGAGCTTTAAAATCTTCTCACACTGTGAATGTATTTTCAAACGACCCGCTATTTTTCTTAAAGAATTCTTCTATTGCCTCATTCACCCCTGTTTTGAAGATTACGTCATGGAGAACAGTGGTGCGGAATCTCCTGGTGAAGGGGGAGGGAATATGTGTGGGCAAAGCCACTTCTAATTTTATAGGGGCATGATCTGACAAGATCTTTGGTAGATGCTAAATTTCTGTAGTTCAGGTGACGTCGTCTCTGGTCACCAACCAGTATTCCAGCCGCAACTATGTGCCTTGGACTGAAGAAATAAATGTGCTCTCCTTAACAGTTGGATTTCTCTGCCGCCACAGGTCTACCAGATCAAGGGCGTCCATTCCTCCATGTATCACGCTGGCTGACTGTTTACCCTGCCAATCTCCAAGAGCGGATCTATCCATACAGGGGTCTAGGTATGTGTTGAGGCCCCCCCCCACCCTTAAAATAATGGCTGTTGTGGGTAGCTCCAGTAGTCGGCACCATGCGTTGTAATCAGAGTGACTGGAGTGCCAAACAGTGTACCCTGCAATAAGGAATACCTCCCACAGTCGCCTACCTCAGAGAGGGTCAAGGTGAATGAGACCCCATTTTTAAAAAAAATCAAGATTAGAACTCCTCTGGAATACGAAGAGTATGAAGAGGCCACTTTGACGCTTGCTCACCGTGATCGGATGTCCCGGTCAGTGGAGCCTGGCCCGGTCAGTGAGGTGCGTTTCTTGCAAAAGAGCATTTTGGAAATCGTGCCTTTTGAGATACGCAAGTACTTGGTGTGACTTACGTGGATTGTTCAACCTACGGACATTCCACATTAACAGTGTCCCTTGACCTCCTTGTGGGACCACGTAATGTCTGAGGTAGGGGAGCTTGAAATTCCTCAACACACGATTTGATACAGAGTGAGGCATATGTATGGTGAACAACGGTACTGTGATATTGTAACAAAAACAAGTCCCAAATTTTAGTACAACTTTAGCATTCCCAACTGGCTAAAGACACTTAATAATACAAACATTGCATAACAACGTAAAACACTTCGCCTAGTAATGACAGAGACGAACATTCTCTTGTATTTAAACAGTGAGCTTTTCCGGGAGTGCTCTCCGCGGGGCTGCCAGTGACTCAGAACCTCACCCCAAAATCCGAGGGTGCTGGGCCCAGTGTGCCCCAGGCCACCTTGCTATGAATCCAATACGGTGGGTCCACGATAGTGTAAATCAGACTACCGCTTTGCCTCCACCTTTGTGCATAGGGGTTAATAACTGTCAATACATCACATTGGCTAGCGGGAAATATTCAGAAGTCTGTCGCCATCTTGTTCTCCCTCGCTATCATATACTACTCATACTGAGACATCTGCTAAGGGAATTTCCTCTGGCATCATTGAAGTCATATGGGACCTTAGGGACCTAGATGCTGTGGGTGGTTGATAACAGGTAGTCAGAACAGTGTCAATCCTCTGGGTCATCCACGTCAGAGGAGATGAGATCATTACACGGTGACACTAGTTTCTTTATATACGTCTTGGCTGCCTGCGGAGATGCCAATATCTTGGATTTGCCACAGTAGTCTATATGTAGTTGAGCTGGGTAAACCATTGCGTATGGTATGCCAAGGAGTGGTAGTTTCTTTTTAACCAGGGCAAATTCCTTTCTGGCCAGTTTTACTACCACCCTGAAGTGTTTTGGGGGGAAATGCAACAGAATTCCCCTGTGTAGGAAAATGGCTCCCTGTTGCAGTTACCCCCACTTTTTGCCTGATATTGATTCTGAGTTGACTGAAGTGTGCTGGGATCCTGCTAACCAGGCCCCAGCACCAGTGTTCTTTCACTAAAAAATGTACCATTGTTTCCAAAGTTGGCACACAGAAAAGTCCCTTGTAAAAGGTACCAGTGGCACCAAGGGCCCTGTGACCAGGGAAGGTCTGTAAGGGCTGCAGCATGTGTTGTGCCACCCCTAGGGACCCCTCACCTAACACATGCACACTGCCATTGCAGATTGTGTGTGTTGGTAGAGAGAAAAAGTCAAAGTTGACATGGCATCCCCCTCAGGGTGCCATGCACATTAAATACTGCCTGTGGCATAGGCAGGTCATCCCTCTAGCAGGCCTTACAGCCCTAAGGAAGGGTGCACTATACCACAGGTGAGGGCATAGCTGCATGAGCAATATGCCCCCACAGTGTCTAAGTCCATTCTTAGACATTGTAAGTACAGTGTCGCCATATTAAGTATATGGTCTGGAAGTTTGTCAAAAACGAACTCCACAGCTCCATAATGGCTACACTGAATACTGGGAAGTTTGGTATCAAACTTCTCAGAATAATAAACCCACACTGATGCCAGTGTTGGATTTATTAAAAAATGCACACAGAGGGCATCTTAGAGATGCCCCCTGTATTTAACCCAATCTTTCAGTGCAGGACTGACTGGTCTGTGCCAGCCTGCTGCTGAGAGCCTAGTTTCTGACCCCATGGGGTGAGGGCCTTTGTGCCCTCTGAGGCCAGAAACAAAGCCTGGTCTGGGTGGAGGTGCTTCACACCTCCCCCTGCAGGAACTGTAATACCTAGCAGTGAGCCTCAAAGGCTCAGGCTTTGTGTTACAGTGCCCCAGGGCACTCCAGCTAGTGGAGATGCCCGCCCCTCTAGACACAGCCCCCACTTTTGGCGGCAAGTCCAGAGGAGTGGATGATAAAAACAAGGAGGAGTCACCCACCAGTCAGGACAGCCCCTAAGGTGTCCCAAGCTGAGGTGACCCCTGCCTTTAGAAATCCTCCATCTTGATTTTGGAGTATTCCCCCAATAGGAATAGGGATGTGCCCCCCTCCCCTCAGGGAGGAGGCACAAAGAGGGTGTAACCACACTCCAGGACAGTAGCCATTGGCTACTGCCCCCCAGACCTAAACCCACCCCTAAATTTAGTATTTAGGGGCACCCAGGAAATCAGATTCCTGCAACCTGAACTAAGAAGGAGGACTGCTGACCTGAAAGTCCTGCAGAGACGATGGAGACAACTGCTTTGGCCTCAGCCCTACCTGCCTGTCCCCTGACTCGAAAACCTGCAACAGCGACGCATCTGACAGGGGCCAGCGCCCTTTGAAGCCTCAAAGGACTGCCCTGAACCAAAGGACCAAGAAACTCCCATGAGCAGCGGCTCTGCTCAACAACAGCAACATCTTTGCAACAAAGAAGCAACTTTTAAAGAACTTACTCTTCCCGCCGGAAGCGTGAGACTTAACCCACTGCACCCGATGTCCCCGACGCAAGCTCCAGGGAACCAACACTACAGGGAGGACTCCCAGGCGACTGCGACCTCGTGAGTAGCCCAAGACGACCCCTTGGGACTCCCACAGCGACGCATGCAGAGAGAATCCAGAGGTTCCCCCTGACCGCGACTGCCTGTAACAAGGGACCCGATGCCTAGATCAAGCACTGCATCCACAGCCCCCAGGACCAGAAGGAACCAAACTTCAGTGCAGGAGTGACCACCAGGCGACCCTCTGTCTAGCCCAGTCGGTGGCTGGCCCGAGAAGCCACCCTGTGCCCTGCCTGCACCGCTAGAGGGACCCCCGGGTCCCTCTTTTGAATCCAGTACAAACCCAGACACCTGCTTTGCACACTGCACCCGGCCGCCCCTGTGCCGCTGAGGGTGTGTTTTGTGTGCCTACTTGTGTGTCTCCCCCCCCCCCCACCCCCTCCCCCCAGTGCTATCCAAAAAACCCCAGGTCTACCCTCTGAAGATGCAGGTACTTACCTGTAGGCAGACTGGAACCGGAGCACCCCTGTTCTTCATAGGCGCGTATGTGTTTTGGGCACCTCTTTGACCTCTGCACCTGACTGGCCCTGAGCTGCTGGTGTGATAACTTTGGGCTTGCCTTGAACCCCCAACGGTGGGCTGCCTATGCCCAGGAGCTTGAACTTGCAAGTGCTTTACTTACCTGACAAACTAACCATTACTTACCTCCCCCAGGAACTGTTGATTTTTGCAATGTGTCCACTTTTAAAATAGCTTATTGCCATTTTTACTAAAACCGTGTATGCTATTGCTCTAATTCAGAGTTCCTAACTTATCTGTGTGGAGTACCTTGCATTTTATGTATTTACTTCAAATCTTGAACTTGTGGTTCTAAAAATAAATTAAGAAAATATATTTTTCTATATAAAAACTATTGGCCTGGAGTTAAGTCTTTGAGTGTGTGTTCCTCATGTATTGCCTGTGTGTGTACAACAAATGCTTAACACTACCCTCTGATAAGCCTACTGTTCGACCACACTACCACAAAATAGAGCTTTGGCATTATCTTTCCTCTAAGGGGAACCCTTAGACTCTGTGAACACTATCTCTCACTTTGAGATAGTATATATAGAGCCAACTTCCTACCCCTGGTATTGTATGGCACCCTTTTCTCTGGCCATGCAGAGCACAGCATCTCAATCTCTGCAATTTAGGACCCTAACTATAATGGTACCTGGGGGTGCTCCCGGCGGTGAGCGGGTTCCCAGGGATCTGTGGGTCCTCTCATTTACCGGCAGGCTGGACAGATTTTCTGCTCAGAGAGGGTCACAGAGTATGTCCTTCACGTACTTCTCCATTGGGCCCGTGTTGGTGGTCTCAGGCACCCTGGCTATTCTCAAGTTGTTATGGCGTGATCACGCTTCAAAGTCCTCATTTTTCTCAAGGATCACCTTCAGGACCTTTTCCATCTGATGGCATTTAATAGAGACTGTCTGTAAGCCGTCCTCTGCGTCGGAGATCCGTTGCTTCGCATCCATTATTCGAGCAGATTGTCCAGCTTGGCTGCCATGTGGTCAAGATGGATATTGAGAGGCTCTATTTTGCCGTTGATCGAACTTAAAGCAAACCTACTGGCCATGCAACAAAGCTTGAGTGTCATCTCAGACTGGGGTTGTTGGTCCGTGTCCTCAGTTTTCTGGGCGCCGGGTACATTTTTGGCAACGCTCCTTGATTTTAAATGTGAGGCGAGCTTGCTCTTTTTTCCATTTTTTCCATATTGGAACTGGGAAATAGGTGTGACCAGAGAAAAGGCGGTCAGTAGATGTCCGCTCAGCCCTACTAAGATTGTTTGTGCTGCAATGTTGCGTTATAGCATAAGGAACAGGCGTTTTCAGGACCTTTTAGTGGTCCGCCACTGGTAGATTACTGCAGGTCTATGGCATCACCCATCTGCTTCAGGAGGTGAAGATGCTCAGAGGATTTCAAGTCTCTTGGCTCACAGACTTTGCATTTATTGAGGTCACCAGTTTTTTTTCAGTGAGGTGTGGCACTAGTGAAAGTCCCCTGGGCCCCAGCAGGGTCAACTGGCAAGCAGGCAACAGCAGCTCAAATCTAGGCAGCAGCACTCACCTATGTGTCACAAGATGCCGCAGCACACTCACCTGCTCAGTTATGGTGTTGGCGGGGGGTCATGTGGTACCTCTTTGACACAGTTGGGTGCCCCACACCCATTCCATATGGCGCTCATGGCCCTCCACTCCCTCACCAAGGCCGGGTACAGCTTCCAGGACCGGCAGTCTGCTTCCGGATCCCTCCTGTCACCTTCCACAGCCTCCGGACTCCATCACTCATCTCTTTTGTTTGTTCGGGCGGGCACGCAGGCCGGGTCAGCCTGATCTCCTTCCCACTACTCACCGCTCACCCTGCTCCACAACCACAAGGTCCTGGTCTCCCACCGCCTGTCCAGAGCTCTGCCGCGCCCGGGGTGCCCCTCCGATGGCAGTGATTTTTCCACCTGTCCTGTCTGTGACAGCTAAGTGAGAGTTGTGCCGCAACCATATCTCACTGCTTGCTGTGGCCTATTCGCTGGGCACTGCCATCTTGCAGCCTCCACAGTGAGCAGTCGCCGCAGCAGTATTAATGGGGTTAGCCCCAAAATGTATTACAGTGCTGCAAATTTCAGGGACGAAACGTTACTGCATGTATTCCTACACCGTGCTCAGTTCTTTTCAGGGTTAGATGGTAGCTCTGTATCAGTATATTTGACGTATCAGTTGGCAGAGTGGCACTGTGTGGCCGTCTTGCCTCAGGCTCTCTAGCGCCCCCAAAGGTGATGCAGCATGGATTACTTAACTTGGGTGGTCCTCCTTTTCTCTGGTCTCTGCAACAATGGGTCAGCCTCCATTTGGCTCTGTCCCTACTTCATTCAAATCTCCAAAGAATCTCATTTTTGTCTGATAAGTCACTTGCAGTATTGGGTAGATCTACACTGTCTAATCCTCTTGCCACTTTCTAATTTGAATCCTCTGTGATGTGGCACCCCTCTTCCCGCAGGGCTGAAAGATCCTGTTTCCAGCCACTGTTTTATCTCTAGATTATGGTAGCTGTCTTTTTTTGGTATGATCCAGTACCTTCTGCAACACAGCTCTTTCAAAATGCTCCTTACTTAAAGAACATTGTATGTACCACTGTGCTCTTAAACACAACATTCCTCCTTTCATTTGCAGCGGGTCTTAAATGATGCCCGGCGTAGAATCTGTGTTCCATAAATACCCATCTGTTTAAAGCCCCTCACTTTAACTGAGCTCTTCTAGGTGGATGCTCTTTCCCCCACTTCCCAGCCGCCTACTAGATCACGCTTCAATTGTACATTCATGCTCATCCTAACATTTGTGTCTTTAGGAAACATCTCAAAACGTGGTTATTTTGCTAAGTATGCTTCTCTCTTCCTGGCTTTCCCCGGTACCTGTGGTGGTGGCAGTGCACTTTACAAATAGCGTTAATTGTTTCAAACCTTGGGCAGATGTCTCCACTGCTTTGGCGTGGCAAAAGGCTACCTCTTCTTCAGGTTTGCACAAGGAAGCAAAGGCATAAGTGTTGAGAGAAGAAAGGATACGGGAAGCTTCTCCTTCCCTAAGAGAAATAAACTTGACCACAGTGGTATCCTTGAAACTTGTTACAACAGTAAAATGTTTCAAAATGTTCTTTACACCTTAGTCTCTTCAGAATGCTTTGTCTTGGTCACAGTATCTAAGAGGGCTGCATGAGGCAAGCTAATGATCAACAGTGATCTGGTGTAAGTTTGCAGTACGAACAGCTTCTTCTGCATGCGTAAATAGACCTGGCTCAGGACATTGATCCGTTCTGGGAATGTTTATGGATACGCTCGCGGATTTACCTTTTCATGGTAAATTATTGTCACCATTATTCTAGAAAGAACAACGCTGGGCGTTCATTTTAAAACCCCACTGGACACGGCTTAAACAATATACCCTGGATGTTGCTGGGGCATTAGTTCACTGTATAACAAATACATGAATGCTATAAACAATATACCATCCTTTTTCATACAACGTCCTCCTTATTTTGTATGTACATCACAGCCCTTTTCCTTTGGGATTTTTTTTAATTTTTTTAGAAGAACGCCATTTCATCCGTGGTACTGACAATATAATGGGCCGCTAAAACAAGAAACGAATATATGTATACAACGCAAATGTGCGGCAAGCAGATTTCAACAGGCCATTATGTCTAAGTAGAATAATGACATTCTGGCGCGTGTTCTGCCACCTTAAGTCCGGCAGTCATTTTTAGGGATGTAAACGCTGCAGTGCCTAGACTTAGCACGCTTGTGATTCTTAGAATAGACTTGCCCTCGTCCTTCAATTCCCATCATGCTCGCGTTTCCGGTCCCAGCGTACCACGGTCCAAGCTCCACATGCTACAGAATGCACTTTTATGGGCTTCTTGGCCATTACGGCGTTTCTCATCCACCAAACGAGAAGCATGGAGAGGGAGAAACCAGTTGCCCTTATTCCCTATACAGGAGCTTTACCTTTATCTTGCTAGACCTTACACTTCGCCAGTATTGTAATTACAAAGATTACACAACACGTAGTCTCAATTTGTTTACCTCTCTGCATATATCCTAATGCACTGTAATTACGGATCCTAAACTATATCCGTTTCGGCAGTTAATAGGAGTTCGGTTTACAGTTCTGTTTAACTTTGTGATCGAACTTTAACACTGTTGAATTACATAAGTATCTTTAAGTAAGATTTGCATTTTGTATAGCTTTACAGTGCCTCACGTCATGTTATGTACAAAATAGCGGTCTGTTCTGTGTCATATTCTGGTTAACTTTTCCTCACTATGGGAATTCCAGTATGGATGCATAAACACGCATATTTCTACACCTGCTCTATTTCACCTTAACATTGGAACTGTTATCATCTACGCATATGTTTATAATTCTGTCACAATGACAGCCGGTTGGATGTTTGTTAAAACCCTTAAGACCGCCCATGATATCAACATGTATTTCACGGGGTAGTACCATTGCCTTATAGTTATTAGGCCATCTGGGTTATGTTTCACTTATGAACACAGATATGTACAGTTCTAGATACATCAGTATATTTTCAGCATTGGTCACATCTCCTTTGACACGCAGGTGCTGAGGCAGTGCTATAACCTATCCCTCAGAGTCACCTGCATGATAATAACTCTTTCTGTTTTTCATTGGGGGATCCTTTGCATGTTGTGTGCTTGCGCAAACAACTGTATGTGCAGTCGCAGTCCTTTATTTGAGGTCATTTGGAATAATAATTAACATTGTCTATTTTGTTGCTTCTTGACTCTGTGTGGATTGTCTTTAAAAGGGCCAATCAAGATAGAAATCAATGTTCCACAGATTGATATTTGCGCTATGTGCCGGCACCCTATTTAATAGACTATTTATTTCTCTAAATCATTTGGTGTATTCGGAGAAGGTCGGTCTTGAAGAAAGCCTTGACTCCTCTTCAGGGAATTAAGATGGGCACACACACGCATTCACATGGTGGCTTATATTTGCACCTCAGGAGCTCCCCTGTCTCTCTGGGTTGTAGCCCTCATTAATAGAGCACTTCTGCCAGTATGGCTAAGGAAGTGCCCATGATAAAACATGTCACCTCTGGGTTGGTGAGAGCATTAGTCCTTAAAAATAAAATCTCTCTCTCTCTCTCTCTCTCTCTCTCTTTCTCTCTCTCTCTTTCTCTCTCTCTCTCTTTCTCTCTCTCTCTCTTTCTCTCTCTCTCTCTTTCTCTCTCTCTCTCTTTCTCTCTCTCTCTCTCTCTCTATATATATATATATATATATATATATATATATATATATATATATATATATATATATAGATATAGATATATATGTTTTTTACCCTACCTACCATTGCTTGAGACTGAGCACTACTTGGCATTAACGCTTGTACGCTATTATTCACACCTACTGGTGAAGTCTTTAGAAGAAAGCAAAATGGGGGTAGTGACTGCTAAGTACTCGAGTCATTAACTCAAAAAGCAAAAGGGTGCTCATTAGCCTACACAGGTTTTCAGAGGGAAGAAATAATCGGTCTGCATTGCGTTTCTTATGATATGCAGATTTTGCATCTAGTGCAATCTTGATGCTCAGTTTGACTCCTTCGTGCGTACAATTAAAAAATATTAATAATTTGCCGTCAAGGAGATTGTTTTTGGGCTCACCATTGGAGTGTTCCAACTAGTGGGAGGCATATTCCTCCTCTTACACAGTGTCTTTTCATCACTCAAGACCAGTGGATGCTGTAGATAGTATTAGAAACTTTTTCATTGAACTCCCCAACCCATCCAGCATACTCACATTTTCCTCTCAAATATACAAATCAGTGCTGTAGTTGCTGTGGGAGAACAAGATTCTTTGGCCTGTAGGAGCTATGAAGTTGGTCTCAGATCAAGAGAATGGCTAAATATTTTTTTCTCCAGGCTCTTCGTTGTGTCTCCCATGCCAAAACAAAAGGGCGTCTGGTAATTTCTAAACCTGTACAGCATCAACCAATTTATCCATGTGGACATGTTTTACATGCATGGTAACAGACACCCATTCTAAAGGTGATGAGCCACGTTTACTGGCTAATATCTTTAGACCTCTAAGATGCCCACCTTAGTATTCCAATTAAGAAAGATAGAACATTGCTACTACTTGAGGTTTACAATAGAATGTCAGAACTCAATACGCTGTCTTACATTCCACTCCAAAGAGGTTCAGAAAGGGAGTTTATATGTACCCTTACCTCGACAATAGGCTGAAAGGGGAATGGGCTTTGAAGTCTACATTCATAAACCTGCTGCTTGTGGGCATTGCTATTCACAAGTTCAGTTTCTCTGTAAATTTGAAGATGTCTCATCTAGCTCCTTTCTATAATCTCAGGTAAATAGCAGCCTTTCTTGATATTGCTCTGGGAATGGCCCCTCTTCAGTGGAAAGAGAACGTGAAGGCATTCGTACTAGCTCATTTCACATAGTGTTCGCAGACACCAGCATGTTGTTTTAAGTGTCTACTAGGCCTCATGACTAAGAGCGTCCATGTGATTCATGTCTGTGAGACTTGCAGCCCCATCTTTCTCTGCACTTAAACCAAATTCAAGAGCAGCAGTTCAAGACAGTTCTTATCTCAAGCAGAATTGTTGACTGTCTCTCATGGTGGTTTCAAAACGAAAAATCCAAATGTCAAAGTTTCAGCCAGTGGTCACTCAAATAACGATTATGGCACTTTAGAGAATGCCGGGGATTTCACTGCCTGGGCTCTAACACCCACAGTGTGTTTTAAGAGAATAGAATGAAGCGTATCTTAAAGAATTTGCAGCCCTAATCTGTCTTTCTAGGCATCAAGCGCTTGCTTTGCTTGTAGGCCGAAGACCGTACACTACCATATTATGTTTAATCAAGCAGAGTGAAAGACTTTGAGTCAGTTGGACGTTCAGTTATGGGATTGTGTAATTCAGAACTACATCTTTTTCATCTAGAGAGTGAAAATTAGTATTCATGCGAGCACACCATGCCTGACTTTCCCATGCGGTTTGGGTGGTATCTTGCTTGTGACACTGCAGGCTTGTGCTCATAGGGCATGCATGGACTGAGATTAGAATATGTGGGGTTGGTCCTACAGCAGTTGGTGGGATGTGGGGCCACTTTCAGACGCTTCTTCCGCTGCGCTCCTTCAAATAAAACTACAGTGCCCACAGTTTCTTGCCACTTCATCTTTCATCTACCACCCCACACTGACGATAGGTGGAGCTTGTGGGAGCATGGGGGAAGCATCAGAGAATTTTGTCAGGAGCGAGGCTGAAGGTCCTCTTCCTTGGCAGTTCATGGGGCTAGGGTGGAGTGAACCGGTACTTTGGCATATCATTGTTGGTGTATTGCATGTCTTCTCCATGCTTTCCTTTCATTGCATAATTTGAGGAGTTCTCCTTGGCTTACCTTGCCCTTGGATATCAACATATCTGTGTGAGATCTGCTTAGTTCTCCGTGGCCTCTGCTGTTCTTGTTGTGTAGAGTCAAACATATTTGTATATTCCAGTTGCATAGTTGCATGTCACCATTAATACGCGTCACATCATGTGACTTTGTATGCTGCAGTGGCACAGCCATTTTGCTAGGTTCTGTTGGCTGCTAAAGTTATCAGTGACCGGTCCCCCATGAGTAGTAATGTCGAAGTCTGTAATCTGATCGAGAAGTATTTGGTGTTAGGCAATCCTTGTATTATCATCCTACCATTAAACTATTTGAAGTGGATTTTGATATTTATTTAAAAGCGTTTATTAAAATAACGTTATTGAAACAAAGAACATTTTGGAGATAGTAGTAGTTTGCAGACCTGTATTTCTGTTCTCATTTAAACTTCATTGACTGCTATTATTATTTTAGTTTGTTTTCTCACAGTACATTTTGTTAAATTTCTTGCTGGGCAATGTGTCATGAATATTAGTGCATCTTAGCTTTCACAGTTGCTTTTGTTTTCCATTATTGCGAAAATATCTAGCTGTGTAATATCATTTCCATTCTTCCATGCATCTGGCGAACGGCCCATAAAGGGATAATTGCTATCAAGTATTTTTAGCCAATGTGGAAGTGTTGGAAGGTGAAGAGTGCACGCTCCAAAGATAATTATTTACGTAAACTTCACTTAGGAGGCTATGGGCTGAAAGAATTCATATACTTCCTGTTCTGGTTAATCCATGCAATATCGATATTTTCGCATATACTGTTAAACAGATGGAGCTTAGATATGCAAGAAAGTTTAACAGTAATGCATGCATTTATATTTTACTCTAGGAAACAGAGAGGGAGAAATATGTAGAAGAATATGTATCTACTCTAAGGTATCTAGCTGTGATATGTAATTTCGAACATATAAACAACTGCTTCTTTTTGATCAAATTCTCATGAATATGAATAGCACAAAAGTACAGGAACAGGTGTAGCTAGGCACTAAATACACATTAAATGCTGCTGTTGATATTGCCAAGGGTGTGGTGAAATTGAACACTTTGTCCAAAAGAGCAAAGCAGACGTTGATGTCGGGATCCATGTCATGAGTACAAAAATGTGGTTGACAAATAAAAAAAAAACATGAACAGAGAATAAAGTGGGCTGAAATAAACCTAGTTTTCAGTGTTTTTTTTGTGATAGTTCATCACATTTAGGCACATCTGGGAGCTTATCCCCCTTGGAAGAAATAAATATCATCTTGTGAAAGTCTGCAAGAAGGTCAATTTGGTGTCCGAAGGATGAATCCCTATGTGGTATTAAGTATGATAGAGGGTCAAATTAAGTGTAGGAGTTTTCCCAAAGGTTTTGTGAACTTTAATGGCAAGGGTGTGTCTCTAATGATTGCCTCTTGTGTCTGGTACTCGATTCTGGGCAATTCCTTAGTAGATTAGCTGTGTAATAAACTGAAGTTATTATATAGGACTGTTGTCAGGGCTGGTTATGGGTCATATTAGTAATTTATTGTATCACTATTGGGTTGAGATGTATTTTTGCGGTAGGTGTTTACAGAGGAAGAATGTATATCGCAGATTAAGGCAAAGCAATTTTAAGTTGGCATTCTACCCAGATATCCCCTACCCATCCTGAGCCCTAAAAACTGACCCCACCCCTCCCCCTGCCCTAAAAACTGACCCCACCCCTAAAAACAAAATTATCCTGAACCCCCACCCGCCCTAAAAATAAAACTACCCTGATCCCCCACCCGCAAAATAAAACTACCAGACCCCCCACATGCCCCATAAATAAAACCACCCTGACCCCCCCCCACCCACCCCTAAAAACTACCCCATACCAACTAAAAACAACCGACCCCACCCCAATAATAAAACTACCCCGCCCCTAAAAGCAAAATTACCCCACCTACAAAAAACCAATGACACCCACCTGAAAAAACACACTACCTCGGATCCCCCACCCGCAAAAACCAAACTACCCTGATCCCCCCCCTACAATCCCCCACCCTCAAATATGAAACTACCCCGATTCCCCACCCCCAAAAACCTAACTACCCCGATCCCCCTCCCCCAAAAAACAAATGACCCGATCCCCTAAAACCAAACTACCCCTACCCCACCCCCAAAAACTAAACAACTGTGACCCCTACCCCCCCAAAAAAACGAAGTACCCCGTCCCCTCCACCCCCAAAACAAAACTATCCCGGCACCCACCCCTTAAAACGGAACCCACCCACCTCCCCACCCCTAAAAACTACAACTACCCCGATCCCCTGCCCCTAAAAAAAAACAAAAAAAAAAAAAAAAGTACCCCGACCTACCCCACCCCAAGCCCTAATCTACCCCACCCCTAAAAACTACCCCACCAACCCTGCCCCAGCCCCACTTACCTGACCGCGTCCTCTCCCGATGCTGACTCCCTTTTTCTCTGCCTTAACCACGCATGTGCGTTGTTCAGCACATGCGTGGTTAAGGCAGAGAAAAAGGGAGTCGTTAATACAAGTGTGCTTCCACTTGCGTTAACAGCGTAGGTCGTTGTTCCAGAGTCGTCGTTCTGGATGTTCCCCGGTTCAAAGTAGACCACATAATGGACCTTTCCGCATTTGTGGTTACTTCCATAGAGAACCTTGTGATCTTTAGCCATAAAGTGGGGGCTGGGGTTGACAATGGAAAGCAGGAAAAATGAATGTACCATAGTGTCTTTAAATGGGAATTGAAAGGGGAAGGGGGGGGTTACAAAGATTTCAAACACGGCATCATTGCGAAATAGAATGCTGTGCCTATTAGTTGTAGGGTTAGAAATGTCCACTAAATTATAGGGAGACGTTGAGAGGGATTTTTGATGATCTGTGCAAGAAAAGAACTATTGAGCCAACATGATCCGAATGACTTTTCCCCTGTTTATGATTTTAAAAAAAGGCTTTGCATTAATTTGCAGTTGAGCAATTCTATTCTGATCGACTCATATGCCTCACTTATTCTACATGAGATTATCGCAACCCTATATGGTGCTAAATTTTTTCAACACTAGACTCGGCTGGCACTTGCCGCCAAGTAGCACTTGCTGAGAAATCCTAATACTGAACACCTTTGGTTACACCTGAGGGTACATTTCAATATTATAGAATGTCTTTTGGTCTAGCGAGCGCAGGGTCTATATTATAATGCCTGAGGAATGAAACACTCAGTGTTGTCCCAGAGCAGTGACTTTTCAAAATTAAATGTCTGTTACAGTAGAGACAAATGGAACATGTTACTAATCTTTCAAATGTATTGTCTCGGTAAGGTTTGGCTCTGAGAATTTTGAAGTACAAGTTCATACTTGAAGCACCAGTTTCACAGTCAAAGCAACACATTGTACTTTTCCTTAGATTGACTCAAATTTAAATGAAATTTGTAAAAGGGCGTGCTGAGAGGGTTGGCCCATTGATATGCTTAATAATGAAAAGTATGAATTTTATTAGCAAAATGTCTCTTTTTAAAATTTTAAGCAAGAAATTATACAAGTATGATGTTTGAGGTCTTATGTCATCAGAAAAGAGTGCTTAATAAGTGTAGATGTGAGCAGTTGTGGGACTGATGCAGTGATCATGTAATGTGATAAAGGATAAGGAATGGATAGTTGCATATGGATCCTGAACTCTGAGATTGGTTGAAGGGAATTACTCCTTGATAGGAAAAGAGTTACTTGTATGAGTTGAAACATCTGAGGGACGACACAAGATTTGCTTTATAAACTGACCATAAACCACTGATCAACTTGTTACATGATGGTGGGTGCATCTTAGAACAGCAAAACTAGCCAGGCTATCATCAAAGATGGAGGCATATCTGTACATGATGAAATACATATCTGGCAAAACCAGTATACATTGTTGACTTTATGTCCAGGCTACCACTACTATAGAACACATTAGTAGCAAGCATATGGTTTGAGGAGTGAAAGTTACATCTACTATGACAGATGCTGTGAGAGTGGGAGAGTTTTCAGGGAATGTCTTCTACAGAAGACGAGTGGAAGAAAGCAAAGGAGACCGTTCCTTTGTGGGTGCAGTTTTGAAATACAATTGCATTCGTACTGGAAAGTGTAGTAGGAACTTTTCTTTGATATTGGTGGCAGTGAATTTCTGTTTAGCATCCAGAGTCTCATAAGCAGGTTAACTGGGTTTACACCACAGCTCCAAAGGAAAAACATTAAACAACTTTCCTGAGAGTAGCCCTGAAAGAGCAAAGCAGCCTGCAAAGCTTTTCTCCTCTTTTTGACTCCTTCACTACCCACTTAAACCGCTCAACCTGCCTATGAGACCCGGGATGATAAACAGAAATTCACTGCCACCTTTTTGTTTTGGTTTAGAAAGGGGGGAATGTGGAGATAGGAAACAGAATCTTAACTCCATCTTGTGAAGAGACTACATTTTGTGTCATTCCACCAAACAAGCATGAAAACAAACTCAAACTATGTGGTACGCCCTGTGCTGGCATGCTCTCACCTCCTCCCACTGTGGCTACGGAGGAGAGGGCATCTTATGCCATGGTGGTGCATAGGGCAGCTGAGGTCTTGGACCTAGACTTGCCTACGGTGCCAGTCAGGACCAATCTGCTGACAGAGGTGCCTCAGCCACAGGTTTGCTACATTAGAGCTGATGTTACCTTTCAATGAAGCCCTCACAGATGTCCTTCTGGGAACGTGGTCCAAACCCAGCACAGGGTCTCCTGTGAATTGGGCAATTGGCCGCCGCCATAGACCAGCTCCAAGTGCCCCTAGTTTCCTCACACAACACCCCACCCCGGCAAGCTTGGTGGTCCAAGCCTCCACTTCCCGTGGTGCCTTCCTACCGCTCCCCCGGATAGGGAATCGAAGAGGCTCGACCAACTTGGGAAGAAGATGTTTTCTTCTTCCTGCCTGGCATTGAGGTCGGTAAACACCTCTTTCCTATTGGTCCGTTTTCCCCATATTTTATTGGATACGGGGGCACAAGTGCTGCCCCAGGTCTTAGAGGGCATACAGGACACTCTCACCCAGGCTGTCAAGGATGGGAGGGATGCAGCCAAGTTTACCATCGGATGTGGCTTGGACACGACCGACTCGCTGGGCAGAGCGATTTCTTCAACAGTGGCCCTTTGACGCCACACCTCGCTGCGTACCACTGGCTTGTCGAGCGATGTTCAGTCACACTTGATGGACATGCCTTTCGATGGCACATGCCTTTTTGGTGAAAAGGCAGACTCTGCGCTTAAGAGATTCAAGGATTCTCTAGCTACGGACAGATCCTTCGGTCTTTCAGCACGTGCTCAACAGCAGTCTGTCTATCACCCCTTTCGAAGTTTCAGGAGGGGCGCAGTACCATGCCAACAACAGGTTAGACACCGTCCTCCGGCATCACAACATCCAATGTGAGGATGCGGTCATGGTACCGTCAGACCCAGAGGGTTTAGCCAGAGGTCAGCCACCACCCAGCTCCCCTCTTCTGCAAAGCCCAAGCCCTCCTAGTATGGTTCTGCAAGACCACGTCCGTCCAGTTGGAGGGAGGATTACATTTCATCTCCCTCACTGGTAATCTATAACATGGGACAAATGAGTCTTGCAGATCATACAGAAGGGCTATTCCCCTGCCCTTCCAGTCTTTCCCTACCTCTATCCCTCCGGTAAAAGAACAGCTGATGCAAGATCATTTGATCTTACTCCCCAAGGAAGTTACGGCTCTCTTGGCCAAGAGAGCCAAAGAAAGGGTTCCAATATGAGAAGTAGGCAGTGGTTGTTATTCCCGCTACTTTCTGATTCCCACAAAAAACAAGGGTCTTTGCCCAATTTTGGATTTAAGGGATTTCAGTCTCTTCCTCAAAAAGGAGAAGTTCATGATGATCACTTGCTCCGGTTTTGTCTGCCCTAGACCAAGGAGACTGGATGGTTGTGTTGGACTTGCAGGATGCGTATTTTCACATCCCCATCCTAC
The DNA here is from genome assembly GCF_031143425.1 of Pleurodeles waltl. Taxonomy (NCBI): domain Eukaryota; kingdom Metazoa; phylum Chordata; class Amphibia; order Caudata; family Salamandridae; genus Pleurodeles; species Pleurodeles waltl. Next base: position 291,352,604 of record NC_090443.1, on the reverse strand, counting down.
CCGCCCACAGGTGTTACTTGCGGTTCAAGGTGGGCCACAAGCACTTTCAGTTTACTGTGCTCCCCTTAGGTCTCACCAGTGCCCCTCGGGTGTTCACCAAAGTGATGGCGGTGGTGGCAGCTCATCTGCACTGGTTAGGAATCTCAGTCTTCCCTCACCTCCATGACTGGATGTTGAAGGCTCCTACGCCCCAGGCTCTCGTCACCTCCCTTGAGACTACGGCGGACCTCCTGCATTCGCTGGGGTTCATGATAAATGTGCCAAAGTCACATCTGATTCCCTCTCAGAAGCTCCCTTTCATCGGAGCTGTTCTGGACACAATGCAGTTTTGGGCCTATCCTCCTGAGAAGCGAGTCCAGGATATTCAGGTTATGATACCGATGGTTTGGCCCTTATCCTGGATTTTGGTGAGACAGACTCTGAGGCTGTTGGGACTCGTGGCTTCCTGTATCCTGTTAGTTAAACATGCCAGATGGCATATGAGGGCTCTGTAATGGGACCTGAAGTTCCAGTGGGTACAGCATCAGGGAAATCTTACCAACACAATTCAGATCTCCGAGGGAACTGCAAAAGATCTGCAGTGGTGGTTAGTGAATTGCGATTGGGTCAAAGGCAGACTCCTCTCCCTTCCACAACCAGATCTCGCAGTAGTGACAGATGCGTCACTTCTGGGATGGGGCGGCCATCTGGGAGAGGCAGAGATCGGGGGCCCCGGGTTTGCGGCAGAGTCTAGGCTCTATATCACGTTATTGGAGCTCTGGGCGATCAGGCAAGCATTGAAAGCATTTCTTCCTGTTGTGAAAGGGAAGTTATTGCAGGTGTTCACGGTCAACACTACTGCAATGTGGTACTGCAACAAGCAGGGCAGTGTGGGGTCACGGACCCTTTGTCAAGAGGCTCTGCGTCTCTGGACATGGCTGGAACAGCAGGGCATAACCCTGGTGCTTCAACACCGGGCAGGTTCTCTGAACGCCAGGGCGGACAAACTCAGCAGTCGATGCCAAGTGGATCACGAATGGTATCTCCTTCCGGAGGTGGCGCAAGGACTCTTTCAGCAGTGGGGAGAGCCTTGGTTAGATCTGTTTGCCTCCGCAGAGAACGCGCAGTGTCAGCCGTATTGCTGGTTGGAGTTTCCAAGGTGGCAATCGCTTGGCTGCACTTTTTGTCGCCAGTGGAATTCAGGCCTCCTATACGCATTTCCACCCATACCATGTCTGTCCACAGTTCTCAAAAAGATCGAGAACGACTGGGCCCAGGTCATCTTAGTGGCTCTGGATTGGGCACGAAGAGTCTGGTATCCCGAGCTACTCAAAATGAGCATCAATCCTCCGATCAGGCTACCCCTTAGAAGGATCTTCTGTCGCAGCAGCAGGGGAGGGTTCTCCACCCGACCCTGTCAACTCTGTGCCCTTCATGCGTGGAGATTGAGCGGCAGCAGTTGATGGCGTTTGACCTTCCTCACAAAGTCTGTAAAGTTATTTTGGCAGCCTGGCGTTCCGCCACTAAAACAGTATACGCCTGCCTTTGGAAACACTTTGTATATTATTGTACAGAAAGGTCTAGTGACCCTCTTTCTGCTTCTCTTTGTGACATTCTTCTTTTCATTATGTCTCTAGCCCAGCAAGGTTCTTCCTTAGGGACTTTAAAGGGCTATTTTTCTGCCTCTCAGCATTTCTTCGGCTGCCTGACTAGCCTTCCTTGTTTAAATCTCCCATTGTAAATAGATTCCTCAAAGGGCTTGTACATATGTTTCCTGCTACGCCCTTTATTATGCCTCAATGGGACTTAAATCTTGTCCTCACATTTCTCATGTGTGCTCCCTTCGAGCCTTTACACAACTGTCCCCTCTGGCTGCTCACTATCAAGACAGCCTTCTTAGTTGCAATAACATCTGCCAGGAGGATGAGTGAGATGCAAGCCCTGTAATCAAGGCCACCGTATCTCAACTATCCATCCAGATGAAGTGGTTCTCAGAGCTTGTGCTTATTTCCTCCCCAAGGTGGTGACCCAGTCCATCTGGGTCAGAATATCACCCTGCCCACCTTCTTTGCTCCACCTCATCCCTCTAAGGAAGAGGAGCGACTCCATCCACTGGACCCAGAAAGAGCATTGTCGTTCTAGCTTGACCTCACAAAACAGTTGCGGGTGGATGACAAACTCTTTGTGGGGTACATGGGAGTAAAGAAGGGTCGGGCAGTGCAGATGCGAACCATTTCGCGCTGGGTCGTTCTCTGCATTAAGATATGCTACGCATTGGCCAGGAAGCAGCCTCATGAGGGCTTGCGGGCTCATTCTACCAGAGGTAAAGCTGCTACCACTGTGCTAGCTTGAGGCATACCAGTCCTGGAGATTTGACAGGCAGCAGCGTGGGCGTCCTTGCACACGTTTGCAAAACATTACTGCCTGAATAGTCCGGTACACAGGGACGGGTACTTTGCCCGTTCAGTCCTGTAGGACTTACTAGTGTAAGGAGTGGTATCCGCAGGCCACTGACAGGAGGTTGTGGCTTGGGTATCTATTCAAAGGTAAGGAATCTGCAACTAGAAGTCTCTATCAGATGAACAAGTTACTTATCTTTGGTAACGCATTATCTGGTAGAGACTCTCTCTAGCTGCAGATTCCTTACACCCACCCATGCCTCCCCACTCCGCGGCTATGACTAGTAGAGTTAGGGTTTATCCTTCTCAGGGCCCTAGTTTTGCACAGACAAATGTTGGTCCTATCCATAACTGTGCTTCTGGCGTGGAAGTTTTTTGTGGATAAAAGAACTGATGTATGCGTGCTGAGGAGGCGTCTATATAGATGTCTGTGATGTCCTAGACGGCTCCAACGACTCTGATGGAGCCGGACGACTCCACCCGACAGCGCGTGCAGGGTATTGCTCAGCAAAAAGATTCCAGATTCAAAGCTGATGCCAGGAAATTCAAAGGTAAGGACTCTGAAGCTAGATAGTCTCTACCAGAAAACGCGTTACCAAATGTAAGTAACTTGTTCATTAACTCATATCTGTTCACTTGTAACCAGTGGGCATTGGCTATGGATTGTGGGGCAGGCATCAATCCTCCCAGAGATGCTACCAAACCATACCTCAGCTCCGTTCCACACCTGTACTCAACCGGGACACTTATTGCATACCTAGGACGAAGTATTGGCGTACATCTCTCTTCCATCTATGTACTAGAACATGTTGTCGCTCCTGTGCATGCATATAGATATATTCCACTGTTGCCATGTAGTGAAACTATCAATATCTGGGACACCAATATGGCAACTGAGCACAGGCCCTTCCAGCTATATGGCATCTGGCCATAGGATAACGTACCACATACCCAGTAGGTATCCATCAGTGCTGCAAGGCCCTTCTATAGTGTTGTCATAGCTATTATCTGTTTGCAGTATGTATTAATTTCTACTCTGTGTCCCATTTCCTCTAAAATACACTCTGTATTCTTTGGAAGGCAAAATGTGTGTAGGGGGAGGAACTGGATCCAAAAAGGTGTATGAGTATACCTCAGAATCCCATTTATGGGTACAAATCGTACATATCTGATTATATACTGCATCATTGTTATACCTTTCCTTTAACACCCTCTAGGGACAGTCCATCGTCATATTTCCTGGCCACTGCCCGTGGGCCTGAAATGTTAACTGTGGCCAGTGTTCACAGGTAGAGTCACTCTCGTTATTACATTTCCTAGTCTTCAGCCCTGCATCTGCCACTGTTTTTTTAAAATGTTTATTTCGGTTGTCTGAGAAGTCCTGGCTTTTCAAGCTGGGTAAAATCCTGAAACATTGATTGAGCCCGTTTTTCTAATACTGCTGTGGAATTCAATTTTGGTGTTGAAAAATTCCAACCATGAGATTGCACTCTCCCTTTGATGATAACATGACATTAGAGTTATCAAATATATGGGGAATGAGCGTTCTTGAACCCTTCTCATTTCTTGACTACCAACAACGTGTGGTATAAGAGTACAAACAGAGCATGATGCATTGAAATGTGCTGGAACTGTTGTGTGTAAACATTTGTAATACATGTTCTGGTGCCACAAGGGATGCATAGAGTGCTGAGAAATTTCTCTTTTTGACCTTAATAATTTCAGTTTCATTTGTGAGTTTTCAATGAGATACTGGTGCGTGCGGTGTTTCATTTTTCACACTACCTGGCAGACTCTTGTCTCTAAAAGAGGGGGTGAACCACATTTAATTCATCTGTCTACCTGGCAGACCCTTGTCTGATAAGGAGGGGGTCAGCACCATTTGACTACCTAGTGGATCCTTAACCTTTAGGAGGGTAAACACCAGCGATACAAAGGGAAAAAAATATACAAATAGTAGCAATGTTTCAGAATAGAGGACTTATTGTCCCAACGAAGATCCCACAATGCCTGGGACGATAGTCTGTTAAGTCTCATAGAGGATAGTCCATACCCCTCGCTCTCCTCACAAAGAGGAAGGACGTTTTTCTGAACTGTTCTGATATCTGTCTTGTGGGCCTTTATGGCTGTTGGAGATGTCTGAACTACTGTGTAGGGTCCCAAGAAGTGTGGATCTTTCCATTGTCAAACTAAATTCTTGACAACTACTTGCAAGCCCGGGGCAAGTTGTTGTGGTACCACAGGTGTGCGCGGTGGAGCTTGCTTGTGGATGAACCTGTTTAAAAAAACCTTAACAGCGCTTGTTAGGGTAGACGTATATGCTGTAATTTCTTTCCATACTATTTCAGCAGTTTTATATGCATCCATATTTTTTCCTATGTGTGACATCTCCCCTTGGCATTGTTCTGCCTGTGACAATCTAGTGTGGCATTTAGTGATGGTCAGAGGAGGGAGCATTGCTAAGGACGATAATGCCAGGGGCAAGCAATTTAGCCAATTTCTTTTCAGTGTTACTGATATGTTCCTTATTTTATCTTTTAAGGTGCCATCCAGGCGTTCCACTGTCCCGTTACTTTGGGTGTGATGGGCAAAGATAAGGGAGTTCTGTATTCCCAGCATTTGGGTAATGCATTAAAAAATCTTATTAACAAAGTGTGTGGCGTTGTCTGAGCGGATGGCCTTGGTAACGCCCCATCTTGTTACTACTTCTTTTAGAATGATTTTAGCTGTGCTTTTTGCATCCACAGCCTGGCATGGACTGCTTCTATCCACTTAGAGAAAGGACAAACTACCACTATTGTGTACCTCATGGTGTTAGATCTGTTGACTATTTCTACAAAGTCAATGTGTAATTCTTGGAAAGGACCATCTGGCCTAGGTATGAATGATGGCGGTAATGCTGGTGGTCTGGATGAAGTGTATTGTTTACATATAAAACTGATGTATAAAACTATTTTGTAAGGTCTGGAACAAACCAGTATGCTTTTATGGTGTCTAACATTGTCTCTTCAGGGACATGTGTTGGTAAGTGTAATTGTGGTAATGCTAAAAGGAGCAATCTCTGGGACATGACAAGTTTGCCTAGATCTATATGCCTACATTGAAAATCAGTGGATATCCTACATCCTCTCTGTTCCCAAACCTCCTTTTCTTCAGGAGGAGCTGTTTCTTGTTTGTCATGAAGGTGGTATGCTGCTAATATATTGGGGACATCACCCCCCCCCTCCCGTATCATATGTCTGCACTGTACATATGGTATTAGCCACCTGCCCAGCCTCCTTAGCTGCCTGGTTGGCTATGTTGTTGCCCTGTGAGACCGCATCAAAGCCACCCATGTGCGCTTGGCATTTTACCACTGTTTTGTTCCCCTCTCTTTGCAGTTCTATTATTAGTTGTTGTAGGAGGGGGCCATGAGCTACTGGGGTACCATCACTTTGCTGAAAACCTCTTCTCTGCCAACTTATCCCAGAAAGGATAATAGAGGCTACATATACGGAGTCTGTATATATTGTAACATCATCTGGATACACCAATTGTAATGTCTGTAGCAAGACATGTAATTCTGCTGCTGGGCCTGAGGAGTGTGAAGGCAGTGGTAAAAACTGCAGTATTGAGTACATCACATAAGGTAAGGTACCTGTCTGTTCCACTATGTCTGCACCTGTGTGTCCAAGTCTTGTTGCTTGATCTATCATAGAGGGTCCATCAATATATAATACTTTGCGTCCTTCAATTGGTGTCTCTTGCGCTGGTGCATCATGTTATTCCTCATGTGTAGCACAATAATGGTCTTGGTCTTTTAATGGTTCTACTGGAAATTGAGCAGGGTTTACAGAGTGAACATGCACTGATTTAATTGCAGCATTTTGAAGTATGACTTCATCTCCAGATGGCCTTTGAGATGTAAGAGTGCTCTTAGCTTTCTGTAAAACTGCAAAAGGGGCATGTTCAAAATACAATGTGGTGGCGCTACCAGCTGTCATTGCTGATGCCTTCTCTTCAGCAAAGGCTACTGCTGCTAGGGACTGCTCGAAGGGAAAATGTCCTCTCATTAAGTCATCTAGTTGACCACTCAAATAAGCAATTGGCTAATGCCCTATTGGATATTTCCGTGTAAGGAAAGCTGTCATAGTTGTCCTGTTTGTATGTGAGAACAAAAAGAACTCCTTTGCATAGTCTGGCGTTGTGAGCACTGGAGCAGAGGAAATTGATTCTTCATTGAATACCTGTATCAGTTCTGGTGTCCCCTGTGGAGGCGTGATCGGTGATTGCTTCCCTTTAACCATTTGGTACAAGGGTGCTGTCCTGGCCTTATAATCAAAAACCCACCATCTCACAAAATTGCATGATTTTTTGCATTTCATTTACAGTTTGAGGCAGTGGCTATTTGCTGAGAGCTATCACTCTGTTTTCTGCTATCTGTCTGCCATTTGCTAAGATCAGTTGCCATAAGTACTGTATTTCTTCCTGTGCAAACTGCAATTTTTTCCTCTCAACCTTGTATCCCTTGTGAGCTAGCACTGTTAACAATTTCACAATATCTTGGATGCACTCCTGGCGGGTGGGGCTACATACAAGTAAGTCATCAACGTATTGTAAAATTTAAAATTGGTCAGGTCATTTCTAAGGACTCTGTTAAACACTGACGAGGATTCACAATACCCTTGAGGTAAACGGAAATATAAATATTGGGTCCCAGAAAATGTGAATGCAGTCAAATAACGACTCTCTGGATCTCTTGGGTATGTTTGTGAGGATAACTGAAAGATGAGGAACCACAGGAAATTCTTGTACCACAAAAGTGTTCAAAGGTTGGAAATCCTGGACCATCCTCTAGGAATTCCCATTAGCTTTGCACACAGACAAATCTGTGTATTACATGATGAAGAAGAGGGATACAAAACACCTTGCCTAACTAATACTTGTATAGTTATGCTTATTCCTTTTTGGGCTTCACAAGAAATGGGGTACTGTCTTACTCTAGGTAATTGTACATTATCGTTTTAGATTTATTCTAAACGGTTCTGCACTTAATATCAGTCCTACATCATTCGGATCCAAGGACCATAGCTGGGATGGCAAGGCAGGCATTCTCATCCTGTACTCTGGTCCTTGGCAAGTCCATTGGCTGTGTCTCCGCCTGTATTTCTGTGTCCACTTCCTATAATCTCTGTGGATCTCAAATCATCATTAAACAATATTTCATCTGTTATGTCTGAAACTCTCATCCCAGGTGTTGTGAATATTATAGATGCCCATTTCCCTGACACTATGCCACATTTGCTTGCTTGTCACCCTTATGCACATCAATGAGTACTAATACCTCTCCTACTTTAGCTTTGTGGTATTCTGATCTGAACAGAGTTTTAGGTGGCATCTCTAACCACTTGCCTGTCCATATTGGTTCAGTCTTTATAAAATGTTCTATACCTTCTTGAATAAAGGACATATTCAATGGGACCCCTCTTATTTGTGGGCCCCGTTTCTCTGGTGCGGTTCTGAGGCTCGTGCATTTTAAAGGTAGCCTTGGAGTAGAACAAAGCCTTGATCCATCCGCACAAAATGTTTTTGTCATATTACATTTATGTAGCTGGTCTCTAACCAATACATATGTAGGGACCTGAGGGGCATATAACAATGATTCAGAAATTAAGGTATCCCCAATTTGGACCGGAAAGTCTCAGGTATAGGGTATTGTCATTATTTCGCTTGAGAACCTCTATGCGGCTGTAGATTTATTTGAAAGCGACAATCGTGGATCTCTGCATGAATTTGTAGCCCCTGTATCAATCAAAAATGTATATTTGTTTCCCCAGTATGCATATTTGTGCTGTTGGCTCCAGTTGATAATAGAGGTTCTATATATTGCTGGGCCCATTAGGGTCTCGGGTCTTGATCATTGTTGTGTACCTAGAAATGGATTGCCTCCTTGAACAATAGTTCCTCCCATCCTTTGTCGTTGCATCACCTAGAGTGCAGACATTTGCATTGATCCCGGGGGAGGAGGCAGGGTCTGCTGGGGAATTTGCTGGTAGCACATTGGTGCCTGTAGCTGTGATTGTGCTGTCAGTTGCTGCATCGGCTGCACAGGTAGGTGCGATTGACCTAAAGAAGCCTGAGGACTATAATAATAGGTGCTGTGTTGTGGTTGGTACTGCATATTGTTGTCTTGCTGGGACTTCCTAAAGCAACATTCCTCTATAAGGTGTCCTTTCCTCTCACAATAGAATCATGTCATATGTCTTTTATCTCTTCCTTTCTTTTGGCCCTTTCCTCTACCCATACATTGTTGTGTTAATTGGGTACGCTACGGGTATGTCACTATTTCTGCTGCAGGCACCACAGAGGCTGTATATAATGGTTGTGGTGCCACCACTGGAGGGACGGCAGCTTCAACTGCTTCAGTTACAATGTTCTCTCCCACTACCCCATTTTTTACCTACTTTTCTAACTTTTGAGCTGCCAGCTTAGCAGCAGTGCGTTTATATGTTTCTTTCTTATTCTCCTTCTCCTCATCTTTTTTTTTTTTTACTTAATGTAAAATAATTCCTTGTATCTCTGGCCAATTCTTAGTTTCAGTTGCTACCACAGCATCTAATTTATTTTGTAAATCTTCAGACACATCATTCTTGGCAATGTCACAAAACATCCTACAGTTCTGCGTATTGAATTCTCCCTACTCCATCGCCCACATCTTTTTCATTCTGGCCTTTTATTCTTAAAGTGTCTCATATTTTCCCATTGTCTAACTCATATCTCCTACATCGGGCTATCCGGATACCTTACTCTCAACTGATTCCATACAGCCACATGTATACTATTAAATTTATCACCATCTCTGTTATTACTTCCTAATGTGATCCTATTGTTTCGTTGTCCTGTTGGTACTATGTGGTGAAATATAGTATTAACATTGTATCCTACAACGCTGGCAAGGAGACTCTTCACATTCCCTATGGCCAAGACCAGACCTGCTGTGTGTTGTTTAAAGGTGGCTATCCATTTGGATGCTTCTTCTAGCAATTGTGGTAATTGTTTTTGTAACTTCTCCTTATCCTTGTGCTGCTGTGGAGCACATACAGGAGTATTGCGCCCAGTACCACGTTGTATCAGTGGTAATACCTCCAGGGCTGTTTTACTGTTTCCATGGCTGTGCCAACCATCCTACTTTTCTGTGTACTGTTGCCGGACACATAATGAGTCTCTCATATATTTGTATTTATCCTGAAGGTCCTGCACCTCCATTATACAGCCGTAATCTGTGGCTAAATCTCTTGGGGCAAAGGACCCCTCCTGGGGCCAGAGGGTAAATCTCTCAGGGTGGTCTTCAGTATAATCTGCTAAATCATTAGTAAAGGGAAATATGTTAAATGAGGCGTGTTCCCCCAATATTACTATAATATTAGGTGTCATACAGTCCTGTGTTACGGACTTTTGACACAAATATTATTAGGACCAAAATACTCTTCTCTATCCTCCTTATCATCCTCACTGTCTTCTTGGAAGGTAATAGTTCCTTTCATTCCAACTTCAACTTATCCAGTTCAATCTGTCTCATTTTCTTTGGCAGCTGTTTCCCTTTCATTTCTCCACTCCTATTTTTCTATGGCTCTCCCTGTTCTTTTATTTTTCTGTGTTCCAGTGACTCCACTAACTTATCAGATAAGGGGCACTCCTTATCTAGGTGACTATGTAACTTAATTGCTTGTTCTATATTCTCTTGCTCTTCTTTACTTTACCCTTCCTCTCTCTCTGATCGACCTTCAAGTACCCTCTGTTCAGCCTCCAACTGGTGCCATTCCCTCCCAGTGAGTTTACTTATGTGGGTGTGGGCCCCTCACCACTTGTTTGAGGTGAATTGTTCATCTCCTTCGTCAGAAGTTATGCGGGAGCTATTAAATCCAGTCCCATGGAACTGTTAATTCTCTCCTTGTCATTGTGTATCTAGTGGGGAATCAAAGATCTTGCTGGGAATCCCATACATAGGTCCTAACCGTGTAGGTAATGAGAGACCATGTATGGGGGAATACCTCGAGGTCCCACCTGTCTCATATATTTGTATGTTCGTGCGTTCTGACATCTGTGGTTGCAATTGATCATCTCTCTTATCCAGCTTCAGAGTAAATGTGGCTTTCATCCTCTGTCTCTGACCCTTGTGTGTGGCAACCTACTGTGTCTTTAATCAACTTATATGAACTATTAGGTGGGTTTGTGTCTAATGTTTTATTTTATGTAGTTTGTGGGGGAGTTAGGGCTTCTCCCTAAGTGTGTATGCCTGCCACTGTTGTCTTCAGCAAACATTTAATTCCTCTTTAGGGGATCTTAATTTCCTCTCAATGTTCATATGTCGGAGGGGGTACCCTGAGCAGTGGAGACCAAGGCGTCCAGGGCGTTTTCCTTCCTGATCTGGTGTAAATGTCTGGCATCTGTTCATTGTGTCTATTTGTTTCTTTAATCGTTTTCCCTTATATGCCCCATGAATATATGTCTGTAAGTGGCTGAGTACCACTGGGTCAAACGCTCCGTCCTTTGACTATGGATGCAGACTGTTCTGGGTATGCTGATGCCATTTCAAAGATGAAAACATTTCTGATATTCACTTAGGCACTGCACACATCAAACACAAAAAAGTGTGTGTGTGTGTATATATATATGTATATATATATATATATATATATATATATATATATATATACATACATATATATACATATCAATCCATAAGCCAATATATAGTCACAATACAACAATTTCTTATCAATGTATTTGCAGTATTGTCACCATCTTACTGACACATTGTTTCTGTGTGAAACTGATTACCTCTTATCATTCAATTTGTGCAGACACTTGGATGTTCCAGATCAAAAACAAATATGACCATACTCGTAGTCCGCCTTACAACCTTTACCTGATGTAACTTTCAAGACCCTTAAAGGAAGGCAAAACAAGGGCAACTCTGACTTTGGAGACTGCCCTGGGCTCACCTGTCTTTCCAAGCCGTGAGGCCCACACCCCCTCCCCAATGGCTGATTTTGCATAAACACTGGTATCTGCTTTCCTTTACGCTTGCTGTTAAGAGAGGGGAGGCAACAGGGTAACCCCAGGGCCCAGCAGGTCCATCCCCAAGGGGTCTCCTGGATGGCTCGTGTTTCTTGGTACTGTTTGTGTTCTTTCTCTGCCTATGCCTTGTGACTATCTATGTACTGAAACTCCGGGCGTAGCACATACTTTGAATTCATTTTCATGCTCTTTTGGTTGAATGACACAAAATTGAGTCTTTTCACAAGATGGATTTAAGGGTTTGTTTCCTATCTCCACGTTGGGCAGCTCTGGAAGGGGAGCAAAAGGTTAAATACTGACCATCTTGATGTGTACTTTGTGTACATGGACAAAGTAGCAAGAGAGAAGTAGCTGTAAACCAATAATACTGAACAATTTTTCAGCCCAAAAGTTTATTCTGGTAGATGCATAGTACTTCACAGACTGTGTGTCAAGGTTCCTGCAGGATATGCTGCTGGTTTGGCTTGGGGAAAGGATCCCAGACTGCTGTGAGATGGGTTTCTAGATTGCACCCTGCAGAGAAGAACCTGCCTAGAAGGAGTTAATAGGCCTAGCTGCATGAGGACCTTTGAGAATTATTGTGATATCTGCCAGGGCAATATTTCTCCAGCTGCTAAAAAAAAATAATAATAATAATAATAATCAACCAACATCTCTAATGCCTGGTGCCCAGGGGAAGGATTGTTGAATAGTCTTGTGAGGACCCTCTTTTGTCCTGTGACCCTGTCTTTATACACGAAAACTTGGAAATGATGACACTTGCTTATGCACCTAGTTGCCTCCACAGAACCTTAAAGATCCTCTTGCTTCCATCTCCAGCCATGGAGATTTAGAGATTTTTCTAGGTGAGTCATACCAACTCCAATGCCACAGTCTGTGTTCAGATGCACGTTTTTTTAATTTATAAGCATTTGAAACCCCGGTCTTTAAATTGAAAATCTTTCCTCACCTGTCTTGTGCCAGCGTCCTCTGGAACTGTTAGCCTTGTCAAATCCAACTGGCAGTTTTTGTTAGATGTAGTTGGTTATCTTGCTAAAAATATCCAAACTGCAGCAGATCAGTGCTGAATCCACCTTTTAGTTCCCAGAGATCATACTTCCCAGACATGGACCTGTAAGCAGCTCATTGCAATTGAAGTCGACTCTGTCACCCATCCTGCCCATGTACTGTTAAAAGTATGTTGCCCATTTGGGGTGGGCTTTAATTTAAGTCTTTATGGCTCTTGTACAAACGTATAGGAGCCTGGTAAAATCGTACAAGCTTTTCCAGTAGTGCGTGAGCCGCCCACTTAGTAAAACGCGCTGATAAAGTTTTCCTGTAAATAGTTGCTGATCTGTATAAGTGACAGCTGAGCTTTCACATTTGATTGGATAGTCAGTTCATTGTATGTAGGATATCAGACCCATTCTTTGTGAGCACTAAAAGCATTGTCCCTATTTTTAAAATGAGAGAAAGTTTTCAGTTAACCTGTTAGCGCTGTAATAACACTTGAGCTCTAGTTTTTGACTTGGAATAGGCTAGAGAGTTCTGGTTTACTCATTAATCTGTATTTATTTCTTAGTTTTTTATTTTTATTTTGTGCATACTCAAATGTGTACACAAATTCTGCTGGCCAGATACATGATAGACTAACCAACTGAGGCTAAGTTATAAGACTGATGAAGGGGTCAAAACCATGCTGCAAGTGTGACTTTTGAATAAGGCATTGTCTTTGACATTCAGGTGCAAATATCCTGCGATGCACGATTTATCTATTTCACATGTTTGCATAAAAACTCACCTTCTTCCATCCAGGCATACATCTCACAGTTGTATGGGTGTTTACGCTATCCCAGGGATGTGGAATGTAATAAAATATCTACTTTTCCATTGGACAGATTGCTACATAAATCTTCTTGTCCTGTAACAAAATCTATTTGTACCTTTGGTGCCATGTAGTGCAGCGACGAACCATGGCAGCAATCTCATTATACAAGGGCTCTGATAATAGCCTCTCTGATAAGTCAGTGCTCATTGTATAGTAGGGTTTGAATACAAGCAAATCCCTCATTTTGCCACCCCATCCACGGTTGTACATACTGAGGCTGTAGGTAGCAGTAAGAAATAGTTCCAGGTTAGGAATGCCCTTTTAAGTCTGTGCAAACCTACAAACTTGCATGTTTTAGGGATTCTTACCACCTCTTCTCTAATTGTTTTCCGTGCTGAGAAAGCTCGGCCATTTATTCCTGACACTTGTGGGGTGGGTAAAAAAAAAGTAATTGGAAGGAAAGTGAAGTTGTAAATACTTTCGCATGAGCAATTTTAGGCGTACATATTTGCTTGAGCTATAATTTAGTTCACAAATATTTTCTAGGAATACCATTTCCTGGCCTACTTCTGTAAATTCTTGGTAATTTATGAGTTGTAAATCTGCACTAATGTAAAGACATATACCATGGGTGCACTTTTGTGACTTCCTTAAAGAATTGGGCCTCTAATTGGGTCTGGAATTAACCGAGACCCTTTGTTTTTATTACAGTTCTGTCTCTCTCTCTTTATTGGCTGGCTTCACTTTGAGTGACAACACAGTGCTCTTTTTCAATGAGCATATCCGCACACAAAGATTTGTTCAATATTGGGGTAATTACTATTGCAAAGTGTGCTTTTTAAGATCAGAAATATTTTTGCTTTTTGCCAATGTTTGTTATAATAGTGAGGGCCCAACAGCTCCCACAGCAATAACATTTTACAAAAACCATGTCAAAACAAGACATGCATTGACAAAATCAAAAGGCTGACGGCCAATGTTAAAACTACTGAATTTGACAATGCTTGTTTATTTTCATGTTTTCCAGAATCTTGTTGAAACTGGTTACACTGATGTTCCCATTATGGACATTTTTTTTTTTTTTTTAGAAATACAAGCATGCATCAACACATTTAACCAAATGATGCTTCCATTAAATGGTACCTAAAATTTCACAGCAGCTCAGGATTTTATTTTTCCCTCATTGCATTTTTTTTAAATTACACTTTGATTTTGAAATCAAAGAATCCTCAATATTGCTTTGAAGCCTCTACAAATATCTGCATCTAATCAGAGAGCGTTCTGGGAGCATTATACATAGCCTCAGATTGTTCAACTTTGCAAACGCGTGTACACATTTTTATACTGTAACTACTATCAGTAGTGCTGTCGGAGCTTATAACATGTCCTTAGCGTGTTAGAACAGCATTAACATATGGACACAAATGTTTCCTTAACTGTAGACAATGCCCTTCCTTGATCCATAATGTTGTACAGTAAACAGGCAGCCAAAGGGTCTGTGCTGCAGGAGTTTGGGCCTACTTGTCCCAAGGACAAGATAACTATTAAAACATGTTGGCCTTGACGCCAAACCATATGTCCTAAATTTGGGGCTGTAGGAATTCCACACCCCTATCCCACTTGGATTGCTGTAGCTCCATCTTTCTAGTTCCCATGAATAAACATCTAAGACTTCAAAATAAGGCAGTCAGGTTGGTGTGTGGCCTCTGATGCGTCTTCCGCATCTCTGAAGAGTGAATCCTGTTTAAAACTCTCATGGTGCACCAAGCTTTCTATCAGACTGACCTTGAATTTCCCTCTTATGTTTTATCCCCCCGTGTTCTCAGGAGTACCTTGATATGAAAACCATCATTCTCCTCTGGCTCTCAACCATTTAACAGTTCCCCAAAAACTTGAAAACTTTACTTTGCTGTTGCTTTTATTATTCCTTGCACAAAGAAGCCTACCTGTGAGCACGCTTTGTAAAAATCTAAGTATTTTACTTTTTACAAAGTGAGCACTGACTGGACATTACGTTAAGAGGTATTAAAGTGTTATACTGTATGCAGAGATTCTAAGCCACACCACCTCATTGAGCAAAGCCAATAGGTCTTGTCTAAAGGGGGTAAATAGGCACTTACATGGTCAGCGCTGATCGAATCATAGCGCTTTTTTTCCTTTATTTTTAGTCATCCTGTTGCTGTGCTGCTGTACAACATGGGGTAACAAACCATTGACAAAGGCAGTAGCTCTTGCCTAGGCAAGAACCAATGACTTTGCCAATGCTTGTTTCCATTAGTAAGCGTTACTCGGTGAGGGCAGGCATTTAATGGCCCGATCAAAACATCTATGAGAAAGTGATGTCCTTAAAGACGTATTTAAAGGATGTAAATCTGATGAGCACAGAGCGTTCAAGTACGAATGTTGAGTGCCCTGGTGGCTCTCGTGCAGTGTTAAGAAGCATTGACAGAATCTCTAGATCTGGCTTTATTGTGCACGCACAAGCACATAACATACCCACATGGACAGATGGTCATTGACGTGTACATACTAGGTGCAGGCACACACAACTCAGGAACACAACACGTGCACACAAAACACAGACAGAGCAAGGTGGAAACATAGACTCATGAAAACATTCTTGGTGTTTGGACATGCGAAAGATGACTGATCAGTTCATCAGAAAAATCAAATGATAGTCTTGGGATATCAGTTAAAGTTTGGTGCTGGGACACTGAATGTCCAGCCTGCTTGTCGGTCTACTTCCCCATTGCACAAGGTAGTGTTATCTGCTGCTCTGGTGGGAAATTAAAGTACTCCTGTCATAATAGCAGGATCACTCATAGAAAATGCAGTGTTAGCAGGGATGCCATTTGTTTGTTTTACTAAACAAGCCCTCAAAGCAGGGATTTGTTTCTGCCAAACAAAAAAAAACACGTTGGTACAGTCAATAGGTCTTGCCTATGCGAGAGCTGTTGCCTTTGTCAATGTTTCTTAACCATGTTTTGCTAGCATAAACATGACTAGCAATTATGAGAAAGCGCTATAACAGCCAGCATTGGCTGAGTCATATTGCATGTTTTTTTTTTTTTTTTTACCTTTTCACTAGAGTGAGTGGAACCAACGACGACAGGAGCAATAATGATGATGAGAGGAGTGAGCAGGGTAGAGCAACCAATAATGAACGTGAGAAGGGCAAGCAACAGCCATTTGGGGGGGGGGGGACAGTAGGCAAGTGGGTGTAGCAACACAGGAGGGTGCAAGAAACTGATGTGGGAAAAAGAGTGGTGGCAAGCAGCAACAGAAGGAAAAGTAACAGCGATGCGGAGCAGAACCGTGTAGGAGAAAGGAATGGCCTGCAAACCAATGCCCTCTTATGGAGTTCTGCAATGATATTAAAAAACAAAATGTGCCTGAAAAAAGCATGAGCAGCGGAAGTATACTGGGCCATTTTCCAGGAAAGGGAGAAACACACGATGAGGAAATTAAGCCATCAGACGCTGACCAAACAGGAGCCAGCAAATAAGAGTGACAATGGAGCTAACCAGTAGTAAGCAGTGAGAGGGCTCTAAGCCCTCTATAAGCGAACAAAAAGTCTCACAAGCGATAGTGCGTGCATAGTCTCAGGCGAGACAAAAAATTGGTCTGCTCTGCCTCATTAACATTGAAAGTAACGTGTTAAAAGGGAGTAATATAACTTGGGGTCCAGTTTTACAATGGCCCAAGGACATCAGTGGTAAAAACTACTAATTGTTTTTTTACAGTTGGAACCCAATGACGTCTGATTGGCATGAATCTGCCAGAACTAGGTCTCACGGGATGTAATAGCCCCCTAGTTTATTCACAAGGTTTTGATGTCATTATAATCAGAAAAAATCTCTTCACCTGAGCAAGCTCTTCTTCTCTACCACACAGCCTTTACCACATGGATTTTACGATGCAGGTATCTGTCATGCAAGCCATTTCTGATGGATACAACTACCTGTGGATTCCTCACCTAATGAATACTCCCATGGCGCCAGCATTCGACGGAAATCTTCTTACTAGTCTCTGCACGTCGACGAGGACGTCACTCTAGCCCACGCGACGCCGTCTGACGTCATACAGGCAATAAGAGGTCCTCGACGACGTGCGGACGTCAGTTCCCTTTTTTCCGTGCATTCGAAACGGTTATCTTCGAGGGAGCAACTGTTACTTTTTTGGTTACAGTGTATTTTTGCTGCGTAGTCTTTCGCTGTGGTAATAATGTCGCAGAGAAAGTCTGGATTTAAGCCTTGTCGTGAGTGTGGAGGCAAGATGTCGGTGACGGATCCTCATTCCGATTGCCTTTGGTGTCTGAGCTCCGACCACGACGTCTCGACATGTGATTCATGCCAGCACATGAATCCAAAGGCCCTCAAGGAACGTGAGGCGAAGCTGTTTATGGCTAAATCGAAGGAGAAGCATCCCACGGTTACGCCGCATCCTTCGACGCCGTTGCCCTCTCCGGCGTCTCCGACTTCACCTGGACAGGCGTCGGTGATTGAGGTATTGGAGCCTCAGGTGTTTTCTCCGGCGCAGACGCCGAGGCCGGCGTCGGGGTCGCCTCCGAGACAGGCACCTCAGTATCCGGCTTTTCCCACCCCTGGAGCCGATAGTTCCGCATTCTTGAATGCGATGTATGCCATCTTCCAACAGATGGCTCCAGGGGGTGCTCCGGCTGGGCCTTTGGCCTTTTCTTTGGGTGATCCTGCGCCTCTTCGGCCGGCACCCTTTATGCCCTTTCTCCCTTTTGGGAACGTGGGCTCGGCGCCAGTGTCGGCGCCGGTGGCCGCTCCGGTGGCTTCAGAAGGATTGGCCCCGGGGATTTCCATCCCGTCGACGTCGAAGTCGGGATTTCGGCCTGTGACTCCGGTGGGTCCATCTGCTTCAGCTGCTCTTTTGTCGGCGCCGAAGTTACCTGTGGCGCCGGACGCGGCGTCGGTGGCTTCTGAAGATCGGCGCCGATCTTAGACTTCGGCGGAGGCATTGTCCACTCCGCGTATTGAACAGCGACTTCATTCCAGGAGACGTGCTCTCCGTGTATTAGAAGAGCAGGAGTACCAACGAGCCCTGGAGGAAGGAGAGCTAGAGGACTCGGGTGATGGGCTGCGTGGACTGGAGTCGGCCAGTGGGCTGGACACTTCCCCTGAGTGGGATCTTTCGTCCCCGGGGGAGTATACTGAGGAGGCTGCTTCCTTTCATGCAGTGGTACGGAAGGCAGCTAGTTTTTTGGACCTGCCTTTGCCGGTGGTGGAGGCTAAACAAAACCTTTTAACAGAGGTGCTACATCCGGCCTCAGCTGCGGCGGAGCCTCTGTTGCCATTTAATGACGCTCTGCTGGATCCGGTGATAGAGGTGTGGAAGAGGCCGGCATCTTCCCCAGCAGTTCACAGAGCCGTGGCCAGGAGGTATCGGGCGGCTCCGACTGACCCTGGGTTTCTATCTAGGCACCCTACGCCGGAGAGCTTGGTGGTGCAGGCCTCCTGTTCAGCCAAGTCAGCGCCTGGTTCTTTCCCGACGGTGCCTGGGGACAGAGATTCAAAGAAGCTAGAGGCGCAGTCGAAGAAATTTTTTTCGTCCTGCAGTCTGGCGTTAAAAGCCACCAATGCAACCTGTATCCTGGGGAGGTATATTCATGCTCTGATGGATGACATTTCCTCATCGTTTACAGAGCTTCCCCAGGGTCTTTTGGATCTTGTCTCAAATGCCCAGGCTGCTGCGACTCAGATTATCCAGACGGGACTGGATACCACCGACTCGGTAGCCAGAGCAATGGGCACAACTGTGGTGGCAAGGAGACAGGCCTGGCTCCGTAACTCGGGCTTTTCTGCAGATGTACAGTCCACATTGTTGGATCTCCCGTTTGATGGGGACAAACTGTTTGGAGCCAAGGCTGATTCGGCCTTGGAACGTTTTAAGGAAAGCAGGGCCACGGCTAAGTCGTTAGGGCTCCAAGCTCCTCCTTCCACGGCCTCTACCAGATTTTTCAGGAGGTTTCGTGGATTTGGGCGTGGCTCTTCCTCCTCTTCCTTTCGGGGAAGATATCCGCAACCTGCCTCTTCCCATCCCTATAGATCGTTCAGGGGGAGAGGTAGGGTCCGCACCAGAGGAGCCTCTCAGCAGCACTCTGCCTCTTCCTCATCCTCTGGCGGGGTGCAGCAGGGGAAGCAGCCTTAGGCTTCCACCATTTCCCACTCACTCCTCTCCTGTAGGGGGAAGATTACAGCATTTTCTCACCAAATGGAAGACTGTTATAACGGACACTTGGGTTCTCAGTATTGTGGGAAAAGGCTACATCCTTCCCTTTCGGGAGTTCCCGCCCCTCATCCCGCCCCGCCCCGCCCTTCTTATTGTTCAGAAGAACACCTCCTGTTGCTAGAACAGGAGGTACAAGCCCTCCTTTCCAAGGGCGCGGTGGAGTTGGTCCCAGAGCAGGAAAGGGGTCGAGGATGTTACTCAAGGTATTTCCTGATTCCCAAGAAGGATGGTCGTTTGAGACCAATTCTGGACCTGAGGATCTTGAATTGGTTCCTCAAGCAGGAAAAATTCAAGATGCTGACCCTAGCACAGGTGCTTTTGGCGTTGAACAAGGAAGACTGGATGGTGTCTGTCGACTTGCAGGATGCTTACTTTCATATCCCGATACTCAAGTCACACAGGAAGTATCTCCGGTTTGTGGTGGGATCGCAACACTATCAGTTTGCGGTCCTTCCGTTTGGTCTTACTTCAGCACCTCGAGTCTTCACGAAGGTGATGTCGGTGGTTGCGGCAGAACTCAGAAGGAAGGGGATAGCAGTATTCCCTTACTTGGACGACTGGTTGATCAAAGCCAAGTCCCCGGAGCTTGTGTCGCATCATCTGCAGTCAACAACCCAGTTGTTGTTCGACCTGGGTTTTTCGGTGAACGAGCCCAAATCTCACCTAGAGCCCTCTCAGCACCTCCTGTTCATAGGGGCAGTACTGGATACAACATTGGGTCGGGCCTTTCCTCCGCCTCAGCGGATTCAAGATATTCAGGATTTGGTTCCAATGTTTCGAAATGGAGCGGTAGTTCCAGTCCTCAAGGTCCTTCGTCTGCTCGGTCTGTTTGCCTCCTGCATTCTGTTGGTCACGCATGCTCGCTGGCACATGAGGGCTCTTCAGTGGTGCCTCCGAAGGCAGTGGTCTCAACACAAAGGGGATCTAGAGAGTACTGTCAAGATCTCCAGAGATGCTGCTGTGGATTTGAAGTGGTGGATTGCAAGCAACAATCTTTCACAAGGAAAGCCGTTCCAGCAGTCGCCACCAGTGGCCACAGTCATAACGGATGCTTCCACTCTAGGGTGGGGAGCTCATCTGGAGGATCTGGAGATCAAAGGTCTTTGGTCTCCAGAGGAACAGATGTTTCACATCAATCTGTTAGAGTTACGGGCTGTACGTCTGGCTCTCAAGGCCTTCCTCCCTTCCCTTCGTGGTCAGTCGGTACAGGTCCTAACGGACAATACTACCACGATGTGGTACATAAACAAGCAGGGAGGAGTGGGGTCGTACCTTCTCTGCAGAGAAGCTCTTCGACTATGGTCCTGGGCAAAGGACCATCAGATTTGCTTGATAGCAAACCATCTGGCCGGAGTCTTGAACGTGCGTGCGGACAGTCTCAGTCGCCAATTCTCGGCAGACCACGAGTGGCGTCTCCATCCAGATCAAGTCCGTTTAATCTTCCAGAGGTGGGGGTTTCCTCGGGTAGATCTGTTTGCCACTCGAGAGAACGCGCATTGTCCGTTATTCTGCAGCCTCCAGTATCCGATGCAGGGAGCGTTGGGGGACGCGTTTCAAATAACCTGGTGCGGCCAGTTGCTTTACGCGTTTCCTCCCATACCCTTGATTCCTCGAGTATTGAAGATTCGCCAGGACCGGGCTCTAGTCATCCTAATAGCTCCGGATTGGCCAAGGAGGGTATGGTACTCCGACCTTCTCCAACTCTCAATGTGCCCTCCGCTCCGTCTCCCTTTCAGGGCAGACCTCCTCTCGCAGTCGCAGGGGCAGGTTCTACACCCCAACCTCCAGAGTCTGCACCTACATGCCTGGAGATTGAACGGGGCAACCTGAGTTCCTTCTCTCTCCCGCCTGAGGTAGTGGATGTTATATTAGCGGCCAGGCGACACTCCACTAAATCTATCTACGCTAATAGATGGTCTAAATTTGTTGCGTGGTGTGGAGAGAGGCAGATTGATCCTTTGCATGCTCATCTATCGGACGTTTTGTCTTTTGGTCTGTCTCTAGCGCAGAAAGGTTGTGCAGTGGCTACCATTAAGGGTTATTTATCGGCCTTGTCAGCCTTCATATGTCTTCCAGACCAACCATCTTTATTTAAATCCCCTATTGTTATCAGATTCCTGAAAGGTCTTCTAAATAAATATCCTCCAAAACCATTCGTTATGCCGCAATGGGATTTGTCCTTGGTCCTGACTTTCCTTATGGGGTCCCCTTTTGAACCTATGCATTCTTGCCCCTTAAGGTATTTGGTTTTAAAAACAGTCTTCCTGATAGCTATAACATCAGCAAGGAGAGTGAGTGAGTTGCAGGCCTTATCAGTAAAGCCCCCTTATACAACTTTTTATGGGGATAAGATGGTGTTGAGGACCAAGGCTGCTTTCCTCCCGAAGGTTGTTTCACCCTTCCATTTGGCTCAGGCAATTACTTTGTCCACGGTTCTATCCTCCGCCTCATCCTTCCAAAGAGGAAGAAAGACTGCACCGTCTGGACCCAAAGAGAGCGTTGAGCTTCTTTATTGATAGAACAAAGGATTTCAGGCTGGAGGATCAGCTGTTTATTGGATACGTGGGCAAGAGGAGAGGAAAGGCAGTCCACAAGAGAACACTATCCAGGTGGGTTGTTCTTTGCATTAAAATCTGTTACTCTTTGGCAAAGAAGGATCCTCCTGAGGGCATTAGAGCTCATTCCACCAGAGCTAAGTCGGCCACTTCGGCCTTGGCCAGGGGTGTTCCTGTGGTTGACATCTGCAAGGCCGCAACTTGGTCGTCCCTTCACACTTTTGCAAAACATTACTGTTTGGATTCTGAGGTTAGAAGAGACGGCCATTTTGCACGGTCAGTGCTGCAGGATTTCTTGGTTTGACCATTTAGGCACCCACCGCCGGGCGTGGTACTGCTTTGGGACTCTATTCATTAGGTGAGGAATCCACAGGTAGTTGTATCCATCAGAAGAACGAGTTACTTACCTTCGGTAACGACTTTTCTGGTGGATACATTAGCTACCTGTGGATTCCTCACGGTCCCACCCGCCTCCCCGTTGCCTTTCTGGTCTTTCCAAGTAATCCTTGAGTGCGCTCCTCTTGGTCTTTGAGGGTGCAATAGATGTTGTATATAATATATTTATATATATGTATATATGTATATATCTTTGTGTATATACTTGATGTGTGTATATATTTAAAAAAAAAAAAAAAGAGAGAGAGTTATATATATATATATATATATATATATATATATATATATATATATATATATATAAAAGATTTACAGTTATTCATGCAATGTTGTGTATTTTTACAATATAATGGGATGTTGCCTTGCTCTTTCATAGCATTGCCTGGTTGTTCTCATGCACGTAAAAAATGATTAGTACTGACGTCCGCACGTCGTCGAGGACCTCTTATTGCCTGTATGACGTCAGACGGCGTCGCGTGGGCTAGAGTGACGTCCTCGTCGACGTGCAGAGACTAGTAAGAAGATTTCCGTCGAATGCTGGCGCCATGGGAGTATTCATTAGGTGAGGAATCCACAGGTAGCTAATGTATCCACCAGAAAAGTCGTTACCGAAGGTAAGTAACTCGTTCTTTAGGTACTTTGTAATGTAGAAGTTTATGACGCAGGTAAGTTATGTATTTTTTTTTTAATCAACTGAAGGACTTGTTTGTGTATGTATATATATTTTATTACATAGCGGTGATTACTATGGGTAGTTATAGTTAGGATCAAGTTTCCATTGGAAATGGATTTTTTGGTTTGGTAATAAGTCCTATCCACCTCAGCTTCTACCTGGAAAGTTTTGGGGCAATCAGTCAAGCGGGGGCTGAGGAAAAGGGGTGTGATCCCAAAACATGTTTTCCCCATGCACTTTTCCATAACAAAATTGAACAGCTATACCGCAAAGACAGCTTAACCAAATGCCGCTAGATTTCACAGAAAGCTAGATCTTGGACCACAAAACATGCTTTGGTGTAAACCTGTTCAGTCGTTTTTGAGATCCGATCCCACTCTAAAGATAATATCTGATTGGCTTCCATTACATCAGCAAAGATGTGGTGGCAGCCATTTTAGAACTTGGGGACTCAGTCCCCAGTCTTGTAGAAAGATTAAATTAAACATAGGGGATGGGGTAGGGGTACCCTACTTTCCTGGGCCTGGTGGCGGGGGCCCTCCAAAAGCTTTTTTTTTTTCTTCAGATTGGTAGCACTGATTAGCACTGATAACCTCACATTTTACATCATCTATGAAGTGTTCTATGAAATCATTGATCACATCAGTGCAACATCTGAAATGACATCATTGATAACACTGTGTATGGCGTGGTCACTAGTTGGAATTACCTTAATGTCTGACTTGAGATAAATATAACTGGTGAATTTCAGTGGTTTTGTATTTTAAAACGGTATGTTTTTAACTGACATTTTCACCACCTAAACCCTAGACCCACTTCTATTCATCTGCCACAGAAACAAGTCTTGGTCCCCTCCACGCCTCCACCCAGTTAAAGGGTTTTTGAGGCCATGCAGGGAAACCTACAAAATCCAGGCATTACTAAAAACTAGAAACCTAGAGGAGTAGAGGTTGGTGTGCCTCACGTGTATTCCATGAATTTATCTTGCTCAACGCCCTGCAAACTTCAAAATTTGCCTAAAATTGCTCATTTTCATTGCATTTCTCTGAGGTAAATTTCCAGAATCAGAAGGAATCCACGAAATTCCTACCACCCAACATTCCCCCATTTGTCTCGCTAAAAAAGCTACCCCACTTATGTGGCCTGGCTAGTGCCCACAACGGGGAACAGTTCAAACCAAGGACAATGAGTGTCACTTTGCAAAGACTCCCATTGACCTTAGATTGATTTGAAGAGAGCTAACCCAATCCACTTTTTGGCTATTTTTTAGATGTTTGTCGAACTCCCAAGTTTTTGCTCCCAGTGTGCAAATAGGGATGCACCCTAAAAAACCTGTAGGGCTTAAACATGTGGGCCCTGTCCTGGGTTGCCTGTGACCTAGTTTGCCTCTGGTGCCAGGCCATGACTCTCAAGACCTGGCTGACTGTTGCGCCATGAATCTTAAGATGGTCCTGAGGCGGTTTGGAAGCTCTTGATTGCCTTAAGCCAGTTGACTTTGACGCTGCAGGTCTTGATCATACATAAGGTCTCGGGCCCAATAGCAGATTTGTTCATGGCATTCATCATTGAGTTAAATGTCGTTGTCAGGTAACTAGCATAAAACATTTTTTTTTTTAAGTGAAAGCGTTCTTCACCGTCCAAGTTGTCAGAAGAAGCGCAGAAAGAACCCCACAGATCTAGATGCACTATTGAGCCTGAATCTTGTTCCACTCTGCACTCCACCCTGTAAAAAGAGTTTTATGAGGCCATGCACCTCATCCTTGGGTTGCTGACCCCTCCAGAATGCCTTCCGGCTCCGCTGGTTTGTCAGCTGCCCCGACTGGATTCCTGCCAGTAGGTTTGCCCTCAGCACCAGTAAGGCCCCTTCTCTGGAGTCAATTCTAGTGGCACCATTCCCAACACTGCAGTCCACATCTATATACCAGAGTCCTATATGGAGTCGGACCAGCGTTGCCTGATGTCTGCTTGTAGGATGATCAGAATGCAAACTTCCAAGTCGGAGACAGTGTCTAGTTTTTTAAATTAGGGCTTGTGAGGAGGACTATTGGGGAGGATCTGAGGATCCTTATGGTTAGCCCAACCCCATGGAAGAGCCTGAGGATAACCGGTATGAGGAACTGGCAGATGCAAGAGGTTTGGACACCTCCACAGACACTGGCTTATTCTCTCCTCCTAGTGTGGCTAGAGGAAGGGACATATTTTCCTTGGTGATGAGGCATGTGGTTGAGTTCCTGGACCTTATGCTGCCCTAAGAAGCAGTGAAGACAAATGTCTTGACGTGTACATCAGCCAGGAGCTGCCCCCACAAACCCTCTCCTCTCTTTTAATGAAGCCCTCATGGATGTCCTGCTCAGGGCATGGTCGAAGCCCTGCACAGGGGCTCCTGGCAAAGGACAATGGCTCGCCACCATCGCCCTGCTCCTGGGGACTTGGCTTTCCTCACCCAGCACTCCAACCTGGAGAGTCTGGTTGTCCTGGCCTCCATGTCCAAAGTCAACCGGAGCATTTGATACCACACCACCGGATAGGGGATCTAAGAGGCTGGATACCTTGGGGGAAGAGGATACTATCTCCTACCAGTCTTGCACTGTGGTCGATGAACCCTGTGTGCTTCTGGGGTCGGTATTCCCACACAGTTTGAGATTTGTTTGTGCAAGTACTGTGCAAGATCTCGGAGAAAGTCCAGTCTGCCCTGACCAAAGCTATTGCCGGTGGCAGGGAAGCAGTTAGGTTCATAATACACTGCGGACTGTATACAACTGACTTGCTAGCAGAGCAATTTGCTTTTTCATTGGCACTCTGTTGCCACGCCAGGGTGTGTACTGGCTTTTTGGACAGTTTCCAGGCATTCTTTAGGGACTTGCCCTTGAGTGGCACTCACCTTTTTGATAAGGCAGATTTGGCTCTTGAGCTCCTC
Organism: Pleurodeles waltl; assembly: GCF_031143425.1. Taxonomy (NCBI): domain Eukaryota; kingdom Metazoa; phylum Chordata; class Amphibia; order Caudata; family Salamandridae; genus Pleurodeles; species Pleurodeles waltl. Next base: position 291,326,560 of record NC_090443.1, on the reverse strand, counting down.
AAGGACTGCAGGGCCACCACCCAGTTGCTGGGACTCTCTATGGCCCCCGTGCCAGCTCCACTCTACCGTTCGCCCCTTTCGTGGCTATGGTAGGGACTACCAGCTGCATCCATCCCCACATGGCCAACAGGTTCCACAGCCCTTTTTGGCCTCTGATGCAGTTCCACACCCCCCACGAAACCCCAGGACCAGAAAGGAATCTGCCCAGTCCACCCCTCCCCAGCAGCCTCCAAACCCCTTTAATATACCCTCTCACCATTACAGGCAACCGGTTGGCGGAAGGCTTGGGCACCACCTACCCCTATGGCAGTCCATCACCTCAGACAAATGGATGCTTCAAATTGTCCAGCAAGTTTACACCCTTTCATTCATAGAAACCCCACCTCCCAGGCCACCATTCTGAGACTGGCTGAGGACCACCTCTCCCTTCTGTGTCAAGAAGTGCAGGCTTTTTTTGGCAAAAGGAGCCATCAAGAGGGTGCTGACTTCAGGAATGGGTTGTGGGCAATATTCCTGCCACTTTCTGGTGCGTAAGAAGGATGGAGGCTTCAGCCCTATATTAGATCTGCACCCTCTGAACTACTACCTGAAGGAGAAATTCAAAATGTTCACGTGAGGTCCTGTCTTCCCTAACCCTGGAGAAAGGATGGTAGCATTGGACTTGCAGAAAGCTTATTTTCACATAGCCATCCTGCCAGAACACAGACTGTACCGGCGGGTCATGGTGAGCCACAAGACCTCTGTTTGCAGTGCCCCCCCATTGGCATTACCAGCACCCCTCGGGCAGTCATAAAGGTAATGGCAGTGGATGTAGACCATCTGCGGAGGTCTGGGGTTCCTATCTTTCCTATACCAACGACTGGCTGCTGAAAGCTGGCTCTCCCAAAGGCACTCATCACCCACCACCAGACTACAGAAGACCTTCTGCATTTGCTGGTGTTCATTATTAGTGTGCCGAAGTTACACCTGACCCCTTTCAGATGCTCCCTTTGATATGTGCCATTTTGGGCACGGTACAGTTTTGGAGGGTTCCAGGATATTCATGCTATGATTGTGATGCTTCAGCCTCTAAACTGGATTCTGATGACACTGACTCTGAGGCTGCTGGACCTCATGGCCTTTAGAATCCTGCTGGTTACACTTGCCCATTGGCATATGCAGGCTCTGCAGTGGAACCTGAAATCCCAGTGAGTGCAGGATCAGGGAAATCTGTCTTACCTGATCCAGATGTTGCAAAAGATTTGCAGTGGTGACTGATGAATCATGATTGGGTCAGCGGCAGACACTGCTCACAGTGGTGACGGATGTGTCACTCCTGGGTTGGGCTACCATCTGGGAGAGGTGATCAAAGGACTCTGGTCTCCAACAGTCACCTTGTGGGGGTGGAGAACAATCTGTTTGGCATTGAAGACCTTTCTCCTTTCCATCAAAGGAAAGATGATGTAGGTATTCACGAACAAATCCACCGCCATGTGATACAGGGAGGGATTGGGTCATGAACCATGTGCTAGGAGCCTCTGCACCTCTGGACATGGCTGGAACGCCAGGGCATTTTCATGATTGTACAACACCTAGCAAACTCTCCTAACTCCAGCGTAGACAAGCTCAGCCGTCGAGGCTTCGCAGATTACAAATGGCATCTCCATCTGTAGGTGGTGCAAGGTCTCTTCCGTGACTGAAAAGAACCTTCTTTGATCTATTCGCCACCTTCGAGAGCATTATCAGCACTTCAGCATGCTGGAGTTCCAAGGCAGTTCTCGCTCTGAGATACATTTAGTCTTGAGTGAACGTCAGGCCTCCTGTATGCATTCCCTTCAGTACCACCCCTGCCCAAAGTTCTCAAGGAGATCGGGAACGACTGAGCCCAAGTCATTTTTTAGCTTCAGATTAGACACAAAGAGTATAGTATCTCAAACTCCTGAGAATGAGCATTGGTCCTCTGATGAGGCTACCACTCCAGGAAGATCTCCCGTCGCAGCAACAGGGCATGTAGATTGAGCTGTGGCAGTTGAAAGTCCTTGACCTACCTTCAGAAGTCTGCAAAGTCATTTGGTCATCCAGATCTCTCTCAACTAAGACTGTATATGCCCTGCCGTTGGGACACGTTTGTGGCTTGGTGCTCTGCCAGACATGTTGATCCCCTCTCTGCAACTTTGAGGTTGTATTGTTTGTTTTATTATTACCCCAGCAAGGCTTTCCTATTGCACAGTTAAAATGTATATTTTGACCATATTGGCTTTCTTATAGTTGCCAGACCAGCCCTCCCTGTTCAGGTCACCAGTTGTGACCCGTTTTCTAAAAGTACTCCAACATATGTTTCCCCCCAAAAACCTTCATTAAGCCCCAATAGGACCTTAATTGTATTCTTATTTGTTTATGTGCTCGCCCTTTGAGCCCATGCACAGTTAATCTCTGCATCGCTTGACCATTGAAATAGTTTTTGTAGTAGCCAATATATCAGTCGGGTGGATTAATGAGCTTCAAGCACTTTATACATACACCAACTATTTCCTGACAAACAGGTGCTCAGCACCCGTGCCACTTTCTTTCCAGAGGTGGTGATGTCTTTCCACGTCAGCCAGAGCATCATGCTGATGACCATTTTTTGCACCGCCTCACCTTTCTAAAGAGCCGGAGAGACTCCATCGACTGGACCCAAAAAAGAGCATTGTTGTCCTACATTGATTGCACCAAAAAACTCAGGGTGGACAATCAGCTGTTAGTTGGGTCCACCGGGGAAACAAAGGAAAATACTTGCTGAAACAGACCATCTCCTGGTGGATTGTGCTCTACATTAAGATCTGCTTCGCACTGGTCGAGAAGCAACTCCGTGGGAGCTTGCGGGCTCATTCCACTAGAGCCAGGGCTGTGACCACTGTGTTAGCTTGTGGAGTCCCCGTCTTAGACACGTCAGGCTGCTACAAAGACATCTCTGCACATATTTACCAAGCACTACTGCCTAAACAGTCAAGTTTATTGTGACAGGCACTTTGCCAGCCCGATCCTCCAGAATTTGTTTGAGTAATCTGTTTGCAGACTCTCTCTGGGGGAGGTATTGCTTTGGTATCTATTCTAGGTTAAGGAATGTGCAGCTAGAAGTCTCTATTAAATGAGCAAGTTACTTACCTTTGGTAATGCCTTATCTAGTATAGACTCTATCAAGCTGCAGATCCCTTACGACCCTTCTATCCTCCCTTTCCTCTGTGAATGTTTCCTTCCATCTAGAAGGTCCCTGTAGGTCCTTAGTGCCTGTATACTGGTCCATTGGCTTTCTAAGGTGGCTTGGTGCTCCTGGCATGAAAATGCCATGAAAAGAAACTGATGTCAGCATGCTTGGGTGGAGCCTATATAGGCAGTGCACTTCACATCGGGCACTGACTTGGAGACAGCCTACGCCATCTCCAGCTCACAGAGATACTGCTCAAGGTTTTCTGAGTCCAGTCTGATGCCTGGGCAATATCCTAAGGTAAGAAATATGAGGCTAGATAGTCTCTACCAGGTAAGGCGTCACTGGAGCCAAGTAACTTTTCTTTTGAGGTATGTGTCTACATGCTGCATCCTTACATTCACCTCACATTAGGATCCCAAATGTGCTTGTGACAGATATCCTGTATTCCAGTCTGTACTAGTTTTACGCATCTTGTTTCCCCTCCAAGAAATAGGATGCCACCCCTTTCAATCAGGTTTCAGTCCTCATGTATTATGCCTTTCTAAGAGGCTGGAAACTCTTTGCTTATTCACATCTTCTGTTCTGTTAGAACAAACCAAAAGTACTGTCATATAAGTATTTTCTTCAAAGTATATTCACCAACATGGAGTGACCATTAGGGAGCCCTCTGTATAAGGCAGCCCTGTTGGGCTTGCTATTGTGGGTGTTCTGGTGGGTGCTAGAATCAAACAACATGGCAACAATAAATTTGGATTAGCCGCACATCTCTAAACATATTTAAATATCAATACATGGTGCTTAATAACACTATAACATATCTGTTGCCACCATGTGTAAGCTGGAATCAAACAGCCCAGTTAATATCCAAAATAAGAAATAATAGTGGAGCACTGATGTGACAAATTAACAAATAACAAGAGTTGGATTCCATAGAATTGGAAATTTTGAGTTTATTAGGAATTAAACACAAGCCTTGACAAAGTCCCAGAATGGGACGAAACATGTGTCGGCTAAAACATTGTATGGGCTGAAACCTACCTTGAGTGGTTGAGGATTTACAAAGATTGAAGATCTGGGCCCAGCTGTCAAATGGACTTTCGGCTAAAACATCTTATGGGCTGAAGCTTAGCTTGAATGGTTGAGGATTTGCAAAGATTGAACCTTTGGTCTTCATTATCAAGTGGATTTTCATATTAATGGACATTAAGTTCTTCGCAGTATCAAAAGAAAATACATTTTGGTATTGCTTTTTATGTGATTTTATAATATCATGGATATGAGGAGTCATACCTTGTATTCCTAATATATAGTCAATGTATTATTAAAGTTGTCAATGATTTAAAGAACGCCAACACCCATTTGGTTCTGTTTTCTAATTGTGCATGCCGTTTTTTTCTTTTATATTTTGATCCAGTTCATCTTCCCAGATGGTCTTATTGATTAATATATTAATGACAAACAGAGATTTTGAGTGCTAGGATCAACTCGACCAGTGGGCCTGCCTTTTGTGATGACTAACTTTTGGTGAGCCGATATAGTAAGTTTCTGCCCATCTTCATTCTCCAATGTTTGGTCCTTAGTTTTCTTGAAAAAATCCAAATGCAGACATGACTAGTCCCTGACTCACAGCTGTGATGGAACTGCGCCAGCTGTGCTCCTGGGATCTTCTGTCCATCTCTCCAAAATACAAAGATGGATCTTGGGAAGAGACTAGCATCTTTTGGAATGAAGTTAGTGTTTCATCTCTCTCCTCCATTAGTCCTTAAAGCCTGGTTCCTGAGGAATAAGCCTTCACTTGCGAGTGACCATGAAGGGCACCACATGCAAATGTGGGATCCCGTGGCCAAAAATCTACAGTGGAGCTTTTATTGAGAAGGGAGGTTAATTATTTGATCCTTTAACAATATCATGCCACTCACGTAACACTCCAGCTAGTGGGGCATTTAGGAGAATACGTTTAAGAGATATCTTTTAGTAGTTGGGACCAACAAGGATGTCAAAGGCTAGTCTAACACTCTCTCAAATAAAGCAATTTAGTTTCATGTCCGAGGTCTCATATGACCTCCTGAGAGATCACCCTGCCTTCTAGTTTTCTAGTTGGATCCCGGTTTGGTTTTGTCTTAATTCTATATAGAATTCCTTTGTGTTTCAGTCCTTCTAGGGAGGGCTACCTTGCAGTGGTTATTACTTCATCAAAGTGAGTTGACTGTCCATCTGAACCCTTTATAAGCTTCTACAATAATCTGGTGCTGCTCAATATCCGCTCTTTGTTTTCAAAGCCTTCTCTGACTTTCTTATGAATGATGATTTGCGCCTTCTGGTAGTTTTACGTGAATTTCATTCCACTGTAGCAAAGAACATTCTTTACAGTGTAGAAGCCAGACTGACTTGACATGTCTACGTATTCTTGCATCTCATATCTGTGTCTGCTTTCCTTGTACCTTTCTTTCGCTGTTCTTTGTGTTCCTAGCTCTCCTCCACGGTTCCTGGCGCTCTTCCTTTATTGCTCCTTTTCCTCCTCCGTGTTTCCTGTGCCATTTTCTTTGCCATTACTTGTATTCCTGGCTCTCTCCCTCTGTTGCTTATATCCCTAGTTACACTACCAGGTTCCTAGTTCTCTCCCTGCGTTACTTTTGGTTTAGTATTCTTTTCCCCTGGTGTCTGACCCTCTTCCTCTTGTTTGTGTTGTTGGTTCTTCTCCATGGTTCCAGACTTTTTTGCGGTTCCAGATTTTCTCCCTCTGTTGCTCTTTTTTTCCTAACTCTCTCTCTCCCTCTCAAACTTTTCTGTGAGCTTCTTCTTGTTTCATATTCTCCACCCCTGATCCCAGATCCTCGTCTTGTTTCTCGTGCTCCTGGTTTTTCTCCCTGGTCCCTGGATTTCTCCCACTGTTGCTGAGGTTCCCCCTCCACTAGTATTGCTGAATCGTTGGTTACTGAACTCTGGCCCCAGCAGCTATAATAATAATTGTCCCCAGTCTCCTGAAGGCACATGACTGATATCACCTGTCTACATCACTCACCCCCAGCCCCCCTGCCCCACACCAGCCATAGTGTGATGGGAACAGCTGATGGAGAGGGGGTCCGAAGCCCTCCCCCCTTCGGTCACCGCTAGCACTTCCTGGCAGCTGTCCACGATGGAGGAAGGGAGGGGCGGGGGTGGGAGAATCAGAAGGGAGGGCCATGGAGGATAGGATTGGGGGCGGTGTGGTAACAGAAGGCTGCTCGGCTTTTTTATGGCCCTGAGGGTCCGGCCTGGCCTGATCGGCACCTGTCCTCACTCCCTTCGAATGGTGTGGGGAGGGGGCGAGGGGCTCTATCTTTAGCGCTCTCCTTCAGCCACTCACCGAATCCGAGTCTGAGCCCACGAGGTCCGTAAAGAGAGACCGATAACGAGAGAAGAGAATCCGCCTGCTGCCCCCTCCCAGCTAGCACCCTGTTCCAGGCACCCCTGCACTGGTGGCAACAGCCCAGTCCCCTGAATCACCAATCCACTCTTCCCCCCAAAAGGCATCCTGCGGCGAATCCTTGTGCACCCCACATCCTTAAAGCCCCTGGGGGCGGGCACCCCCACCGAATTTTGCTACCCGCTTCCCCTACTTTTCACCGAATATCTAGCCCCTCCTCGGCCTAGCCACATTTATTTATTCACACGAGTTTCTGGAGCCTCCATTGCTTTTTGTTTGCAAACAGTATTGGACCCATCTCCGGGAGTCTGTGCCCCGAACCCCAACCCCCGCTCTCGTGCCCCTTCATCAGCCAGTGCCACCTAAGGGCGCTGAACGAGATGTACGGCGTGTACTGCATGGATTACCGATACCAGCTTCAGGTGAGAGGCTGGGTCTGAGGAGTTGAAGAGGGAGTATCCGGTGCGAACGACTGGCGGGTCATAGAGTGTCATTGTGAGATCAGAGGTGAAGGAGCTGGCGGGTTTAACTTGAGAAAAGTATGGGTCGGGGGAACTATGGCTATCGACTAAAGGTTAATAGACTGGGGAGAGAATCTGGGGAACCGGCTGTCATCACGGGAAAGATATTTCAGCGGGCATCCAGAGTGGCTCTGGTTGAGGAGTGAAGGATTAGCGTGGGTGTTCCTAAGCTTTAAGTGTAGGGCAGGGACACTCCTGCTGTGTGCCATCTACAACCCTAATCATGAATGTTCATCTCTGTTGAGCATGTAACGTAGGCCTGAGAGAGAGCCTTGCTGCCTGACTTGTAATAGTCTGAGGGATAGCTCTTCCTGATCTGTACACGTGGTAGCCGAGGGGTGGCTGAGCTGTAGTACTTGTAAAATGTGGCTTGAGTTACAGCTAGTTTGTGTGATCTGCATCATGGGATCTGCAGAACACAACTTAAACTGTGTCTTTAACACGAGCCTGAGGAACATATGTCCTGTCAAGCTCAGGACTAAAACGTAGCAGGGATACATAACCTGTAGTCCAGGGTCAATGAAACCTACCAGTGGGTTCCCGACTGCTTAGAAAACTAAATATCACATTAATGAAGTGTACAAATAAAAAAGTCAAATTTACAATTGAACATTTTAAAAGGTTCTGTAAATGTGAAGGGATTTTTATATTGGAGGCTAAAATTAAGTTAGTATCTCTGATTGATTTGGAAGAGCAGTGCAAGTGCTTCAACCATGTATGTACGATGAGGTGCCTCATATTAGAAAAACTCCAGCATTCCTATTAATGTTTTATTTTTTTATACATTTGTGAATTAAATTAAGTGTTCCATCTTCTGTGTTTTTGTTTGATAAATGGTCGTTTCTTTATGTTTGTATTGTTTTGCGGTTCAAAAAACCGAAAATGCGTAGGCTGAGCTCCTCATCTTCCAGTAATGACTCAGTAGGGGTACCCATATTCCATTAATGATTCAGTGAGGTGTCCCTGGATTCCAGTAATGATTAAGTGGGGGTCCCCCAAAGTCTTATGGTTAAGACCCACTGGGTAGAGGAATAGTTCTGTCTGACACTTAACACAGACCCCAGTTGTAGCTATTTTGGTTGACTTTTAGCATTGGGGGCAAAGCTCTTGTATCTTGTCTGTAGCTTGTTGGCCATGGGGAAAATCAGCAGTCTTACCGGTTCAGTGAGATTCTCATTCCTCTGATGTCTGACATGTAACATATGGCCCAAAGCTTTGTAAATGAGGGAAACGGAAGAAATTCCACCCAAATCTCCACGATGTAATAAAAACTGACCTACATGGATCTGCTTTTAGCATCATCTGAGTGAATGTCCAAGAATTCTGCTGCTCAGAGACTGTTGCATACCAGGCAGTGCCTTTTTAGAGCTCTAGCCATCTTTAGGCATCTTACATTGCTTCCACTGACCTGTAAAATACCTGTTTCTGCTTCAGACCAGCAGCAGTAGGATTAGAATGTGAAGCTTGTAGGTCACTGGCACACACAGAACACTCTTCAGAGCAGCCACGCCAGAGCTTCAGATGTATGAAAGTATGGATAAGCGACAGAGGTCCAACTCCTACTATTTTGTGGCAGTCAAATGCAAAGTAGCTTGCAGAAATAAGAAGGTGTTAGTCAAGACCACCTGATTTAAAAAAAAATATATGTATACTATTCTTACGGGAGATTTCAATAAGTCCCCTTTATCCATTCACTCTGTTATTGTGTATTTTCGAATTTTTCTTTTGCCACTCCAGAAAACAGCATGGGACACTGGGTCTGCCGACTCAGCCATTGGCCAACCTCAGTGTAAGAGACTCAGTTCTGCCTTTCACAAGGAGCAAATCCAAACAAAGTGGTTGCCTCAGTGCCAATCACATCGTAGTGTGAGCTTTTTGAGACAAAAAAAAAAGATTTTTGTTTGCGTGTGTGTGTACGTACACAAGCACACACTCTCTTTATTTTTTTATTTGGATTGATGAGGGCCCCGCAGCTTCACCAACTAAAAAGTCTGACAAAACAAGCACCAACAAAGCCAATTGGTTGGCACCCAACGCCAGGCCTATTGGCTTTGACAATGTTTGGTTTTATGTGTTATTTATAGCACACTATTGCCAGCTAGGCGCTGTGCATTGGTGTGGTAACACATAGTAAAGCGGATCGATGTCTGGTTGAAGATGGCCAAGAAATGCTGACTGGCCCAATGTTTGGTGTCACGGTATTGCAGTTTAGTGCACTGAACATTCATATTTCTGTTCTTGTGGCAAGTCTGTTTTATCTAGCTCAGGAGAACGAAGAGTCAATCAGTCCACTTAGGTTTGATCTAGTGGTGTGTGGGCTACATATAGAATATTGCAGGATGAACCGATTGAGAAGCAGGGGACTTCTGTGTTTGTGTCTTTCGTACTGCGAAGATTGCACGTTTGAGAATTCAGTCCCTGATCTCTTGAGTCTCAGAACAACAGTACATCCATCTTAAATGGAAGCTGCTGTTGGACTTGAGTCTTTCCATTGTTGTGACCTTTTATGCAGCAGTGTACTAAACATTTTCATCTCCCCGACTGGTGTTAAGTATGCTGGATCCTCAGAGGAGAAAAGGATTTGTTTGTGGGTTTCAGTCGGCGAAGTGTAGCGACTGCATCTCAAGAAAGCTTCCCCCTTTTGTAACTTTGAGAGAGGGGATTTCTTACTTATACAGCATGGCAAGATCTAGTGCTTGAGTGATAACTCGGTCTGACATGTAACATGGGAGCTGAACATAGTTCTGCTGTTCAACGTTTACTGCGGGTGCTTTCAGCAAGCTGCTGTTGGAAATTTGCCCTTTCTGCAGGGTCATCCTGGATATTTTTACGGAAACTGTTTTTGCTGGCTGTAGAACTCTGTGCACTTTACCCTTCCTAACCAATGATTGTGTTCCTCCTTTCAGTATGTTAAAATTGGTATGTGCCCAATTGGTTTATTTATTTAATTTGCTTTTAAGCCCCTGGTATATGGTAACCATTGGACTGCAGCACTCTTTGTGCCACCCACTGCACTGTAAAGCATATCCCCTGGCATACCATTGTAACGTAATTGTGCATTTTCAAACTGCAAATTCAACTTGTCAGAATAACCCTATATGACATGCCTAAACCTTCCTTTTGAGTATTAGTGAATCCCTCCTAATTTAGCCTTTGTTTTACCAAACGTCTGCCTTTGAGGCTGTTATGGGTACAGAGACTGCGTCAACCTGGACTTTAGTGTTAAATGAGCTAAGACACTAGGATTACCATTATTTTTATATATATATATATATATATATATATATATATATATATATATTTCTGATGGATACAACTACCTGTGGATTCCTCACCTCATGAATACTCCCATGGCGCCAGCATTCGACGGAAATCTTCTTACTAGTCTCTGCACGTCGACGAGGACGTCACTCTAGCCCACGCGACGCCGTCTGACTTCATACAGGCAATAAGAGGTCCTCGACGACGTGCGGACGTCAGTTCCCTTTTTTCCGTGCATTAGAAACGGTTATCTTCGAGGGAGCAACTGTTACTCTTGCGGTTACAGTGTATATCTTGCTGCGTAGTCTTTCGCTGTGGAAATAATGTCGCAGAGGAAGTCTGGATTTAAGCCTTGTCGTGAGTGTGGAGGCAAGATGTCGGTGACGGATCCTCATTCCGATTGCCTTTGGTGTTTGAGCTCCGACCACGACGTCTCGACTTGTGATTCATGTCAGCACATGAATCCAAAGGCCCTCAAGGAACGTGAGGCAAAGCTGTTTATGGCCAAGTCAAAGGGGAAAGATCACAAGAAGTCTTCTTCCCCAAGACATCGGCGTCATCGAGACTCCCGGCGCCGTAGAGAATCTCGGCGTCATTCAAAGGAGACTCGCTCCAGGTCTCCGGATCGGCGCCGAAAGACATGGGAGGTCAGTCCCACGGTTACGCCGCATCCTTCGACGCCGTTGCCCTCTCCGGCGTCTCCAACTTCACCTGGACAGGCGTCGGTGATTGAGGTATTGGAGCCTCAAGTGTTTTCTCCGGCGCAGACGCCGAGGCCGGCGTCGGGGTCGCCTCCAAGACAGGCACCCCAGTATCCGGCTTTTCCCACCCCTGGAGCCGATAGTTCCGCATTCTTGAATGCGATGTATGCCATCTTCCAACAGATGGCTCCAGGGGGTGCTCCGGCTGGGCCTTTGGCCTTTTCTTTGGGTGATCCTGCGCCTCTTCGGCCGGCACCCTTTATGCCCTTTCTCCCGTTTGGGAACGTGGGCTCGGCGCCACTGTCGGCGCCGGTGGCCGGCTCCGGTGGCTTCAGAAGGATTGGCCCCGGGGATTTCCATCCCGTCGACGTCGGGATTTCGGCCTGTGACTCCGGTGGGTCCATCTGCGGCAGTTGCTCTTCCGTCGGCGCCAAAGTTACCTGTGGCGCCGGATGCGGCGTCAGTGGCTTCTGAAGATCGGCGCCGATCTTCGACTTCGGCGGAGGCATTGTCGACTCCGCGTATTGAGCAACGACTTCATTCAAGGAGACGTGCTCTCCGTGTATTGGAAGAGCAGGAGTACCAACGAGCCCTAGAGGAAGGAGAGCTAGAGGACTCGGGTGATGGGCTGCGTGGACTGGAATCGGCCAGTGGGATGGACACTTCCCCTGAGTGGGACCTTTCGTCCCCGGGGGAATATACTGAGGAGGCTGCTTCCTTTCATGCAGTGGTACGGAAGGCAGCTAGTTTTTTGGACCTGCCTTTGCCGGTGGTGGAGGCAAAACAAAACCTTTTGACAGAGGTGTTACATCCGGCCTCAGCCGCGGCGGAGCCTCTGTTACCATTTAATGACGCTCTGCTGGATCCGGTGTTAGAGGTGTGGAAGAGGCCGGCATCTTCCCCAGCAGCTCACAGAGCCGTGGCCAGGAGGTATCGGACGGCTCCAACTGACCCTGGTTTCCTATCTAGGCACCCTACGCCGGAGAGCTTGGTGGTGCAGGCCTCCTGTTCGTCCAAGTCAGCGCCTGGTTCTTTTCCGACGGTGCCTGGGGACAGAGATTCAAAGAAGCTAGAGGCGCAGTCGAAGAAGATTTTTTCATCCTGCAGTCTGGCGTTAAAAGCCACCAATGCAACCTGTATCCTGGGGAGGTATATTCATGCTCTGATGGATGACATTTCCTCTTCGTTTACAGAGCTTCCCCAGGGTCTTTTGGATCTTGTCTCAAATGCCCAGGCTGCTGCGACCCAAATTATCCAGACGGGACTGGATACCACCGACTCGGTAGCCAGGGCAATGGGCACAACTGTGGTGGCAAGGAGACAGGCCTGGCTCCGTAACTCGGGCTTTTCGGCAGATGTACAGTCCACATTGTTGGATCTCCCGTTTGATGGGGACAAACTGTTTGGAGCTAAGGCTGATTCGGCCTTGGAACGTTTTAAAGAAAGCAGGGCCACGGCTAAGTCGTTAGGGCTCCAAGCTCCTTCTTCCACGGCCTCTTCCAGATTCTTCAGGAGGTTTCGTGGATTTGGGCGTGGCTCTTCCTCCTCTTCCTTTCGGGGGAGATATCAGCAACCTGCTTCTTCCCATCCCTATAGATCTTTCAGGGGGAGAGGTAGGGTCCGCACCAGAGGAGCCTCTCAGCAGCACTCTGCCTCTTCCTCATCCTCTGGCGGGGTGCAGCAGGGGAAGCAGCCTTAGGCTTCCACCATTTCCCACTCACTCCTCTCCTGTAGGGGGAAGATTACAGCATTTTCTCACCAAATGGAAGACTGTTACATCGGACACTTGGGTTCTCAGTGTTGTGGGAAAAGGCTACACCCTTCCCTTTCGGGAGTTCCCGCCCCTCATCCCGCCCCGCCCTTCGTATTGTTCAGAAGAACACCTCCTGTTGCTAGAACAGGAGGTGCAAGTCCTCCTTTCAAAGGGCGCGGTGGAGTTGGTCCCGGAGCAGGAAAGGGGTCGAGGAGTTTACTCAAGGTATTTCCTGATTCCCAAGAAGGATGGTCGTTTGAGACCAATTCTGGACCTGAGGATCTTGAATTGGTTCCTCAAGCAGGAAAAGTTCAAGATGCTGGCCCTAGCACAGGTGCTTTTGGCGTTGAACATAGAAGACTGGATGGTGTCTGTCGACTTGCAGAATGCTTACTTTCATATCCCGATACTCAAGTCACACAGGAAGTATCTCCGGTTTGTGGTGGGATCGCAACACTATCAGTTTGCGGTCCTTCCGTTTGGTCTTACTTCAGCACCTCGAGTCTTCACGAAGGTGATGTCGGTGGTTGCGGCAGAACTCAGAAGGAAGGGGATAGCAGTATTCCCTTACTTGGACGACTGGTTGATCAAAGCCAAGTCCCCGGAGCTTGTGTCGCATCATCTGCAGTCAACAACCCAGTTGTTGTTCGACCTGGGTTTTTCGGTGAACGAGCCCAAATCTCACCTAGAGCCCTCTCAGCGCCTCCTGTTCATAGGGGCAGTACTGGATACAACATTGGGTCGGGCCTTTCCTCCGCCTCAGCGGATTCAAGATATTCAGGATTTGGTTCCAATGTTTCGAAATGGAGCGGTAGTTCCAGTCCTCAAGGTCCTTCGTCTGCTCGGTCTTTTTGCCTCCTGCATTCTGTTGGTCACGCATGCTCGCTGGCACATGAGGGCTCTTCAGTGGTGCCTCCGAAGGCAGTGGTCTCAACTCAGAGGGGATCTAGAGGGTACTGTCAAGATCTCCAGAGATGCTGCTGTGGATTTGAAGTGGTGGATTGCAAGCAACAATCTTTCACAAGGAAAGCCGTTCCAGCAGTCGCCACCAGTGACCACAGTCATAACGGATGCTTCCACTCTAGGGTGGGGAGCTCATCTGGGGGATCTGGAGATCAAAGGTCTTTGGTCTCCAGAGGAACAGATGTTTCACATCAATCTGTTAGAGTTACGGGCTGTACGTCTGGCTCTCAAGGCCTTCCTCCCTTCCCTTCGTGGTCAGTCGGTACAGGTCCTAACGGACAATACTACCACGATGTGGTACATAAACAAGCAGGGAGGAGTGGGGTCGTACCTTCTCTGCAGAGAAGCTCTTCGACTATGGTCCTGGGCAAAGGACCATCGGATTTGCTTGATAGCAAACCATCTGGCCGGAGTTTTGAACGTGCGTGCGGACAGTCTCAGTCGCCACTTCTCGGCAGACCACGAGTGGCGTCTCCATCCAGATCAAGTACGTTTAATCTTCCAGAGGTGGGGGTTTCCTCGGGTAGATCTGTTCGCCACTCGAGAGAACGCGCATTGTCCGTTGTTCTGCAGCCTTCAGTATCCGATGCAGGGAGCGTTGGGGGACGCGTTTCAAATAACCTGGTGCGGCCAGTTGCTTTACGCGTTTCCTCCCATACCCTTGATTCCTCGAGTATTGAGGAAGATTCGCCAAGACCGGGCTCTAGTAATCTTAATAGCTCCGGATTGGCCAAGGAGGCTGTGGTACTCCGACCTTCTCCAACTCTCAATGTGCCCGCCGCTCCGTCTCCCTTTCAGGGCAGACCTCCTCTCGCAGTCGCAGGGGCAGGTTCTATACCCCAACCTCCAGAGTCTGCACCTACATGCCTGGAGATTGAACGGGGCAACCTGAGTTCCTTCTCTCTCCCGCCTGAGGTAGTGGATGTTATATTAGCGGCCAGGCGACACTCCACTAAATCTATCTACGCTAATAGGTGGTCTAAATTTGTTGCGTGGTGTGGAGAGAGGCAGATTGATCCTTTGCATGCTCATCTATCGGACGTTTTGTCTTTTGCTCTATCTCTGGCGCAGAAAGGTTGTGCAGTGGCTACCATTAAGGGTTATTTATCGGCCTTGTCAGCCTTCATATGTCTTCCAGACCAACCATCTTTATTTAAATCCCCTATTGTTATCAGATTCTTGAAAGGTCTTCTAAATCAATATCCTCCAAAGCCATTCATTATGCCGCAATGGGATTTGTCCTTGGTCCTGACTTTCCTTATGGGGTCCCCTTTTGAACCTATGCATTCTTGCCCCTTGAGGTATTTGGTTTTAAAAACAGTCTTCCTGATAGCTATAACATCAGCAAGGAGAGTGAGTGAGTTGCAGGCCTTATCAGTAAAGCCCCCTTATACAACTTTTTATGGGGATAAGGTGGTGTTGAGGACCAAGGCTGCTTTCCTCCCGAAGGTTGTTTCACCCTTCCATTTGGCTCAGGCTATTACTTTGTCCACGTTCTATCCTCCGCCTCATCCTTCCAAAGAGGAAGAAAGACTGCACCGTCTGGATCCAAAGAGAGCGTTGAGCTTCTTTATTGATAGAACAAAGGATTTCAGGCTGGAGGATCAGCTGTTTATTGGATACGTGGGCAAGAGGAGAGGAAAGGCAGTCCACAAGAGAACACTATCCAGGTGGGTTGTTCTTTGCATTAAAATATGTTACTCTTTGGCAAAGAAGGATCCTCCTGAGGGCATTAGAGCTCATTCCACCAGAGCTAAGTCGGCCACTTCGGCCTTGGCCAGGGGAGTTCCTGTGGTCGACATCTGCAAGGCCGCAACTTGGTCGTCCCTTCACACTTTTGCAAAGCATTACTGTTTGGATTCTGAGGTTAGAAGGGACGGCCATTTTGCACGGTCAGTGCTGCAGGATTTCTTGGTTTGACCATTTAGGCACCCACCGCCGGGCGTGGTACTGCTTTGGGACTCTATTCATGAGGTGAGGAATCCACAGGTAGTTGTATCCATCAGAAGAACGAGTTACTTACCTTCGGTAGCGACTTTTCTGGTGGATACATTAGCTACCTGTGGATTCCTCACGGTCCCACCCGCCTCCCCGTTGCCTTTCTGATCTTACCAAGTAATCCTTGAGTGCGCTCCTCTTGGTCTTTGAGGGTGCAATAGATGTGTATATAATATATTTATATATATTATCTTTGTGTATATACTTGGTGTGTGTATATATTTTAAAAGAGAAAGTTTTATATATATATTTATATAAAAAGATTTACAGTTATTCATACACTGTTGTGTGTTTTTACAATATAATGGGATGTTGCCTTGCTCTTTCATTGCATTGCCTGGTTGTTCTCATGCACGTAAAAAATGATTGGTACTGACGTCCGCACGTCGTCGAGGACCTCTTATTGCCTGTATGACGTCAGACGGCGTCGCGTGGGCTAGAGTGACGTCCTCGTCGACGTGCAGAGACTAGTAAGAAGATTTCTGTCGAATGCTGGCGCCATGGGAGTATTCATGAGGTGAGGAATCCACAGGTAGCTAATGTATCCACCAGAAAAGTCGCTACCGAAGGTAAGTAACTCGTTCATCTCTATATATCTCTCACACACACACACACAAACTCTCTCTCTCTCGATCTCTCTCTTGATCTCTCTCTCTTGATCTGAAGAACATCAGGAGAGGACTGGACCTGCTCTCTACAACCTGAGAAGAGTACTGGATATGCTTTCTCTTGTAACCTGGACAAAAAGTTGAAATCATTGATAATAGGGCTGACCTGTTCATGCTAAAAGGATACAGTAAGCTCCCAGAGGCATTTCTTGCACCTTCCTAGCGGATCAAAGGCAATTGAATCTGGCCTCTACCTGACACCTTCTGAGTTTCCTAAGTGTCTCCCCTGAGGTCCTGGACGGCTTTAGAAGTGTGCTCTAGTCGTGGATTGAGACTTTAGGGAATTAAGCCAGAAGGTAAGTTTTTGACCAGAATTAACCTGGTTGCTGTACCTGGCCTGCACTCAATTGCACTCCATGTCAAATTGCACCTAGGTCGTGCTCTACTGTGACCATTGACTATTATTGACACATTGTGCTTCGAGGAGCTGCCTCTGTTTGAAACTTCAAAAATTAATCTCTCCAGTTCCCCTAATTGGTCTTTTGTCATTTTGGTGTCCATTTGTTTATTCGTTTTTACCCCATTTTTCTAATTCGTTTTTGGATTTTTTTTTTGTTTTGCATTTTGGCTTAATTACGGTTTAGTACTGCATAAATACTTTACACTGTGCCTCTAAGTTAAGCCTGTCTGCTCTTTGCCAAAGCTACCAGGGGGTTGAGCTCATGTTTTTTTTCTAGTGACTTGTCATCCTGACAAGGATTGTGATTATTACTTGATGTACTTAACCCCCTTCATCCAATAGCCCAATTTCTTATAGCTGCTCTTCTTTATGGGCTGTTCCATGGAACTGAGAGATGGCTTTGTCTGAGCTTTGAGTAACCTGATGGATAGTAATGCTGCATTAAAGGGTTCTACGATTCCCCTCCTCCTCCTCCCCCAATGCAAACTCATGTTGGCCAAATATCTGTAGCAAAAATTTAATTGGCAGATTATTCTCTTCACCGGAGGTGGTTTCAACAGGCTGTTTATCAAAGTAGACCAGCTTTTTAATGTGTTATTTTAATCGTAGTTTATGAATATGCACACAGTTTCTCATTTCTAAAAGTATTTTAGGGGTTTGGAAAAAAGGTAAGAGTTGCTAATTAGAAATATATAACGCATATTTTTAAGATTAAAAATGTTGACAGGTGAAACTAAAATGTTTAGAACCAATGTTCCTCCTCGTGTCATGAAAGCATCTCTCTAGTCCTTCATTCACCACAAAGTAATTTTTTTTCCTGGAAAAAATATAGCACATTTTTATCTATGCAAATTTTCTGCTCTTGGAATATGCCAGCATATAAATGTGTGTAAATGGTGTGAAAGGCCCTTCGCACATCGTTTTTAACTTTTTGCATTGTCAAGGACGTATGGTGCGAAGGGCTCCTCTTGAATTGCTTATAATATTCATATCCATGAGGGATTCCTCGTACAACGTATGAGAGTCATCTCACATTAGTCGGAATATTTGGTGATGGTGAGTCATGTGGTGTGAGTGGCTCATCTCACAATGGTTACAGCATTCAGTGATTCCAGCGATGTATTTTGTCAGTTCTGGCTTTCGTTACAGGAAGTAAGGCTCTATGTGCGATGTCTTTAATGGTGAATTTATGTCAGTTAATCTTGTCTTCCTAATGTTTGCTTATTGTGAATTAGCTCTATTGAAATAGTAAGTTTCAACTTAGACTGCAACAGGAGAATTCATAGTGTGAAAGTCTATCAAACAGTGTCATAAAATATACAAAGTTTCCCGTATTCGAATTAAAAAAACAGTTGTTAAAATATTTTACTACTATATTACTTTCCCAATATCTTTTTTACTGATTTGTATTTTTCTCAAGTGACTTTTGAATTGCCACAGGATTGGCTTTCAGCCCGTGACAATCATCACAGCATGGGTGTTTGTTTCGAGGGTGATGGTGTGGGGGGGGCAGGAAAATATTTTTTGGATGCATCACTCATGAACAATTGTATGGCTACCTTGTGCTTAATGGATTTGAAACACCAAGAACATTTAATTGTGGTGTGTGAGATTTGGAAAAAGTAAAATATTTCATTATTGTTGGCATAGAAATGGAAGGAGGAGTTGTCTCCTAGGCAGGAGATGTTCAACAAGAAGGGTAGAGGACCTAGGTCTAAGCCTTGAGGGATATCTATTAGTAGGGGATTGGGCGGGGACTGGGCATTGCTGGGTGTCCCTAGGATGAGGGTCAAATAAGGACAGCAATTTTGACATCTTTGCTATCTTTTTGTTCGTTGTGTGCATTAGGGATGTTCTCCAAAAAACAAAACAAAAAAAATTTGTGGGTTTTAAACTCTGTGGAGCCTCACACAGGCAAATGTCTGCAACGGACCTCCACCTGGTTTGTGGTGCCTGGAACGAGACCATGTCTCCAGGGCCTGCCCAGACTGCCAGACGATGAGCTCTTGGCCGCTCGCCATTGGACAACTCTGCATCTCTCCAGTCCTGGTCACATGGAAGGTCCTGAACCGGATTTCAAAGTCGTTCCCATCCGTTGTCATTGTGGTTAAGGTCCCCTTTGTGTAAGTCCTACATGAGGAAGAAGACCAAGAATTTGATGTGCTCTTTTACTTCGCTCCACAGGTCCAAGTCATCGGACGAGACGTAGGAACAAATTAACAAGTCTAGGCACTGTTCCAAAACGTCCACCAAGAAGCCTGAGTATGCTCTGCGCCTCCTGAATTTCCTGGGGCCAGAGCGACCCTTCACCCATCTCTGAGTTCTAGGAGTCCATGCACCTCATATTTGGCTAGGTGGGCCATTCTGGAGCGTCTTCGTGCCTCACAGGCTCTGGAAGTGCTCTGTGTTACTACCAGCGGGTTCACCCTCTGCGCCAGTCAGGCCCCCTAGATCTGACTCGTGTTGCAAATCCACAACCTTTGCTGGGGGTTGGGCCAGTGACTCCTTTCCCGTCTCCACCATAGTATTTCCTGACTTCAATACAGAGCCAGACACGCGCTTATCAGACCATACCTTCCTGAAAGGATTGGGGAAGAATGTGACCGGGGTGGATCTCGGGATCATTACAGCTACCCTGACCCTCTTGAAGAACCTTTGGCCAAAGACTGCTGGTATAAAGACTTGGTTGATGCCAATGGTTTGGACACCTCACCAGACACTGGCTTGGTCTTTCTTCCTAATGTGGCTACAGAGGAAGGGGCCTTCTTTGCTATGGTGGTGCAGAGGGTGGCAGAGGTCCACAACCATAAACTACCCTCTGTAGAAGTCAAGACAAATGTCTTTACAAAGGCGCTTCAGCATGTGGTGTCCCTCACGGAACCCATCCTGCCCTTCAACAAAGCCCTCGATGTCCTGCTTGGAGTCTGGTCCAAAGCCTTCACTGGCAGTCCTGTGCACAGGACAATCGCAGGTCACCACTGTGCTCTTAGGACTGAGCTTTCCTAACCCAGCACTGCACTCCTCAGAGCCTGGTGGTACAGGCCTCTACCTCTGAAGTTAACATTGGTGTGTTCCCTCCCACTCCAACGAAAAGGGGAATCCAAAAGGCTGGATACCTTGAGGAAGAGTATTTCCTCTTCTAGCCTTCCACTTTGTTTGGTGAACACTGCGTGCCTGTTGGGCCGATAAAATCACACAGTGTGGACTCTGTCGCGCAAGTGCGGCCCATGGTTTCGGAGGAAGTCTGAGCCATCCTGTCCCCGGCCATTGCTGATGGGAAGGATGCAGCAAAGCTCACCACCATATGCAAGGTTAGACACAGCTGACTTGCAGGGCAGGGCCATTGCTTTATAAGTGGTGTTTCGCCACCACGCCTGGTTGAGATCAACTTTATTCTCTGGGGATGTCCAGACATCCCTTATGGACATGCCCTTTGACGGTACTCAGATGTTTGGCACCAAGACAAAGTTGGCGCTCAAGCGCCTTAAGGATATTAGTGTTACTGGTCAGCCCTTTATCACCATGGCCAGATGCCAGCTGCATTCCTCTTTTTTGCTCCTTCTGTGCCTACGGTAGGGGCTTCCAGCTGTGTCCTTTCCAACCGGGCTACAATGACTAACAGGCTTCCCAGCCTTTTCATTGGAGTGGCTCCCACAAATTCTGTGGGGCTTAGAGGCAGAATTCTGCCCAGGCCACCACCTCCCCAGCAATCGGTGCCTCCAAGCCTCTTTAGTATGCCCTCACATCAATACGGGCAACCTGCTGGCTGCAGAGTTGGGCATCACCTGCCCCAGTGGCAATGTCAGACTGGTAAGTGCTTCACATTGGCAAGCAGAGTTACACTCTCCCATCTGTAGACACCCTGCTGTCCCCGCCACTGTCTCAGATCGGCTGACAGAGGACCACCTCTCCTTATCAGTGCCAAAGGAGCCATTGAGAGGGTACTACCATCAGAAGTAGGTTGTGGTTGGTATTCCCTCTACTTTTTGGTGCCCTGTCCTAAACTTGCAGAGTCAGGTAAGGGACCCTGTACCAGGAGGCTCTGCCTGAACATCAGGATTTCCTGGTCATGCTGCATGTGGCGGAATCTCTAAAAGCTAGGGCAGACAAACTTAGTCATCGATGCCTTGAGGACCACAAATGGGGGCTGCATCCGGAGGTCAGTATCAGGGATAAGAAGAACCTTGGCTAGATCAATTCACCGCCGTGGAGAAGTGCAGAGTCAGCACTTCTGCGTGTTGGAGTTTCCTAAGTGACTCTTACTCGAGATGCATTCTAACTAGACTGGAATACAGGACTCCTAAATGCTTTTCTGCTGATACCTCTCCTCCACTGAGTTCTCACGAAAATCAGAACCAACTATGCCCAAGTCAGCCTGTTGGCTCCAGACTGGGTGAGGAGAGTATGGGATCTGAAGTTCCTCAGCAAGAACATCTGTCCTCCGATCGTGTTGCCCCTTCAGAAGGATCCCCTGTCACAGCAGCAGGAAAAGGTTCTGCTCCTGGACCTACGCACTCTCCACCTTCATGTATGGAAAATCGAGCAGCAGCAGTTGAGTGTTCATCCTTCGCCTGCTGTTGGGACAGGTTTGTGGCTTGGTGTGCTGATAAACATATTGATCCACTATTTGCACCCTTGTCTAAATTATTGTTGTTTGTTTTGTCTTCAGCCCAGCAAGGCCCCGCTCTGGACACAGTTGCGGAGTATCTTTCAGCTATATCAGCTTTTTTGTGTTTGCCAGATTAATCGCCCCTGTTCAAGTCTCCTGTTGTGACACATTTTCTGAAATGTCTTCAATACACCCCTCCCCCAAATCTTTTGTTATGCCCCAATGAGATCTTTATTTGGTTTGATATCTGATATTTTCTCCCTTTGAACCCATGCATCTTCTCCACCTCCTCACAATCAAAACATTTTTTTCTAGGTGACTGTCACATCGGCCAGGAGGGGTCAGTGAGTTACAGGTTTTGATGGATAAAACTACCTGTGGATTCCTCACCTAAACAATTTTCCCCACGCGCCAGCTTTCAACAGAAATTTTCTTCTAGCTCTGCATGTCGACGATGACGTCACAATTGTCCGACTCCCACGCAACGTCATCCAGGCAATAAGAGGTCCTCGTCGACGTGCAGACGTCTTTTCCCTTTTTTCCGTGCCTTCGAGTAACGTTTTTTTCTTCGAGGCTACCAGGGAACAATGTCACAACCAAGAAAGTCGGGTTTTAAACCCTGCAGGGAGTGCGAAGGTCAGATGTCGGTCAAGGACCCACATAAAAATTGCTTGTGGTGTCTCAGTTCTGACCACGAAGTTGAGGCGTGGTTCATGTCAGCGCATGAATCCAAAGGCCCTGAAAGAGCGGGAGGCCAAGTTGTTCCTGGCACGGTCCAAGAAGAAGAAAGAAAAACATCATCATCGGGAATCTTCTTCTAAGTCCTTGAGATCTCATCGGCGTCATCGGGACTCTCAGCACCGGCATGGATCACGGTGCCGGTCGAGCAAGGACCGATCCCGTTCGAGGTCGCAGTCGGCTCGAAGTCGACCGACTTGGGAGGTCAGCCCAACTGTTAGGACTCCGGCTTCACTGACGTCTCCACTGTCGGTTTATGAGGTTGATCCGCTTCAGAAGCCGAGGGCTTCTCCGGTGCAGATGGAGATGCCTGAGCCGACGCCGGCTTTGCCACAACTATCGGCTCCACATAGTTATCCGACGTTCCTGACGCCGGGCACGGACCCGGCTGCATTCCTCAATGCCATGTTTAACATCTTTGCCACCATGGCGCCGGGTGGTGTGCATGCGGGGCCGTCAGGTCCATTGGCCTGCGGCATGGGTGTTCCGGCTTCTTATAGACCAACGCCTTTCATGCCCTTTCTTCCTTCAGGAAGTGCTTGTTCGGCACCGGTACCTGTGGCGTTGCCTAGAAGACCGGTGACGCCGACAATGTCCACCGCCCCGGCGCCGATGAGTTTGCCACAGCTCCAATCGACCTTAAAGAAGCCTATGGCGCAGAGGGATCCGGTGTCAGATGACTCCAAGAATCGGCGCCGTCCGAGGTCTTCAGCGTCGGCTGATGCCTTATCGACACCGGGGATAGAGTCCAGGCTCCGCTCCAGAAGGTTAGCTCTGAGGCTGCTAGAGGAGCAGGAATATGAGAAGCAGCACTTGGAGGAGGAAGAGATTATGGAGCTGTCAGGGGACCTGCAAGGATTGGACACGGCAAGTGGTTTAGACACTTCCCCGGAGTGGGACTTGGCGTCTCCGGGGGAGTATACAGAGGAGGCTGCCTCTTTTCATGCTGTGGTGCGAAAGGCAGCGGACTTTTTGGACCTTACTCTTCCAGCTGCAGATGTCAAAACCAACATCCTTACTGAGGTGTTACATCCAGCATCAGCTGTGGCGGAGCCGCTTCTTCCATTCAATGAGGCGCTTATGGACCCTATTAGGGAAGTGTGGAAGAAGCCTGTGACTTCGACTGCCATGAACAGGGCGGAGGCAAGGAGATATCGAGTGGCTCCAGGTGATCTGGCGTTTTTATCCAAGCACCCGACTCCGGAGAGTTTAGTTGTGCAGGCTTCTTGTTCCTCTCGCTCTGCTCCGGGATCTTTTCCTAGGGTTCCTGCAGAGAGGGAGTCTAAGAGAATGGACCAGTCGGCTAAGAAGGCATTCTCTTCATGTAGCCTGGCACTGAAATGTACAAATGCTACTTGTATTTCAGGGCATTATATTTATGCTCTTATGGACGAGGCCAAGGGGCACCCTGGATTGTCTCTAGGTGCACAACCTTTTGTCGGACGCTCAGGTGGCAGCAACCCACGTGATTCAATCTGGACTAGACACCTCGGACTCTGTGGCCAGGGATATGGGCACGTCCATAGCGACAAGGCGGCACGTCTGGCTACGATCGGCAGGGTTCTCTCCTGATGTACAGACAACACTACTTGACCTGCCATTTGAGGGAGACAAACTATTTGGGGCGAAAGCTGACTCTGCTTTGGAGTTATTTAAGGAGAGTAGGGCCACGGCGAGATCTTTGGGACTGCAAGCAGCCACCTCCTCTTCCTTAAGATCATTTAAGAGGTTTAGGGGGGTTTGGGTGTGGCTCTTCCTTTCGTGGCAGGCTCCAGGTGGCAGGACAGCATTCTTCAGGAACTCTCCCTTATAGATCCCTCAGGGGCAGGGGAAGGGTTTGCACTAGAGGGGCCACCCAGAAGCACTCTGCCTCTTCCTCTTCCTCCGGAGGGGTGCAGCAGCGAAAGCAGCCTTAGTTCTCCATCACTCCCTGTTCACACATCTCCTGTAGGGGGGAGACTGTCTCACTTTCTTTGCATGTGGGAGTCAATAACATCGGACTCTTGGGTCATCGACATTATGGGGAAAGGTTATACTCTTCCCTTTTGGGAGTCTCCACCTCCCATCCCTCCCCGCCCATCCTTCTGTTCGGAAGACCATCTTCTGTTACTACAACAGGAAGTGTTAACCCTTTTGTCGAAAGGCGCAGTGGAGTTTGTTCCGGAGCAGGAGAGGGGTCAGGGCTGCTATTCAAGATACTTCCTGATCCCCAAAAAGGATGGCCGGTTGAGGCCAATCCTGGACCTGAGAATTTTGAATTGGTTCCTCAAGCAGGAAAAGTTCAAGATGCTGACCCTGTCACAGGTTCTTTTGACGTTGAACGAAGGAGATTGGATGGTGTCTGTCGACTTGCAGGATGCTTACTTCCATATTCTGATCCTCAAGTCGCACAGGAAGTATCTCCGGTTTGTGGTGGGGTCGCAGCACTATCAGTTTGCGGTCCTTCCATTGGTCTTACTTCGGCTCCTCGGGTATTCACAAAGGTGATGGCCGTGGTTGCGGCAGAGCACAGAAGAAGGTAGATAGCGGCATTTCCTTATCTGGACGATTGGTTGTTCAAACCCAAGTCTCTGGAGCTCTTGCGGCATCACTTGCAGTCGACAACTCAGTTGTTGTTAAATCGTGGCTTTTCGGTGAACGTGCCCAAATCTCACGTAGAGCCCTCTCCATGCCTCCTGTTCATAGGGGCAGTACTGGACACAACGTTGAATCGGGCCTTTCCGCCGCCGCAGCGGATTCAGGCGTTGATTCCAATGTTTCAGAATGGAGCGGTCGTTTCAGTCCTCAAGGTCCTTCGTCTGCTCGGTTTGTTTGCTTCTTGCATTCTGCTGGTCACTCATGCACGCTGGCACATGAGGGCTCTTCAGTGGTGCGTCCGCAGGCAGTGGTTTCAACACAAAGGAGATCTCGAAGAATCAATCAAGATCTCCAGAGACGCTGCAGTAGATCTTTGATGGTGGGCTGCGGTCAGCAACCTTTCCCAAGGATGGCCGTTATCGCTGCCTCCTCCAGTGGCCACAGTTATAACGAATGCCTCCACTCTAGGGTGGGGAGCTCATCTTGGGGATCTGGAGGTCAAAGGCCATTGGTCTCCAGTGGAACAGAGGTTTCACATCAATTTGTTGGAACTGCGGGCAATACGTCTGGCTCTCAAGGCCTTCCTCCCTTCCCTTTGCGGTCAGTCGGTTCAGGTCCTGACGGACAACACTACTGCGATGTGGTATATAAACAAGCAGGGAGGAGTGGGGTCGTATCTTCTCTGCGGAGAAGCTCTTTGGCTCTGGTCCTGGGTTCAGGACCATTGGATTTGCTTGGTGCCAAATCATTTGGCCGGAGTTCTGAACGTGCGTGCAGACGATCTGTCGGCGCATCTCGACCATTCACGAGTGGCGTCTTCATCCAGATCTGGCCCTTTACATCTTCCAGAGGTGGGGATATCCACAGATAGATCTGTTTGCCACTCGGGAGAACGCGCACGGCCTGTCGTTTTGCAGCCTCCAGTATCCGATGCAAGGAGCTTTAGGGGACGCGTTTCAGATGTCCTGGAAGGGTCAGTTGTTTTACGCGTTTCCTCCCATACCCTTGATTCCTCGGGTTCTGAGGAAGATCAGCCAAGACAGGGCCCAAGTCACCTTAATAGCCCCGTATTGGTCGAGAAGGGTGTGGTATTCAGACCTTCCCCAACTCTCTGTGCCCTCCGCTCCGTCGCCCTTACAGGGAAGACCTCCTCTTGCAGTCGGAGGGGCAGGTTCTACATCCCCACCTCCAGAGCCTGCACCTTCATGCCTGGAGATTGAACAGGGCAATCTGAGGTCCTTTTTTCTCCCGCCGGAGGTGGTGGAAGTTATTTTATTGGCCAGGCAACACTCCACCAAATCTATCTATGCAAGCAGGTGGGCCAGATTTGTGAGTTGGTGTGGAGAGAACCAAATTGATCCCTTGAGGGCCCACTTGTCTGACATCTTGTTGTTTTCTTTGTTCTTGGCACAGAGGGGTTGTGCAGTTGCTACTGTTAAGGGTTATTTATCCGCGCTGTCGGCTTTTCTGTGTCTTCCAGACCAACCCTCTTTATTTAAGTCACCTATTGTATTGAGGTTCATTAAGGGTCTCACAAATAATTTTCCGCCCACTCAGTTTGTTATGCCACAGTGGGATCTTAACTTAGTATTGACCTTTCTTATGGGTTCTCCATTTGAGCCAATGCACTCTTGTCCATTGAGACTTTTGGTTTTAAAGACTGTTTTTCTGGTGGCTATAACATCGGCTAGAAGAGTAAGTGAGCTCCAGGCTCTTAGTGTGGAACCCCCGTATACTTCCTTTTACAGGGACACAGTGGTGTTAAGGACCAAGGCGGCTTTCCTCCCGAAGGTTGTTACACTCTTTCATTTGGGGCAGTCCATTACTCTCTCTTCCTTCTATCCTCCCCCTCATCCATCCAAGGAGGAAGAGAGGCTTCACCGACTGGATCCAAGAAGAGCATTGAGCTTCTTCGTCGACAGGACGAGGGAGTTCAGACAAGACGACCAGCTCTTCGTCGGTTACGTGGGGAAGAGGAGAGGCAAAGCTGTCCACAAGAGAACACTTTCCAGGTGGGTCGTTCTTTGCATCAAGTTATGTTATTCTTTAGCAAAGAAAGAACCTCCTGTGGGGCTCCGAGCCCATTCCACCAGAGCTAAGGCTGCTTCATCGGCCTTGGCAAGAGGTGTTCCTGTGGTTGACATCTGCAAAGCGGCAACTTGGGAATCCCTCCACACTTTTGCCAAGCAGTATCGTTTGGACTCTGAGGTTAGGAGGGATGGCCATTTTGCACGCTCAGTGCTGCAGGATTTCTTGGTTTGACCATTCAGGCACCCACCACCGAGTGCGGTACTGCTTTGGGACTCTATTCTTTAGGTGAGGAATCCACAGGTAGTTGTATCCATCAGAAGAACAAGTTACTTACCTTCGGTAACCCCTTTTCTGGTGGATACATTAGCTACCTGTGGATTCCTCACGGTCCCACCCGCCTCCCCGTTGCCTGACAGGTCTTACCTCGAATTCCTTGGGTGAGTGCCCGGATATTGTACATATGTATATGCTGATGCAATGTTTATATATGTGTATTTAGTTATGTCTATATATATGTGTATATATATATATATTTTTTCTTTTTTTTAAAGAGAGAGGGAACAGGAAAACGTGTATATATTTATGCAAATTTTTCGTATTGTTTATTCCCATTGGTTATGTTTCATATTAGTGGAATAAATGTTGGTGTATAATTATGATTGATGTGTTCATATCACATCTGTGATGTCCATGTTCTCTTGTACGCCTCAAAGGCACGTAAAAAATGGCGATAACTGACGTCTGCATGTCGACGAGGACCTCTTATTGCCTGGATGATGTCATACAGCGTCGCGTGGGAGTCGGGCAATTGTGACGTCATCGTCGACATGCAGAGCTAGAAGAAAATTTCCGTCTAAAGCTGGCGCGTGGGGAAAATCCTTTAGGTGAGGAATCCACAGGTAGCTAATGTATCCACCAGAAAAGGTGTTACCGAAGGTAAGTAACTTGTTCTTCTCTGCCCAACCGCCATACACGAGCTTCTTCCCAGAGAAACTGGTTCTCCGCACCCATGCCTCTTTATTACCGACTGTGGTGATACCCCTTCCATGTCGGCCAAAGCATCACACTGTCGACATTCCTCTCTCCACTACACCCGTCCTCGTGGTGGTGGACGGCCATCTGTGGCCACTGCCTTCATTATGTGGCGGTCGAGACCGCCATGCCGGTAATTTCCGCCGCCACCGGCATGGTGGTCTCGACCGCCAAGTTCATAATGAGGGCCTATGTCTTTAGACCTTGCCGGTGCTTGTTTCTGAGAGTTTTGACTTTTATGGTGAAGGGGCATACAAACCTTGCTGCCCTTTCTGTTATTTTCTGTTTTCCTGCTAAGAATGAGGCAGTGGAGTTAGCGGCACCGTGCCTCATTTTTGTCGAGTGCAAGATTAAGTCCATGTTCTTGGTATTTGGTGAGTTATACGGAGATCAGTGCCGAATGTCTTACGCATCCTTACTGAATGGTTGTCATGCCCATGGCCCGACATATTTATAGGTAAAGAAACGGCTGTTGGGTGATGTAATACCCAGTTGATTGCATAATTGGGAAGTGTGCATATATTAAGCGTTTTGCCTTACTGCTCAAAGCAGGTTGATGAAATGAATCCACGACTCGTGCAAACGAAGAAGGCCATGTTATGTTAGAAGTGGTGCGGAATAGAATACCCACACACCCGCTGACCTCTGCAATGGAGACGTTGCTGGAGCTGTGTCCTATGTGCCCAGGGCTGAGGGGGACCTGGGATCATGTCACAACAAGGGGAGAATCCTGCCACTCCAGCCCAGAGCCTCGCAGTACCCGAGGGCAGCACCTCAGGGAGGTTACAGGGTCTAATGACTTTTCCTCTGGCAGCAGTATGGGTAAGCTGAATCCAATTTAGAGACGCTCTTCCAAGCAGAAACAGGCATAACGTTGAAATGTATAATCGTCTACATAATCACTTGCTTCAGGACATGCACAAAAATTGTGACTTTAGGGAGTGTTTGTATTTCAGATATCCTTATCTAAAGCTCGCTCCTCTGTGGGTTATTTATGTAGTGCTCGACTGGTTTCCTCTAGCTGGGAATATGACACGTAAAAATATGAAAAGGAGAGAAAAGAGTAGGGAAGCTTCGAAATGTTCACTAAGGGCAAATTTTAAGAACTCAAAGCCGCACCAAAAAATGCACTCCCTAGACCTGTTTATGACCCAGTCTTGGCAAATCTTAATGCGTGTACTTTGTCTAGTAGGGGTGGAGCTGTCCTACTGGACAAAGTAAAAACCCTGAACTGCTGAGGAATGCTCAACCCATGGAACCACGAGAGAGGAGCACACCGGCTTCTCACAGTCACATGGTTTGCTGCCGAAGAAAAATAACGCTCCTGGGTGTTGCACGCAGACCATGATGTACTGCAATAGTTTGCGTTTTTTTAAGAACTACGTAGGCCGATTTAATTCCAAGTGTTGCCTTGCCAAGGGCAAACCCAAGTAGACCTCGGTGAAGAGTATTGCAGGTTCTTCCTTTAAACTCTGCCTTTCTATCGCTGCACAAATACATAATATTAGGGGGAGGGTGCTACACATTCTGGAGTGGGCCGCTCTGTGAATCGTCTCACTTGAGTGCATGGATTTCAGGTGTCTTCTGTCTGCTCAGCTCTGAATTGCATTTATGTACCGTTTACTACCCCAGACGAGGTGTTGAAGCACTTCATGACATGTAGCATGCAACGTAATCCAAATTAGTGGTTAATGCACTAATTTAGTTTATTGTTTTAAGGTTGTAGTGTTAGTCTTCTGTTCTGAAGAAACACAATCATATCGGCCAGTTTCTAGTGTTGGATTAAGTTAATAAGATTTAGGTGTAAATACTAGAGTGAGTTCATGCACATGGAAAAAATGGGGTTTTAATAGGGTGGAGAAGATTAGATATTGTGAGATTGCAAGGATATGGTACACAGAAGGGAAACTTTGATTTATGAGAGTAGGGTAAGTGAGCAGATAAATTAGAAAAAAGGTTAGGTAATGAAGGAATGGTTACTCCGATTGAGAGTTTTTGTGAGTAGATGTAGTTCGTTTTATTGAAGTGTAATAGAGAGTGAGGTGCCAGGCATGTGATAGAGTAGGGTACACTCAGAGATACAAAGTCAGACAGAGGAGGGAGTGTAAGAAGAATATTATTGAAATAGAAATGTATGAGAGCAAATAATACCTAACTATAAATCAGGTTATTTTTCAGTTCGAATTTTTGGAGTATTGAAATAGGATGCTGTCTGGGGAAGTTTAAAGAGTAGAAATGAAAGTTTGAAAGTTGATTACCTGTGGGCAGGTGATATGTTGTTACGTCTTTGGTTGTTTTGTTTGGCTGTAGATGGCGTTGATAAAGTCTGTTGATTTTTTTACTTAGAAATTGAATTGAACATTATTGCAAATGTTTGACTTTGTAATTATGTTTTGTTAAACAACAGGTACTGACTAATGTCTGGAGTCATTTTTGAGAAGTGTACTTGAGTTTGCATTGATCATTCCATTATGTATTTGTTTGAGATGGATGCATTGGTGGGAAGTTTCTAGGGGGATGTTGTTCTTCCTGATATTAGGGTTTGTTTATAAATTGAGTTTCATGATTTAGCACTTCATTGATTTTAGAGGGTATTCCAACTATTATAACAATAACAACATGGTGCATATAATCAAACGCCCATTTCATTTACAGCTGCTGTACTTGTAGTGAAAGACCATAGTGGAGCTCCTTTGTCACTTAGCACAGAAATCTTTATACAGGGAGTGCAGAATTATTAGGCAAGTTGTATTTTTGAGGATTAATTTTATTATTGAACAACAACCATGTTCTCAATGAACCCAAAAAACTCATTAATATCAAAGCTGAATATTTTTGGAAGTAGTTTTTAGTTTGTTTTTAGTTTTAGCTATGTTAGGGGGATATCTGTGTGTGCAGGTGACTATTACTGTGCATAATTATTAGGCAACTTAACAAAAAACAAATATATACCCATTTCAATTATTTATTATACCAGTGAAACCAATATAACATCTCAACATTCACAAATATACATTTCTGACATTCAAAAACAAAACAAAAACAAATCAGTGACCAATATAGCCACCTTACTTTGCAAGGACACTCAAAAGCCTGCCATCCATGGATTCTGTCAGTGTTTTGATCTGTTCACCATCAACATTGCGTGCAGCAGCAACCACAGCCTCCCAGACACTGTTCAGAGAGGTGTACTGTTTTCCCTCCTTGTAAATCTCACATTTGATGATGGACCACAGGTTCTCAATGGGGTTCAGATCAGGTGAACAAGGAGGCCATGTCATTAGATTTCCTTCTTTTATACCCTTTCTTGCCAGCCACGCTGTGGAGTACTTGGACGCGTGTGATGGAGCATTGTCCTGCATGAAAATCATGTTTTTCCTGAAGGATGCAGACTTCTTCCTGTACCACTGCTTGAAGAAGGTGTCTTCCAGGAACTGGCAGTAGGACTGGGAGTTGAGCTTGACTCCATCCTCAACCCGAAAAGGCCCCACAAGCTCATCTTTGATGATACCAGCCCAAACCAGTACTCCACCTCCACCTTGCTGGCGTCTGAGTCGGACTGGAGCTCTCTGCCCTTTACCAATCCAGCCACGGGCCCATCCATCTGGCCCATCAAGACTCACTCTCATTTCATCAGTCCATAAAACCTTAGAATAATCCGTCTTGAGATATTTCTTGGCCCAGTCTTGACGTTTCAGCTTGTGTGTCTTGTTCAGTGGTGGTCGTCTTTCAGCCTTTCTTACCTTGGCCATGTCTCTGAGTATTGCACACCTTGTGCTTTTGGGCACTCCAGTGATGTTGCAGCTCTGAAATATGGCCAAACTGGTGGCAAGTGGCATCGTGGCAGCTGCACGCTTGACTTTTCTCAGTTCATGGGCAGTTATTTTGCGCCTTGGTTTTTCCACACGCTTCTTGCGACCCTGTTGACTATTTTGAATGAAACGCTTGATTGTTCGATGATCACGCTTCAGAAGCTTTGCAATTTTATGAGTGCTGCATCCCTCTGCAAGATATCTCACTATTTTTGACTTTTCTGAGCCTGTCAAGTCCTTCTTTTGACCCATTTTGCCAAAGGAAAGGAAGTTGCCTAATAATTATGCACACCTGATATAGGGTGTTGATGTCATTAGACCACACCCCTTCTCATTACAGAGATGCACATCACCTAATATGCTTAATTGGTAGTAGGCTTTCGAGCCTATACAGCTTGGAGTAAGACAACATGCATGAAGAGGATGATGTGGTC
Organism: Pleurodeles waltl; assembly: GCF_031143425.1. Taxonomy (NCBI): domain Eukaryota; kingdom Metazoa; phylum Chordata; class Amphibia; order Caudata; family Salamandridae; genus Pleurodeles; species Pleurodeles waltl. The sequence goes on along the minus strand of NC_090443.1, from coordinate 291,294,487 downwards.
AAAATACTCATTTGCCTAATAATTCTGCACTCCCTGTACTGTAGAATGAAATTCCTAAGTAATCACATTTTTAATTTTTCCATCTGTGACATACTCCAGTTCAGCCGATGGCACAGTTATTCATGTCTCCGAGACACTTCGGATTCTTCCTTTTATGTATTTTGGTTGCTTACTTTTGTCGTCATAGTCCCTTCTACAACTTTTTCAGGACTTTTCTATTCCTGCAACATCTCATCCCTTGTCACCAAATAATCTTATATTTTATTATCTGCCCTGACCTCCTGCATGCACCTTTCTTCTGCTAGGATACGTCAGGGATGGCTCCTCCATAAGGGCGGAGGAGCGTCGCCCCCCCAACCCCTCTGCCAGCAGCAACCACTGCAAATCCTTTCACGGGGCATTGGGAGTGACAAGCAGAGGGGAGTGCACTGTGCACTCCCCTCAGAGCGCATGTGTGTTTGACTGGCTGCTAGGGCTCTCTCCAGCCCAGCAACACATTTGCTGAGTGCCTGCACTGGCTCCCAGTCTGCCTGGGAGCGCCCTGGCGGGGCACTCCCAGCCAATCCTGACGCTGTTTTGAATTGTCAGGAATGGCTGGAGGGCAGGGTGGGAGCCTGTGTCTGCGCGCCTACAGCCCCCACCCGGCTCCCAGGACTCCCCGCGAGCTGAGACTGGGATACATTCGGACATTTCTTTGACCCAGGCTTGTATTGCGGGTCCACTGGAGTAGAGGCAATGTATAGAAATGTTCTTCTTTGCTAGAAGAAATCCCTGAGCCACAAACGTATTATTTCCTCTACTTCTTGGATGCCTCAATTATGTCAAACCTACCGTACTTCTCTTGCCTGCCCACAGCAGGGAGACCAAAAGATTGCCAATCTCCCTATAGGATTCTTCTTTTTATCGGGCACTTGGAATTCTAGAGAGCATGTAAACATAGTGAGATCACCATTTTTGCTATGGCGATCCTTCCAGCAACAGACATTGGCAGTTTATTCCAGAATCATATAGAGGCTCATAGACCTTCCAGTTCCCTACCCATGTTGTCTGTTTTTGTGCTATTCTTTGTAGGACTGTCTGCATGTAACCCCAGTCTGTGGTGTCAAATGTCTTTTCAATATCTAGTGGCACCAGCATCCTTTCCACCTCTGAATTCTACACGGCCTGCAGAGTGAGTGAGGTGCCAACTGTTCATGAGGGTTTTTCCTCATGATGATGAAAGTGCATTGTTCCTTATACACTAAAGAGCCAATTATCTTCTGTAGTTTATCATAGAGGTCTGTGGCATCCTGGTAATCTGTGATCCTGCCAGGTTTTGGGGTCATGACAGTAATCGCCTCCTTCACGGCTTGTGGCAGGATACCTTGTTGCCTAGCCTCATTGTATACCTCTAATAAGTGTTTAGATAGAAATTCTGTATAATCCTTATAGAACTCTGTGGGTAGCCCATCTGCCTCGGGTGCTTTTCCCTGGGACAAATCCTGTATGGCCCCCATCAGTTTTTCTTTCTATATATTCTCTTCCAAGATAGCCGACTCCCTGGTTTTCTATACATCTCTGTCAAATAATGGCATATAGAGTAATTAATCACTACCTGGCTCACAAATGTCAAGAATTTTCGCCTATCTAAAGCCATTATCATTGGGGCAGGCTTCTCTTGTTTTAGGAGCTATGCAAGGAGTATTCCCGGCCTGTCTCCTTCCTTATACAGTTTGTTTTCCCTCAGTGTGTATTTATTTAATGCCTCCAGAACACTCCTACTCTACATCTGGCCGCGAGCATGTCTTCAATAATATACGGGTGTCTTTCCTCCTGTCTCTGCATAAGAGCCAAATGTTCCTCCTGGCGTTTCAGGTCTCTCTGTAATTGAAGTTTTAAAACATATACCTTACTGTGGCATTCTCCTTGCAGGACCATCCATTTGTTTGCCCGGATGTTAATAATTTCCAAGTTAGCCTTCAGGTCGCCCTCATTTGTGGCCTGGGTATCCATCCTACATACAGTGTCCTGGGGAATCTCCATATTAAGTTGCCAGGTGGGGGACGCTTGGAATACAATGGCTCCAGGCATACTGAACTAATAATGGTGTGTGATCTGATAGGAACCTACCCAGGGGTTTGGCTGATTGTACGTTAGCTCTAAGAGTCCACAAGGCCATTGTCCTATCTAACCTGCTGTATGTTCCACGAAAAGGTGAATGATATGTGATGTTTTTTTTCTTCTTCAAGCAGGGTGCAGCAACCTTCTGATGTCCATTAAGTCCAACCTATTTATCAGCCGTGGTTTAAATGTCCTTCGTCCTTTCCCCGTGCAGCCAAGGCCTGATTACCCATTCCTCCCCATCTCTTGGGGTGGATCCGACTGCTCAATTCCTCACCCACCCATTCCAAATGTTGTCAAATTATTTGGGGTATTCTCTCCCGTTGTATGGCACCCTTTGCTGCATGTAGCAAATATCCATTTCACGTTCCCAATCTCTCAGCACCAGTACCACTGAAGGACCCCGTTTATGCACCAATTCTTTCTTAGCCAGAGGGAAGCCCATGTTGAATAGAAGCTGCTGGTAGGAAGAATCATGTGCTCCACTCCATATCACTAACAATACTAGTTGCTCTCTTGGCTTTACTTGCATGCCAGTGGCACCCTTTAATCTGTGTTGCCCCTTCACAGCACTTGTGGAGACTGACAAACCCATAGTTTCTGAAGAAACATCCGTTTCTGTACACAACCTTGCAGACACTTCTCATCCCAAACTCTACCCAATTTATGTAAGAAGACCCTGGTATAATATACAAGATGTAAAATCTTAAGCTGCATCAATCGATATCTAGCCTAAATTGCTACCACCCTGGGGAATTACAGCATATCCCCCTCAATCCTCGTCTTCCAAATCTTCCAAATCCCCATGTCACTAGACCCTTAGGTGTTTTAAGTCCCTCTGCATGTTCTACAACAGAATCTGATAGTTAAGAGATTGCCTTGGTGAGCACTGGGCCATCCCTCAATCTATATTCCAGGGGCGAGGTCTCTATAACATCTGCATCATGTGCAGTCGCTATCTGTAGCACGTGACTCAATTGGAGGTACTTACAGTTGTGAGAGCGGCATCTCATATTACAACCTAAGATGGCCGAACGGAACCACCCCATTCGCATCCAACACATTAGCTAGTGTACTGATCTCCATGTTGTCCCACTTCCTAAAGCCGGAAAGACACAACACCACCCCCATCCGTGTTCCCAGCCTCAGTGTGGTCCTCGGTATAAGGCGTCCAAGCCAACCCATTTCCCTGTTCAGCCTGTGCCAAACTGCCACAGCCGTCCTCATTGCAGGAGGGGCAACCTGACACAACCTTCCACCACATAGCATATGCAAGTACCCCTCTCGATCCAGGTGCATACACCCAGTCATTAATTACATTGACCTACTCTGGCTCATAGTAGCTCCGCACAATAGGGAGTGCAGTACCTCTTCCCATATGTGGAACGCTGAAGAGTGGATAGCGCAAACCTCGGCCTGCCCCCTGCCACAGCAACATTCTTAACAGTTCACCGACTGCCTTAAAAGCACCTATTTGCGTATGCCAGACTGGTTTGAAGTATATACTTACAATGATGCCGGGCCACCATTTTAAACAGCAATGATATACCTATCAAGGAGAGCAACAGTGCCACCCAATGTCCATTAGCTGTCCCCAAAGCAGTGATGAGAGATTATCTGCATGATGGGAGTTCTCACCCCTCGAGATCCTAAACCAAGCTATTTAAAATGCCCCTGTTCAGTCCGGAGTGGCATAGGGAGACTGCGCCTCCATGTACCGACTGAAACAAATCAAGGACTTCTCTCAATTAATCCACAACCCAGAGTACTGCCTGTAAATCGCAAACATGTCGTCCACCCTTCCCAAGGTCCAATCAGAGTCAGCCAGGTGTAGTAGTACATCATACACAAAGTGATACAGGGGCTTAATCTGAGCACCAGAGCAACAGAAGGCAGCCCTGCCTCATACCGCTCCTAATCAGGAAATCCGGCGAGAGGTCCCTATTTACCTTAAGCCACACTCTAGGATTCATGTAGAGTAAGAGGAGCCAGGCAAAGAATTTCAGCCTGAATCCCATATTCTCCAGAACCACAAACAAATGAGGCCTAACCACCGAGTCAGGGCCTTATGGGCATCGAAGGAGACACTGCCAGTGGTACCCCTACCACTCTTGCCACTGCAATGTTTTTCTGAAGCCTTCTGTAAATTTTATGCATTGGGGCTGTGGTTTTACCTGCTAATGTCCTCAGGAGCTCTGCCGGGAGTTCATTAGGGCTCAGGGCTGTCCCAGTTTGTAACTGTGAGAGTTTGTATCTTCGCCGTCTGACAAATCCTCTTCAAGCTCCTTTGCCCTCCATCGCTCCAGTTTCCTATAGAGTCCGTCCCTGACAAAATCACTCAGCTCCAAACCGTGAATAGGTTGCTGCTCAAAATAGAATTCCTGTAGGTAGTCAGCCATGATCCCTGCTATTTTGTCACTCCCATTCACCCTGACCCCTGTTGGTCTGCCAGCCATGCTAACAGTTTGCCTGCCTTGTCACCCCTTCATCTATCCTACATTGCTGAGCTAGAAATACCTGTTGCACCGCATTGGTAGCAAAGGCCTGATACTACTTCTGTTTCCGCACCAGCCTCTGACTAATCTCTTCTGTTGGGGTCAGGCTTGCCTATCCTTCAGAATTCAGGCTTCTTGCTCCGCTTCCAAACAATCTTGCTCCCTCTTCCTTTTATCCCCAACGTCTCCTGCTGTTATCTCCCCTCTTTTTGTAACCTATGGGCCTCTCACAGGGAGACTGCGCTGCTCACTGACCCTGCCTTTTCTGCAAAATACAAATCTGTGACCCCTGTCAGCCTGGACCTCTGCAGAGGAAGACAGCCACCATGCCGCCATCTGCCATTTGCAAACATCCTCAATCACTGGGTGGTTAACGCAATTTTCAGCAGGGAATGATCTGCCTCTTACCTTAAAGGCCGCCTCTGTCAATCTAGGGGGAATCATTGCAGGTGTGAACAAAATAATCGAATTGCAAAATGAGTATTATGGGCCCCAGAGTAATAGGAATACCCCCTCTCCTGCCTGTTTAATTAATTCTAAACATTCTACGGACCCAACGCCCTGACAGATCCTTACAATTTCCCCACATGGGCTCGCTGCATCTGTTGAACGTATGTCTGGTCCAACTGTGACTCAATGATCATATTGTAGTCACCCCCCCAATAAGGTTGTCGCCTGTGGCACTTCTGCTATTCCATGGCCCAGTAGTCGGAGCATATCTGTCTGAAGGCCAGGGGGATGTACACATAAATAAACACCACTGTCTTTTCCTCCTAGGACCACTACATACCAGCCAAAGACGTCTGTCCACACACTCATCACTACGAGCTGTAAGGATTCCTTTGCTAGTATTACCTGTAGTGATTCCTGCATGTCCCACAATCTTATTTCCCTCACCCGAAAGCTTGTGCAAGATTCCCCTTTGTGTTTCTCTTGCAGAAATACCATATCTGCTAAGCACCGTTTGAGCGCCTTCACCACTAACACATGCTTAATTCTATGGACCAGGCCATTACCATTCCACGTAAATAATGTAAGATTACATACCATTCCTTCCGAGACAGAGTATGCAGCCCCATTGTGCTCCCCCACTACAAGCTTGGTGACCTCTCCCATCCATACCCCAAAAACACAAAACAAAGCAAACTGTTCCCCAAACCCCATCCCACCTTACCGTGCCCTGGTCCTACAACAACCCCCCACCCCACAATTCACAGTATGTCTTTCACCCTAACAATACAAAACCTGTTTTTAGCCTCATTGTCTGTCAATGTCCTGGACACCGTGCAAACGAGGCGGGTCTGTGAGGCATAGAAATACTCCTTCCCGGCTTTGACCTCTCAATTCTCCACCTTCACATTGCCACGATGGGAGAAAGAGTCAACATCTGTTCCAGTGCACAGAGCCACCAAGAGCCCCGGCCAATCTCGAATTATTTCCCCTGAAGTCATTGGTGTTACCACTGTTGCAAAGCCTCCTGCCTCCTCACCGATGGAGGCTCCTCACCAGTGTCATCCTCTCTGCTTTGAAGAACATCCCATCTGGTATCTGTGTCCTTGCTTCATTGCTGATGAAGTGCCTCCACCACTTTGGCTTATTCATACTCCGCCTGGTCCATGGTTGGGCCCCAAAGACCACCTCTTCCGCAGTCTGCGGCAGTGCTCAGCTTCCTGCCAATCCGTTGTTGAGGGGTCTACCAACACACTTTTGGGGGAGGAATACCCTTGCTGCCCCAGCGACTCCCATCGCTCTGCTGGTGTAGAAAAAAGTAAAATTTCCCATCCAAGGTAATGCGGAGCCTGGCAGGAAAAACAGTACCTATTTTTGTGTCCAGTTTTTGAGGTGCCTTTTGACAGCCAGGAACGTCTTCCTTTTTTTTCTGCACCAACGTGGTGTAGTCTGGATAAAAATTAACAGTAGGCTTCTCCACCTGCAAGCGTTATATGCCCTAGTCCTTTGTAATATTGGATCTCTGTCTCTGTAGTTCAGGAGTTGTGCCACCACAGCAGGGGCCTTGGGAACTGGTGGGTGGCCCAGCACCCTGTGAGTGAGCTCCATCGTGAGCCATTTAGAGAACTTCCCCTCCAGGACCACAGTTGTGAGTCAGTCCTCGAGGTAGAGTTTTGTCTCTCCCTGGTAGGCCCATCACCCATATTGTTTAATCATGTGCTGCATTCCACATCATTGACTTTCCTCTGGAGCATTGATAGCTCCTTTCCATGCTCCAGCACAGTTGGGCTGATTCTTCTCTCTTGACAGTCCTTTGTTCGGTGCTTGTCTTAGGCTATGTGTGGACCCTGTCAGGTGGTTACTTCACTGCAGGCAGATGGTGTGGGCTCAGATTGTTACCCTAAACAATGTTCCCCTCATCAGGACCCACCAGACATGAGGTGTAGAGGGTCGTCATTTCACCTCTGTCCCCCGACGTATCCAACAGGCACAGAAGTGTGGGCTTGGAGGCGCCTCCTCTCTTCTTCCAGTGGCACCAGGCTCTAGCCCTTTTCAGGCACCTGATTCTTTTGGCTTGCCTGGTGTTTCCACTAGGCCATGTCCAGCCAGCTCCAAGTGGACTCCTCTCCATGGGTAACCAGCACCAGAGGTGGTTGTTTTATCCTCTCCCCCCTTCCCTCACCTTCCACCATCCCTCACAGGGCGTGGTGCCAAAGGTGAAGCTGAGCGATTTTCGTTTTTTTTCCTCGCTTCTTGGTCACTAAGGGTCCCCTCTCACCACAGGATCTCCTCACCGTCAGACACACTGTTGCTTTTTGGCCCACTCTGTGCAGTCTCCTTACCTCAGGTCTTTGACACTTCACCTAGCCGGCTTCAGTTTCAGACCACCTCTGCTGTCTTTCTTCCTATTTACCTGGGCCCGCTATAAACTCATCCAGCCTCTGATCTCGTCAGCATCTGCTACCAGCACAGACTTGTCTGCCTCCCTCCAATGTTAGCGTGGACAGCCACCGTCTTTGTTTCAAAACCTAGTGGTGGGCCTCATTATTAGCATGTTGAAGTATATCTGCTTTTAGACTAAAAGGGTCTCTGTGCTAGTCACCATCAGCTTTCCAATGTTTTTCAGTGTCTTGGGGTCAGTTTGCTGCATGGGGCTCACAGGATATTACAAGGCCTACAGAAGCCTCTGATTAAATTGTTTTGGCAGCCATCTTGTTTGGCCACACTACCATCATTCTAAAACTCTTAAGTGATTTCAGTGGCTCTGATCAATGCAGGTAGGGAATTCCATGGTTTTGCTGTTTGAGTGGAGAAAATAGTGCTGCCAATGGTTTTAGTCTTGTAAGTAGGTATTTCTAAGGTCTGCATGAGTAAGTTTGTCCCAAGCTAATCCAGGTGCTCCTTCATGCAAGAAATCAGTGATTTTTTAAAGTGCGGCTAATCACCCGTGGGGTCTCAGGGCTCTGTGGACGTGCTGCTCAATCGAAGAGCCAGACCTTGAAGTCCTTCCTGAATTGCTTCAGTGATGTGGCATGCCTGAGCTTGAAAGGTAGTGTGTTCTATGTCCAGGCTGTGAGGTAGGAGAAGGATCTTCCTCCTGCTGTGCTTTTCTATTTCTTGGTAACAGCTGCAAGGGTGCGAAGGGAAGAACGGAGATGCCTGTTGGGTACATAGAAGGTGTGGCGGTGGTTGAGGTATGCTGGTCCTGTGTTGTGTAGTGCCTTATAGGTGTGGATCAGGAGTTTGTGATGTGCTTGTTGACTAGGAGCCAGTGTAGATCTGAGGTGGGAGATGTGGCTGTGTCAGGGATGTCCAGGATGAGTCTTGCTAATGCATTCTGGATTCTTTGTAGTCTTGATTGTAGTTTCTTGGTAATGCCAACATAGAGAGCGTTGCCGTAGTCCAGTTTGCTAGTGATGAGTATGTGGGTGACTGTCATTGTGTCGGAGGGGATCCACTTGAAAATCTTTCCCAGGAGTCGAAGGGTGTGGAAGCATGACGATGAGATGGCGTTGACTTGGCAGGACATGGCTAGAGAGGCATTCAGGATGATGACCAGATTGCCTGCGTGGTTCGTCAGTGCGTATCCCAGTGCGCTGGGCCACCAGGAGTCATTCCAGGTGAAAGGGGTAGAGCTGATTACGAGGATCTTTGTCTTGTCCGAGTTGAATTTGATGCAGCTGGCTTCCATCCAGGTGGCAACTGCACTCATCCCTTTGTGAAATTTCTCTTGGCCTTTGAGGAGTCATCGGACAGGGAGAGGATCATTTGGGTATCATCGGCATAGAGGACTGTTTCGCCAGTGTTATTTGATGATCTTGGCTAGCGGGGCCATGTAGATGTTGAAAAGCGTTGAACTTAGTGATGATCCTTGGGACACTCCGCAGCATGTGTCTTTGGGATCTGACGTGAACAGCAGTTTTGACACTGAGTTCTTCTGGTGAGGAAGGACATGGGTCAGTCTAGTGCTTTATCTCGGATGCCGGCATCGTGTAGTCTGGTGCAGAGGGTGGAGTGGGAGACGGTGTCAAACACAGCAGAGAGGTTGAGGAGGATGAGTGCAGCCGTGCCTCTGTCTAGTATGATGCGTATGTTGTTGGTGGCTGCTTACTGTGATTGCTTCTGAATCCGGATTGGGATAGGGCTTCATTGCTGTATCACCTGTGAATCCTGACTCTGGCTGACATGGCCACTGCTAGGGCAGGGCGACCCACCTTTTCATGGATCTAGGTTTCTAGACCAGACAAATCTGAAGCCTCTATGGTTTCTTATGGGTCTTTTTGTATCCCCATGGATTCCTCAGTAGGCTACCACAATACTCTGGATGGTGTTCAAACAAAATTGCTTCCACTGCTATTGTACCTTCCCATTTAACCCCTTCTGTGCCGGCACGGTGCCCCTGATTGCGATTGCTCGCTTACCTCATCAAAGGCCACCTCCCCATGCGGTCGGAAGAGAAATGCAAAGCATTTCTCTTCGGATCATGTGATGGGGGCCTGAGAGGCTTCAAAGGAAAGGAATTTCCTTCCCTTTTGAACTCTGAGTATTTCAGATTCCGGATTGTGAAGCGATCCAGCTGCTGAAATGCCCACTAGACACCAGGGATTATTCTCCAAATGGAAATTGGCATAAGGGGAGCGACCCCGTGGGCAAGGGTCGCTCCCCGGGTGGGGCAACATTTTTTTCAAGGGGGCAGATCGGTCTGTTATTAGGCCGATCTGCCCCCAGGGGGAGAAGAAACCTCTAGGCGCCAGGGATTGTTTTTTTTGTTTTTTTTGTTTGTTTTGTTTGTTTTGTTTGTTTTGTTTTTTTGTTGTTGTTTTTTAGAGGTGGGGAGAGACCCCTTAGGCATGGGTAGCTCCCTTAGAGGCCAAATTATATTTAGCCTATTTCTGAAAGCCCACCAGAGACCAGGGAAGATTTTTTTTTCTCCCAAAATAAGAGGGTGGGGGTATGGCCATACCCCCACCCCAGATAAATGGGGCCAAAGTTGTTCTGCCCACCAGTGGGCAGATGGGGCAATTACCCCTGATCCACACCCCGGGGGCAGATAGTCTACTAGATGCCAGGAATACAAAATAAAAAAAAGTGGGGTGGTGGCTACCAACCAGTATGGGCCTGGTTATGCCCCCACCCCAACTGAAGGGGGTAACAGTCTTTCAGCTCTCCCCGCACACTAACACATCTTATCCCATGGCAAGCAAGAGGACATTTGATTATTTTGGGTTTTGGTTTTACATTTGGGCCATGAGAGCTTGGCTAACTCTCAAAATCGTCCCACTTGGAATGGTGAGGGCTGCACTTTTTGGACTTTGGGACACTGCCATGTAGAAAAATGCACAAGACCTAGACACAACTGAAAACTAAACATCTGGGGATTCCAGGGTGGTATACTTCACAGGCACCCTGCACCATTTTCTTACCCACAATCCCCAGCAAACCTCCAGCTTTGCTGGAAATCACACATTTTTCCCACTTTTTTGTGATGGAACCTTCCGGAATCTGCAGGAATCCACAAAATTCCTACCACTCAGCATTGTCTCATCTATACCGATAACAAAAATTCTGCTGCACTTGTCAGCCTAAAAATGTTAGGTTTTTTTCAGACGGCCCTTTTGGACCCGCTTTGGTTCCCCCTCAATTTTGACATGTTTTTGGCTCATCGCTGTCAAAAGCACTTGGCACACCTGAGGTATCATTTTTACCGGGAGACTGAGGGGAATGTTGGGTGGTAGGAAATTTGTCCCGGTGTGGTGATCCCACACAGAAATGTGGGAAAAATGTGATATTTTTATTTTTAGCTAAATTTGAGATTTGCTGAGGAAGAAAATATTGGGGGATCCACACAAGTCACACATCCCTGGACTCCCTCTGGTGTCTAGTTTTCAGAAATGTCTGGGTATGGTAGGTTTCCATAGACGGCTTCTGAGTACAGGACCAAAAACACAGGTCCTCCCCCCCCCGCAAAAACAGGTAGTTTGGTATTTGATAATTCTGATGTGTTCAGATAGTGTTTTGGGGCCTTTCCTTTCGTGGGCAGTAGGCCTACCCACAAAAGTGAGGTACCATTTTTATCCGGAGACTTGGGGGAATGCTAGGTGGGAGGAAATTTGTGGTTCCTCTCAGATTCCAGAACTTTCTGTCACCGAAATGAGAGGAAAAAGTGTTTTTGGGGCCAAATCTTGAGGTTTGCAAACGATTCTGGGTAACAATCTGGTCAGAGCCCCACAAGTCACACCCCATCTTGGATTCCCCTAGGTGTCTATTTTTCACAAATGCGCAGGTTTGCTAGGTTTCCCTAGGTGTTGGCTGAGCTAGAGGCCAAAATCCACAGCTAGGCACTTTTAAAAAAACAGCTCTGTTTTTTGGGGGAAAACGTGATGTGTCCACATTGTGTTTTGGGGCATTTCCTGTTGCAGGCGCTAGGCCTACCCACACAAGTGAGGTACCATTTTTATCGGGAGACTTGGAACGCTGGGTGGAAGGAAATTTATGGCTCCTCTTAGATTCCAGAACTTCCTGTCACCGAAATGAGGAAAAAGTGTTTTTTTGGCCACATTTTGAGGTTTGCCAAGGTTCTGGGTAACAGAACCGGGTCAGAGCCCCACAAGTCAACCCATGTTGGATTCCCCTAGGTGTCTTGTTTTGAAAAATGCGCAGGTTTGGTATGTTTCCATAGGTGCCGGCTGAGCTAGAGGCCAAAATGTACAGCTAGGCACTTTGCAAAAAACATGTCAGATTTCAATGTAAAAATTTGATGTGTCCATGTTGTGTTTCCTGTCGCGAGCATTAGGCCTACCCACGCAAATGAGGTACCATTTTTATTGGGAGACTTGGAGGAACACAGAATAGCAAAACAAGAGTTATTGCCCCTTGTCTTTCTCTACATTTTTCCTTCCAAATGTAAGACCGTGTGTAAAAAAAGATGTCTTTGAGAAATGCCCTGTAATTCACATGCTAGTATGGGCACCCTGGAATTCGGATATGTGCAAATAACCACTGCTTCTCAACACCTTATCTTGTGCCCATTTTGGAAATACAAAGGTTTTCTTGATACCTATTTCTCACTTTTTATATTTCACCAAATTAATTGCTGTATGCCCGGTAAACAATGAAAACCCGTTGCAAGGTGCATTTCCTTTATTGGCTCTGGGTACCTAGAGTTCTTGATGAACCTACAAGCCCCATATATCCCCGCAACCAGAAGAGTCCAGCAGACGTAACGGTATATTGCCTTAAAAAATCTGACATCGCACGAAAAAGTTAGAGTAAAACGTGGAGAGAAATTGTTGTTTTTTTCATCTCAATTTCAATATCCAGAAACACTTGTAGAATCTACACAAATTACCCCTTGCCGAATTCAGAATTTTGTCTGTTGTTCAGAAATGTTTAGCTTTCTGGGACCCAGCATTAGTTTCACACCCATTTCTGTCACTAACTAGAAGGAGGCTGAAAGCCCAAATAATAGTAAAAATGGGGTACGTCCCAGTAGAATGCCAAAATTGTGTTGAACAATTGGGTTTTCCAATTCAAGTCGGCCAGTTTCTGAAAGCTGCGAAGATAGTGATTTTAGCACCGCAAACCCTTTGTTGATGCCATTTTCAGGGAGAAAACCACAAGCCTTTTTTCCCTTTTTTTTTTTTTTTTTTTTTTTTTTTAAACTAACTTTTCGCTGTGTTTTGGCTAATTTCTTGGTCTTCTTCAAGGGAACCCATAAAGTCTGGGTACCTCTAGAATCCCTAGGATGTTGGGAAAAAAAAGGACGCAAATTTGGCATGGATAGCTTATGTGGAGAAAACGTTATAAGGGCCTAAATGCAAACTGCCTCAAATAGCCAAGGATAGGAGGGGAAAAGGCCTGGCAGTGAAGGGGTTAAAGACTCTTTGTCTCTTACATGGGCACTAGGGGAGTCTGAGAGCTTCTACAGAGGAGGGCATTTTGGCATTGATCCAAATGTGGTGCAAACAGACTGTGAAGTTTTGCCTCCACCTCTGCCGCCACCAAGTGAAAGCCCTAATTTTGCGCCAGTAACATCACATCATGTAGCGGGCGCTGTCCAAACTTTCCTATGCCCTGGACAAACTAGGCCACGGAATGGTGTGTAGTGCCCACTGTGTAGTTAAACTTAATCGAAACGGGGTAGGCTAATGCCAGAACTGAGTTGATTTTTTTTTTTTTTATGTGGCGTGCTTAACACCAGTTTTAAGTGCTGTTGATAACAAGTTGTACTTTACGTAACTCTGTTTGATACTTAATTTATTGACCTCTGGAGAGTGAGTTAACTACAAGAATTATAACTCAAAACCTGTAGGGCACGGCAGGTGTCAACACTGAGTGCTTAAGTCACGGATTCCTCTTGCCACTGATGGAAATAGAAAGCTTCTTTATGTGTATCGGTGTAGACAGGTGCTTCTTTCATGAGAAATGTGGTGGCAGGTCATGCTTGTTCAATATAGAAATGTCTTGTCTGTATTTGGGGGAAGGTGAACTGTTGTTCTTATTGTGAGAGATGTCCTGGGCTGATGCATCCTGTATGTGCCCCGGTGGCCTGTCTCATCTCCGTGTGGGGTGAGGTGGATAGTTGATAACGCGTGATCCATGGAGGTGGAGTTTATCAGTAGGGTGACCAGAGGTCCCGGATTTCCCCGGACAGTCCCGGTTTTTAGAGGACTGTCCGGTTTTTGAGGACTGTCCGGTTTCCCGACGGTTCTCTTAATTTTAAGTAAATGTCCCGGTTTTTGGGACCAAGGTCACATCATTAAATAAATGTCCCGGTTTTTGGGACAAAGGTCAGATCATCTAGGGAAGCATATGTTAAAGGTATGCTCTCCTTTACCAGATGCCTAGAAATATGAAATGTATTAAAGTATTTTATCTGTTACTGTCAGGCAACACAGTCCGGTCTTCTCCCAGCAGAGAGAGTGTGGGGAGCAGAGAGGTAAAATGCGCGGGTTGGGGGTGCAGGTCAAGCCGTAGCAGATATAAAAGTGAGAGTAAATTATTTAGTCCTTCTTTTATGTCTGACCTGTCCTGGTTTTTGCTCCTCAGAATCTGCTCACCCTAGTTATCAGTCCTCTTTCTGCTACCACTGTTGTACGCTTACTACTTCCAGTTACAACGCCTACAATAAGATCATAGCTCTGCACAACCCATTTTCCTGATGTTCTTGTAGAGATGTAAGTTCGGGATGGGCTACGGTAGAAGGTCAAAAACAGTACTCTGCTGTTGAAGGTTACAATAAAGTCATTGAAATCCACTCCGATGTGCAGAACCTCTTCTCTACCAGTGAGGTTTCTGTTCACGAACTTCACTTTTCACTCGAAGAACCCTTCCATCTTGTACTTCCCTTACTCAGCCCTTTCCTCTTGTGTTTTTTTTTTCTAGTTACGGGAGCCCTTCCAATGCGTTGTCTTGCCACAGGAGCCCTTTTCAGCGTGTTCCCCTGCCCTTCGAGCCCTTTCTTCTTTGGTCACCTTAGCTCTTCCTATCTACTTTTGGTCATTAATTACTTCCTCCGCTTTCTGCGTTTACTGGAGCAGTTATTTGTTCTGTTCACTGACTCTTTTCACTCCTCTGTTCTCCAGTCACTAGTGCCCTTCGTTCTTGTGGTTCCATCCCCCTTCCTCTCTGTTCTCAAGTCCCTCCCCCATGTTGTTTAGTTATTGTGCACATGCCTTTTTGTGCCATGGCCACTAACTACATCCCAGCTTTTCTGGTCTCTTTTCACTGTTGCACTACTTTCTTGTTCATTAGTTACTAAACACCTGTGTTCTCCTGCCAGTGTAGCCCTTCCAAACCTTTCTCTGGTTACAGGAGTCCTTCCTCTCTGTATATTGGTCTCTTAGGTCTTTCACCTCAGTTCTTGATTTCAGGTGAATATGATAAACTGAGATTCCCTTGTTGCAAGCAAAGAACCAGAGCAAGGCTCACTCCACTTCGTTGGCTGCCAGAACCAATTTGAAAATGATATCCGTGCACAAACTCTGCTATGTGGCCACTTTCTAGTGGTAGTTTATACTTGATAGTCTTTGAGAGCTACAATGCACCTTACTCCTAATGAGCGGGAGCCAAGCAGTTCAGCCTCACGTACTAAGTCGCTTTGTTTGATGCCCACAATGATTTGCCCATACTTCCTCTGTTTGTACGGAAAGGATCTTGTTTTCCTGGGTGCATTCATGATGAAATGGTCTGGAACGTGTTTGTGTATAGCTTCTAAGACCTCACCTCGTGTGGTTCTCAGATGATCTTCCACTGGCAAGGGCTTTCACAATCTTTTCTGTCACGAGGGCGCATATATATATATATCCACCTCTTTCTGGGCCGATTTCAGCGTGATATTTCTGATGAGTCATGAGCTGTTTATCTATTGAACTAGGATTTTAGGGCATGTTTTGTTCCGAAATAGATGGAATTCTGGGAGAAAAGTTGTTTTGGGTTTCAGCACGTCATTTCCAATTTTGGTATTGGTTTTTAAGGAAGATATATTAAAACTATAAGCCAAAATAATTTGCCCGCTAATAAGAACATTTTGGGGCTTACTGACATCTTGTGGATCGCCTCGTAAGTAATGTTTGTATTCATATCGAACCCTATTATTTTATAATTGCCTAATATCTACTTAATGTATTAAAATATCTCACTTCTATAGGTGAGTCTTTCACAGAGCTTTAAGGGCAACGCACTTTACGTGTGACAAATGTATGAGATCTCTAAAGACTATTATACGTTTTGCAGGCTGTCAGTTGCTTGAGGTGCAGTCTCCGAGAAGGCGTATTTTAATCCCCTAAAGTTAATAGAAAATGGAGAAATTAATACAAAGTATACGCCAAACCCAATTTCACTTTTTTAAACAGGACTAAGCTGACTTGTTAAGTATTTTGAGCTTGTGGCACTTAAGAGAATGAGATACAAGGTGACATGCACGTTTTCAAGCAACAGAAGAGAAACTGGTGTACTGACGTTCTCTCTCCCGACTTAGGCCATTGCTTCATAATGAAACAGGCATATGTCTACATTGGCTTTATCAATCTTTATGCTCACCTAGATTGAAGCCTTGGACAAGTATCTCTTGAGTACCATGTGGAAATATTCACTGACAGCCCGTTGCAAAAGCAGTCATGTATAATGACAATTTAGAGTGCATGCTACCAGGTCAAAGGCTTATAGACGCATTCAACCAACACACTGAGTAACCTTCCGAGTCATTTAAAACCAATGAATGAATGTGTGAGTGAATGATGGACAACTTTTGTTGTTCAGATTGACTATTCCCAAGGAATGTTACATCAATAATATTGAGGCAGATTCCCATCCTCCCTCAAACTAAATCACTGTTCAAAATAAATGTTTTAACACGTTTAACAGTCTAGAAAAAAAGCCTCATGGAATTAAAGGCAGGGACGTTCTGCAGGCTTTGGATCCAGAAGCAGTACTGTATCTTTTCAATCCCTGGGGATGTTTGTCACATATTTGAGGAGCATTGCAACATGGGGGTTCTGAAAAGAAAGAATATTCTGGCAGACAGAAGGAAGTGCATGCCGAAGCCCCTGTGTTTACGTGCGCCCGCTGCAGCATACCACATCATAACACTCCCAGTCGGATGCCCCCTGCCACCCTTAGAGTTGCAGAGCCTGCTACAGTGACAATAATCAGGGCTGTTCAGCTGCTGAGTCACGTTTGCTCATGTTAGAGCTGATAGCGTTGAAAACTCCTAACCCGACTTTTCACCTATCGGCAAAAGTGTATTTATGTACGTAACTGAAAAAGTGCAATTAACTGTGTAAAGCGCTCGACTTCTGCCAAGCGAAATCGCGCAAATAAAATAGAGAAAAAGTAGTCCACGAGCCGGACAGAAAACAGCGAGCCTCGCATGTTTTCTGTACTTGGTCGATGCGCTCGAGGAGGGCTAGCCACCGGAAAAGGCATGATGTGTGCATGCCATCGACTAATGAAAGCAAGCGGATTTTAATAGGCAAGCCCATGAACCAATAAAAAACACTGACGTGATGTCGACAGGGCTCCGAGCCCTTTTCTAATAACTAAAGCGTCTCGCTGCGATACTCATGCGCAAGCAACGCAGGCTCGACCCTAAAAAGGATGCCATCTTTTTACCACCCTATATGAAATGCTAAGCTTTCTTCAACCAATCAGAGAGCCTTTTGTATGCAGGTGTTAAATGATGCTGTTTACTGGTCTTGGAGAAATCACAAAGTGCAAAGCCAGGGCAAGAAGAAATAAAGGTCAGTGAGCATATGGGGTACATTAGAGGGACAGATACTAATAACAGTGCCACATACGTTCTGCTGTTATTTGTGCTGCCCCCTAGGTGTGCTAATCTGCTACTTGCCCAAGGGAGGAAGGACAATTATTGGTTAACTACTACAGTTGAGGGCAATGAAAATAAATCGAAACATATTTGGTAGCAATAGAATCAGACAGTCTAGTGTTGCTGACATACCTTAGGTCTGCTTGGAGTGATATGTTTTATATGCATTTGTAATTTTTATTATTCATGTTACATTTATTATTGTGGTTTCGGAAAGTGTAACTAGCGTCTTATGCTGAAATGTTGAATTGTGTTCTTAATATAATGTTATTTATCTACCCTAGATTGGTGATTCATACGGCTTATAAACACTGATTAACATTGGGTTCCTGGCTTGCTTTCGAGAGCCTGTTTGCAAGAGCGTGGGATGCAGCTTGGCATGTAAAGAGGTGTTGTATTAGCTTCATGGCAGTACACCAGACAGGTAGCTGCGCATAGTATGATGTGCTGTTAAGAAGTGCAAGAATAGATGTGCTGCAAATGCGGTTAACTATCCTTTTTTTAAATTTAATGATCTGTGTCTTGCAATTATGTGGCTGAGCCAGGTTCCTGGTGCTCAATGAAGTTCTAGGTTATTGCAAGTTCCTATTCTAGCAGGTGTTAACTACTTAGCTGTCTGAACAGCACAGACAAGGAGCGTCTACCAGATCGAGCTTTTAAAGAGAAAGATGGCCACATTTGGGGCCAGCTTTTGGCATAGCTGACTTGTTGAGCGTTAGGAGTTTATAACTGACACGACTAACCTTTTGTGCAGTGCACATTACATTAAATAAGATGCTACTGTCAGGCAGGTTATGACTGGGGAGGGGAGTCCTGAGTGCTGGTTGTAGAGTCTGTCAAGCAGTTGGATTATGTTTTTTTTTTTTTTTTTTTTTTTTTTTTTTAATTTGCGAAACAGATGTATTGGGATATTGGAGGTCTGGCCTGCTGGAATAATTAAGATGAGATGAATTTAAAGTGATGTTTTGAATTGGACTTTGTTCAAAGGTTGGACAAGAAAACTTACTTGGGGTTCCCATGGAATAGAAACTTCCTTTGGAAACCTGTTTACTTGTGATGAAAGAAAAAAAGATTTGAGGCCATGATCACCTTCGGTTTCTTACTTCTATGGGTTAGTGATGGGCCTAGTTCCTGTGGCTCTATAGTTGAGTGTTGATAGTCTGCTTGCTGCAAGAAGGTATTTCCCTTTTGGATGTGTTTACCTTGAGGTAGTTAGGTAGCATACAATGGTCAACCACTTGTACTCATTGGCTGATAGCTCACCATTGAGAGTAGTTAAATTTTCAAGCTTCACTTGCTTGTTATTGATGTATCAGTTGAGGTTGAGGGCGGAAATAAGACTAAGTAGAATACTAAGATATACACTGCAGATAAGAGGGGCGATGGTTCCCCCTTGAGGTGCAACAGACCTTAGCAGTTATTTGTGCTGTAGGGAAGCAGCAATATAATGCAGGGTCTTCTTTGAGAAGGAAGCATTCTATTTAAGGACAGTTGCTTGGGTTCCTCAACTGTCTTTGAATCATTAAGGGGGGATAGAGGTCTAGTAACAGAGATAGTTAATGATGCCTCTATGTGAGGTGACTGGAGATGAGGATGTCCTTGAATCTGTGTGCCAGTCATGCATCTGCTGGTGATCCTGCTGAGCCACAGAGTTTTGTAGAGCTTGCTAACTCTTTGCCAGAGGCACATGAGGTTCCCTGAATTTGGAACAGGACAGATGTGGGACGCTACATAAAACTATGGCTGACATAGCTCGCAGCCAGAAGAGTGATGTGCGCCCAGCCACTTGTGTAGGCTTTAATTAAATAAATCTTTGAGGGAAGTGGTGGGCTTTGGCTAAAAGGAAGATCTAGAATAGGGTAGACATGGGCAGTGCATAAAAGAAGTCACTACCTGGGCAGATGTAGGATCTGGCTATAAGAGGGATCTAGAACAAGTTTGTACTACTGGCCATTTGTGGTATTAGTACTTATTGTGCTTTGTAAAAAACATCCTTGTCTGTGTAGTGAAATGTATTTATTTGTGTAGTGTATAGGAGTTGTTCACATCACTTGTCAAATGTTGGTTAACATGTTAACAGGAAACAGGCGAGGGTCTGTGTAGTGTTACAGGTATTGTAATACGTTCTAATATTCTTGTAATTCTATGATCTGTATTGTAATGAGATTGCATTGTGGCATTCTTTTATGTTCTGATGCAGACCCGTTCCAATTCCATTTAGAGAATGTTATCTTTTGGTTGCCGGGTGAGAGGCAGTTACTTAAGAGCTTCTCATCTGGATGCAGTGGGGGCCGTGGCTCTTATTTTATCCTTTATTTCTTTTCGGAACAATAAACTTCCACGTTAATTATTTACTCTTTGTGGAACTCAATTTGCACAGCGCCCGCACTACATTTGGTACCAGGTGTGGGGTGCTCAGGCCCACGTGCAGGAGTTCGCGTTGTATTACGATTACAACACTCCATTTTCGAAGAGCCACAGGTCTTTGCATGGCACACGCTGGATCTTTGTCCTTCATCAAGATTTCTCTTACTCCAGGTGCGTAACGTTGCCAGCTCTCCTGCAAACGTTACTATTTAACGTTGCCGCTTACCTTCAACTTGTGCTCGTGCGGGGCTGCCTTCGTCCTCGTGGTGCTGCTTTTGTGTATCGTCCGCGTGCTTTGATCCTGTGTCGGACAGCACATGCGGTCGTGACGCGCTCAGCATGATGCCCAATCTCCTTAGAAACTAATGTTTTTACACGTTTGGATTAAGTCTTTGGCGGCCATCTTGAAGGTTTGGGGTGGTTTCCTTTTATTGTAATGGACACTGAGGGGATCGCTCAGACATCTTTATTAATTGATTTATACCAGTCTCTGCCACCTTTTACCTTTAAATGAAAGAAGTGCCATTTAAATTCTGTCATTTGTGCATTTTACATTGCATTTTTATATATATATATATATATATATATATATATATATATACACACACATATATATATATATATATATATATATATATATATATATATATTTAAAGAAAGAATAACTTTTCTTATCTATTTCCACTGAAGCATTGCTATGGCAACGTACCAAAATATCATTAATCCACCACCCTTCTTATCAAAACCTGACAAACCAGAGATACAATGGAAACGCTGGATGCAAATTTTTGAAAACAATTTGGCAGCCATAGATGGTCTTTTGTATGAACCACCTAGAAAGTTTGCACTTTTTTTTAACCATCTAGGAGTGGCAGGCCCAAATGTTTTTGACAACCTTCCTCAAGTACCCACTCCCAGCGGTGATGGCATATGGAATGTCTATACTGAACCCATGGAAAGATTGAGAAATAAATTTGTTGAAGAATCTAGCGTGCTATTAGAGAGACACAGTTTCTTTAAACGCAGACAATCCAGTGATGAATCGGTGGAGGAATATGTTGCAGCGTTGCAACTTTTAGCAGCACCATGTGAATTTGAGGATTCTATTGAGACATATCAGGGATCAGTTCATTTTCAACCGTTTTTTAAAAAAGAAATGGAGGAAAGATTGCTCATTTGTAGAAATCCTTCTCTTTCAGAAATTATGGACATTGCCAAGAGCATTGAAAGATCCGTAGTTTCCATGCAAGCTCTTAATAATCAAGATGGACTCTCATCTGTGTCTTGTATTTCAGATGACTATACTGTTGCAACTGTAAGAAATGTAAAGGAAAAAATCACCTGGGGAAATGTTCCTCATGTCCAGCGATGGGCAAGAAATGCATGAAGTGCAAGAAAGTTGGCCATTTTCAAGTTGTATGTAGATCACAATCCTCAGGCTCAAATGTTAAGATACATAATGTTGAAGTCGGAAGTTCTCAAGACACTACTAATAGCTATGATGCTCAAATTCAAAATTGTTCAGACAGATTTACTAATGTAATTCTTACTGTTGATAATGATCAGTCACATATTAGTATTGAGGGGCCTATTTGTCATGCTCTGATTGATGGTAAATCACTATCAGTCATGGCTGACTCGGGGCGCCTATCACCATTTTGGCTGACAGTACATTTCATTCTCTTTGGCCGACTACTTTTAAACTAGAAAACCTAGACATTAATCATAAAGCCTTTGGTGACAGATTGAATTGCTTGGTTATTTTTATGCATGCTTACAAATACTTGGTAGAAGTACTTGGACAAAAATGTGTCTGTTAATGGGAGGAACATTGTAGGTTGGATGGATTTGAACAGGTTTGGAAATCATCTCAAACCTAGACAAGTTGATCCTATTGTACTGGAAGAGGTACCGGTGTTATCTGTTGAAACGCATGCTGATGTGCTACCTAGTATGATTTCCAAATTACAGGTGTTTTCTAATCTGATATTGGTACTGTTTTAGGTTTTGAACACAAAATCAAGCTGAATCCTAATGCCAAGCCAATTTCTCACAAAGGGAGATTTAAAAACACTACTAGAAAATTTGGAACGAGAGGGAATCATAATTCCCACTGAGTCTTCTGAATGGGTCTCTCCCATTGTTATACCCAAGAAAAAGTCGGGAGAGCTTCGTTTATGTGTAGACCTTAGGTCACTTAATAACAATATTCTTGTAGATTGTCATCCTTTACCTCAGATACATGAAATGTTAGCCAATATAGGAAAATCAAAGTATTTTTCAGTTAATGATATACATGCTGCTTATCGTCAGATAACCTTGAGTGCTGAGTCACAAGAACTCACAACATTCATTATACCTTTTGGAGCATACAAGTATCTGAAGTTACCTTTTGGGTTCGCCTTAGCAGCGAGTGTCTTTCAGATGGTAATGGATATTCTGTTTAGAGATTTACAAAATGTACAAGCGTTTCAGGATGATATTCTGATTTTCACGGAAACTAAAGATCAACACCTTACTGTCTTGGAGAAAGTGTTCAATATTCTTAAAGATAGCAGGACCACTATTGGACCAGAGAAATACAAATTTTTGGAACACTAAATTGATTATCTGGGTCATTCTATTTTCCTGGAGGGTATCAAGCCATAATTTTGCAATGTGGAAGCCATACTTAAAGCTCCAGCACCCACTCACAAAGATACACTAAAGTCATTTTGGGGTTTATGTGAATACTATGCTCTTTTTGTTCCCAAGTGTGCCTCCATAGTTCAACCCATGAGAAAGTTACTCAAGAAGGGTTCCAAATTTACATGGTCTACAGATGTTGATGTGGCCTTCACTACCGCCAAGAATTTAGTAGTCAAAGCTCCGGCTTGGAGTCCCTTTATTCATGGCCAAAAATGTTTCTTTAATGTTGATGCCAGCATGAAAGGTCTGGGAGCTGTATTCGGTCAGAAGGTTAATGGAAAGCAAACCATTACCGCTTTTGCATCAAAAAGCCTCACAGAGTCTGAGAAGAATTACAGCACAATTGAAAGAGAAGCTGTAGCCTGTGTCTGGACGGTCCAGAAATTTAAGACATACTTATGGGACAATTCTTTTGAGCTATACACAGATCATAAACCACTAGTGTATTTACCTCAGGGTGATGGTTTAGGCAAAGCCTCTGCTCGCCTTGTACGTTTACTTTCTAAGCTGAAAGAATATGATTTCACCATTCATTACATACAAGGTGGAAAGAACTTTAGTGCAGATTGTCTTTTCACGGTTATCACTGCCTGTCAGTTAAGATGTCAGTGAAGATAATGAATGTGTTGTTGCTACCATTGATGCAGTGTCAGAGCTCCATGGTGCTGTATCTGAAAGAGAGTGGTAGGAAGCCACGTCTCAAGATGATATTTTAATGAAAGTTTTGGCATTCACACAAAAAGGTTGCCCATCTATTCGTAATCTGGAGAATATTATGAAACCGTATGCTCAAATTTCAGCAGAGCTGTCTTGTGAGAATGCCATTTGCACTAGAGGTGGTTGTTTTATTCCTCCTACTGGATTAAGGGGGAAATTAGTTACCTGAGAGCATAAGGGTCATCTAGGTATAACTGCTGCTTGCAAGAAAATCAGGGAACAGTATTGGTGGCCTGGCATTAACAGCCAAGTTACTTTATTTGTTAATTTATGTCCACAGTGCATAGTTTCCGACAAACACTGGAAGACAGTTGAGAAGCCTCTTCATCCTGTTCCATTACCTGATCAGCCCTCGAAAAAAGTGGCGTTGGACTTCATGGGTCCATTTAGTCTACCTTCATCTAATAACAGGTTTCTGATTGTACTTGTTGACTACTTTTTTTAATGGATTTACTAATCCTTTGTGGAGTCATCAAATACCAAATCTGTTGTTCAGTTTCTTGAAAATGTTTTTTCTATGGAGGGAGTTCCCAAAGAAATAGTAACAGATAATGGTACTCATTTTATTTCTTGCGAAATTAGATCTTTTCTCGTAAAACATGACATTAAACATCTTCAAGTAGCTTTATATAGCCCTTCTGCAAATGGTTTAGTAGAGAGGGTAAATTGTTTTCTCAAAGAAGGCATTCAGTCTGCTCTTTCTTCTGGTGTAGAGGTAATGAGGTTTCTGTTAAACAAAATAAATGCTTATCACTCTACTCCTCATTCCACAACAGGTGTCTCCTTTCGAGTTGCTGAGGGGGAGGAAAAGTTTTTTCCCAGTTGGTTGCATCGTATATATAAATGCCCTGAGCTAGTTGAACCTTCACTTCAGGAGAGGGTGCGAATTAAACAGGCTCAACAAAAACACTATTTTGATTCTCATAAACATGTGAATGAGAGACATTTTAATGTGGGACAATGGGTACTCCTCAAAAAACCTTACAGAGTTAGTAAAAGGATCTCCGTTCTCTTCTCCTTTGAGAATGAGACTCCTCCGACTGAAAAATCACTCCCAGAGTCTGCGCCATTGTCCTATCCCTCAGATGCTGTTTCAGTATCTGCTGACTCAGTCTCTGATACTATCTCAGAGCTGTCCTCTATAACCAGAGTGCGGGCTTGAGCAGCAGTCTTCCAAGATGCCATTTCTGCTACTGGCTAAACTGTCACTCTAAAACACTAGCCTACACAGAAAGTCACAAAATTGTGTGTGTGATATGTTCAACAGTAGAGGTCACCTTACCTTTGCGTTTTCCCTCAATCAGCACCTTTTGTCAATATACTCAAAAAACACCTTGTCACATACCAATCGTCAGTCTATAGCCCCTGTAGCGCCCAGTCCAACAACCATTACTGGTGCTCCCAATCCCATGTCCTCCTCCTCGGATTCCCTCAATACCACTCAGCAAAAGTGCCCTTCATCTCTCTATAGCCGCCTCCGCACATACATTTCATTTGTATTATAGCACAGGTAATGGCTTACTTTACTAATGTACTCTGCAATTTACCTAAAATACAGATTTGCTCTTTGCAGTAGGCATATAAACCTTCTGTGCTACTTTATGGCATCAAAACTGCCACCAGACAAAAGTCTGATCCTTTTGTAGCAGAAACATAATCACAAGACTTACTTGACTTTTTTTATTGCTGCCTAAAAGCTACAGTTGAAACGCGTCAGTTGAAGTATTGAAGTATGTTCATTGCTTTGATGACGCAAGCTGCAACTGCAAGACAACTGGTGGCAAAAAAATATATATATATATATCTCTACGAAGATAGGGGGGGTGGCCTGCCCCCCTCCCCCCCTCCTTAAAGTGAAGTCCCTGGTGACTAGTGGGGTTTCCTGGCCCTTTCAAAGTAGGCCTTCCCGAATGTCGGGACGGCCATTTGGGAGCAGTTTTCCCCATTGGAGCAGGAAGCGGCCTCAAGGCCGCTTCCTGCTCCGATGGGTAAAACAAAACAATTATGTCAGCGCGCCTCTTGCCGCACTGACGTCATAAAGGGGCGGAGGGAGACACGAAAGATCTTCCGTGTCTCCCGGGGTGTTTGTGAAAAAAAAAACAATAATCCTCGGGTGCGACGCACATGAGGATTTTTTTTTAACCCATTTCACCTGCCTCCGACCCTCCCCAGTGTCGGCCACTGGTTGTGACCCGCACCAGGGAGGTAGTGTGGGCGTCGGCTTGCACTCTAGGGGTTAATCCGAATCTCCTGAGCGCGATTTACTGTGCTGCATCTGAGCAACTGGCACAGGTACCCCTCCATCACTTCACTCTCTGTAGTAGCGTGGGTCGAGCTTCTCCTGGGGGTTGGAGTAAATTGAGGTAGAAGCAGGGAGGGTGATCACATGTTCACAACTCAAAATATGTCATATCAGCAATAAATGATTGTCCAGTCAAGTACTTTTATTAAAAGAGAAGTATCTATATACGAACACAAAGTAAAATACAGGATACACGAAAAATACACAGTCCCCTAAATTCAGTACTGTAGTGTTAGGCAGGACCACTGAGTCCCACTTCCTCTTCTCTAATGGCAGTGGATATTCCACATTCATGATAGGTGCCACTCAGATTAGACCCCACTAGTAGTCTGAGTCTCAGGAGTTCCACTCAGACTTTTCCAAGATCGAAAGTGTTCCAGTGCCTAAAGTGCAATCTGGCAGAACAATTTCCCCGGGACCCCGCAGTCCTGCAATCAGTTTTAACTGCTCCTGCCGGGGTTGCGCTACTGGAGTCCCCTCGGTTGTTACACACTCGGGCATCACAGTGGTCCTCAGTGGCGGCTGGCAGTGAGTAGCACTCTTGGCTATGTAGGGGCACCAGCTAGTCATCCACGACACTTCTTCTGATGACATGTTAAATTCCTTCAGCTCTTCTTATAGGTAGGTGGATTGTTGCTCGTGTTCGGATGCTTCAATCTGGGCTCACAGGTCACCACAGCGTCCTTTTTTCTCGACATCAACTAAACCAGGCAGTGAATCTTGCTCTTCACAGTGGCCCCACTGAAATACAGGGTTGCCGACTTTACTCTGGACAGGGGCGACAGCCTGTTCAACACAGCCCTGTAGTCTTCACAGTGGCCCCCTCTGGCGTATGAGGTTGCTGATTTTACTTTGCATACCAGCATCCACCTGATGGGTATGGCAGTAATGCAGTATGCACTGCGGTCTCCTCTGGCATATGTAGTCGCTGACTACTCTGCACACGGGTGACAGCTTAATCGGCATGCAGTAATGCAGTCCTCACTACTGCCCTTTGTGGCATACTGGGTCACCAACATTACCCTGCATATGAGCGGCATGGTTGGTGCAGCAGTGGCTAGCTTCACGGAGGCCCCCTCTGGCATATGGGGTCGTCAGCTTGAATCTGCACACTGGCGACAGCCTGTTTGGTGCAGAAGCCTTCTCCTCACACAGTGCGGCATGGATCCACTCACCAGGATCTCCCACCGGAACACACTCCCTCTAAGCACTCTCTTCCTTACAGGGCACACTGGTTTTGGCAAGCAGGCAGGCATTGGTGCCCTAGGTTCCAAGGCAGGTGGTGTTTGATTCCCCTGGGTGATGCCACCTCACCCGCCTGTGAGACTGAGGCAAAAGTCCTGCAGAGCTTCTCCTCGCATAGCCTGACTTGCTGCTTGGCAGTTGTAAAGTTTGTGGGGCCTCGAGCTCCCATTCCTATAGTCCATTTCCAGACACAAAGTGTGATTTAGTGTATGAGTCTTTGAAGTTTGTGTTGGGGGGGGTGGGTGTCAGCTTTCTTTTATAGTGCCCAGTCCGCTGCCTTTCCCTACCTGCAGAAAGCAGTCTCTTGCAGCAGGAGCAAGACCAAATCTGATAGCCCCACAACACAGGCCATGGAAGAGACTAGAGGTTCACAGCTAAATGTCAATCACAGTGATACATCCATCAGAAGGTTATCCCAGGTCCCCATGATTATTCACCCCATCTTCTTCCTCAGATTTGCAAGACCCTTTTCTAGTGACCTTTGTAAGATCAAAGAGCATTCTTTCGAAGTGCACTGAATTCCCAGGCTCTGGGTCTCCCAAAATGGAACTCAGAGAGTATTGTACCATTCACAGGCACTCACACCCGGCACATGAATGCATCCACACAGGTGCGGCACAGTGCTCCATTCTAACTTAATGTAGGCCAGGAATGAGTTAAGCACATAGCAGCGGAACGTTATTAGTGGGCCTCTAGACCTCAATCCAGTGACATAGGAAAAAATGCCTGTTCACTACTACAGATCACTACACAGCATGATGCCACTACTGTGCTTGTGCTATTTAACTTCTGGTAAAGACAGTTGCCTTTCACCATCATGAGTAGCGCTTTAGGCCCCCCCTTTCAGTCCAGCAGGACTGCAGTCTGTGAGACAGGCCTGTCATTGCGCACATGCACGATCCGTGTTTGCCCATGACAAAAAACATGAGCGCCACAGATCCAGATATTGTTGCAGGTGGGGCACTCAAGGCAGGGGTTCACATCCGTCACTGTACAAGGGACATTGTTGTTCCAACAGGTGGAGTGCATTGTTATCATAAGAAAAGATGTGGCTGATGGAGGGTTGGTGGTGGTTTAAGCAAGAGAAATTGTGATTTCGGCGTCATGTTGATGGGTGCCTCTGTTTTGATGAGGGCAGTTGCAGGTAGGTCACACATTTGTATATTCTGGCTGGTTCTTCTGATGTGCTTCAGACACACTGATTACATGCACTACTCTTACAGCAACATATTTTCCTATTTCATCCTCATCCTGGTCTTCTAACTATGGCTGTGAGGGTTCTGGAGTCTCCTTTTGGAACTTTTGAGTATGGGAGGTAACCTAATTGTGTGGGCCTTTGGCTAGTTGAGATACAGATGTTTGTGTTTTAATTCAAGTGAGCAGCATGACTGGTCACATGAGAATAAGTCATCTCAACTTGGTAGATGTGTGCAAAGCTGAATAATTTGCACCCATATCTGTAGCGTGTCATCATGTAACACACGTGTGCTTGCTAGGTCTTTTATACGCACTTGAAAATTGTCAATCGACTCTTTATATCTTTATTATTGTAGCAATGTGGGCTTTGGGTCAGCCTCACTCTTACCATTGGTTGGTTTTTCGTTTCACTAATTGTCTTGCCTCTTGTTCAGTGGCTTTCTCCTTGTTTGTTCCTCACCCGGACTGGAGCATAATTTTTTTAGCATCCTTTTATTTGGTTGATTTGTATCCTTCCACTGCTCAACATTAGGCAACTATTTTATTCCTCCTATCAGCACTCCCTGGCTAAGCATTTGTTTTCTTGTGCTGTCCCATATGTGCTGCTTACCCGCACATTCTTGCACCTTCTCCTAGCTCATATGTTACTTCCCCATCCTGCTCTATTTCTACATTGTGGCGTTTCTCCCTGCTGCACCAGATGCTCACCTGCGTCCACCCTTTGGAGCCCCTCCGCCCACTCCAGCATTCCTTTTCCTGGTTCCGCCCCCCCCCCCCAGCTTCCTATTCTGGGTAAAGGGGACAGCAGCTGCATTTTGCAGCAGGACACTATTTTCTTTAAAAATTATGCAAAATAATAATGCACTTTGGTGCCCGTTAAATACTTTACCACTGCAAGACGGGCCTCCACCATGATTTTTAGGGCGAGCTTGCAATCGATTTGACCTGTTGTAAATCAGGTGGGCTTTTAACCACACCCATAACTTTCACTCGTTTGTGGGCTTGCCGTTAAAAAAAAAAAAAAAAAAACAACAAAAACCTTTATCGTTGGCAAATGCTTTACATTTGTCCCTCTTTGGGGCAGTTTTGTTACCGCCTTCGTCACTGACCCTGTTCCATGGATAATTGCACATTTGCTGATAAGTTTCACTGCGAGCAAACTTATTTTTCCTTTTGTGTCTCTCCGCGCTCATGCTCATGACAGCTATGGCGCTTTGAATCGGCTCACTTGTGTCAACTGTTTTACTTTTAATTTTCAATTTGTGTGGCAAGAAACGTCAAGTTAGGAATTTTGCAATGCCAGTAGCTCTAACTCGAGCAAACGCGACAACCATTGCATTGCAAATGCTTGTTGTTCTTCTTGCTGGTACTAACGTCAGAAGGTATTGGCAAAGCCAATATGCGTGCATTAGGAAGACCATGAGGCAAAATCTGTTGACTGCTGCTCCCCTTTTTAGTCAAGTTTTTTTTTTAAATATAACTGCCCCCCCCCCCCTTGTATATGTTCCCGCAGCCTCAAGTGTCCCTCTGCCCCATAGATCCCCCTGATCTCTAGCGCTCCCTCCCTTTGGCACCCTCCTGTCTGGTACCCCCTTTGCACTCTGCTTTCAGGCCTCCTTTTTCGCCCACGGGTATAACTGCCTATGCCTGCGCCTCCTTTTCAGCCCCGTCTCTGTCACTTATATTTGCACCCCTTGTTTCGGCCCCTGTTTAGCTCCTTTTTATGTGGCTCACTGACTGCACCTTTGTGTCTTCATCTCACTTTTCCCTCTCCCCTCTCTGTGACATTGTGTGCCCTTCTCCTACAACTTTTGCAACATTTCCCACTTTTTGCCCCCTTTCACTCTACCCATTCCCCTCGTACACTTACTTTAGCCTCTACCCCTTTTACGTCATTGTCGTTTCTTCCGTCATGACCTGGTTCTTGATCCTCCCTCGATTATGATCCCCCCCCATGCCTCCCGCTCTTCCACTACCCCCCTATTATGCCTCCCGCTCTTCACCCCCCCCCCCCTACAATGACGCCCCACCCTTCCCCACTATGATGTCCCCTCCCTCTGCCCCTGTTGCCCCCTCCCTCTGCCCCTGTTGCCCCCCTTGCATTTCTGGAGTGTGACTCGAAATGTGTCAGAAGCCTGGAGCCAGTCTAGAGGGTGGAGGAGGGAGAGGGCGGGACGGGGGGAAGCAGGAGAGGGGATGGTGAGGGAGAGAGAGGAGGGGCCCGTCTGTGATTAATTAGCCCGGAGCCTGGGGGTGGGGCTACTGCAGCCATCTGGCCGTGAGCCGGGGGAGGGGAGGAGGAGGTTGGAGCAGGGACGTCGGAAGGGGGAGGAAGAGGAAGAGGAGGGCTCATTGGAGAGAGAAAGAAAGGGAGGAAGCCGAGCCTTGAGGTGAGGAACGAGAGGAGGAGGGAGATCCGCGCTGCAGAGACCAGACAGGACCCCCACCCCTCCTCGGGAGACAAGGAGACCCCCTCCTCTGGAGCAGGGACACCCCACTGCAGCTGTAGATCCGCAGAAGCGGAAACCCCTCATCTTTGGAAGTAGGGGAAGCGCGCTGTGGACCCACAGACGTTCGGTGGACCCAGTCTCCCCTCTTCGCTCCGAGGAACCTCTGTAAACCCACTATTGCAGCACGCGACTCCCGGTGGACCCAGGCCCCCCTTTGCTGAGTGTCTAGCGAGGATCTTGTCGGGGGCACCTTGGTATAGACCCCCCCTCACCCTCCAGTGCGCCCTCGGTTTATGGAGAAGGGGAGCATGGTGATTCAGGTGAGAGGCGGGAGTCTATGAGCATTCCGTTTTTGTTTTTCGGGCGGGGGGGTGTTGAGGGCGGGGGCGCCGCAAAGGGGCTTCAGAAGAACACGGAGGACGGAAAGATCAGCAGGGTGGTTTTCATCCTTCACGTGGCTGGTTCCATGCTTGGCGAGTGTGTTCTGAGCTTTGGGCGGAAGGTGGTGTCCATCATGTACTATGGCCTCCATTTTTCCAGTGTACGCTCTAGTAGAGCACTGTGCGTCAGAGCAGAACCGCCGGGCTTCTCTGGGCGGCCCATGTGCGGGGTAGGTATATAGGGTCTTCAGCGCAACAGCAAGGGCGCTTCATGGGCCTAAATCTGTGAGTTCCCTCCATTGGTTGAAAGGCGCAACCTGGTACTTTGGGATTCTCCCCACGTGAGGCGTTTCAGTGTTGATATCAGCACAGGGAAGGCACCACGGCCTCCTTGTGTGGGGATACCACTGGAGGCTCAACACACCAGGGGGATCTGGCGGCCTTGGGGTTAACAAAGCGGGGTCTCACTTAGGGAAGTCTTCAGCACACGGGGTTGGTGCTCCTGTTCTCTGTGCGTTTTCTCCTTTCATATCCTGTCTCCTGGTTATCCCCTTTGCGGGGGCAGGGGTGCATGACTCTTGAGGGGAGCCTGATCGCCCATATGGGTTCATCCTCACCTCACATTCTCCTCTAGCGCCTACAACCGTCATTCTACCTGAGTTCAACCGCCACCCGAATTTCTTTGTTCCCCGAGTCTTCTAAAGGAAGCGGGGGCTCTCGAGCGATCTTACAGCGGGAGTGGGGGGAATTATCTGCATTGTTTTGGGGGTGGGGTAAATGGATTGAATATCCCTGGTAGAAAACAAGAGACGCTGGATCTGAGCAGCTCCCAAGGGGCTCCTGTTCTCTGGGCAGCAGTGCCGTATCCAAGAGGTGGGAGGGGCCTCGACTCTCCAATCCAGGCAGGTAATTGTAACCCGATGGATATTTCTGCCGCACGAAGATCTGTGTGATCTTTCTCTCCCAGGATTGTGAGATCTATGTAACCCGGTGAGGCAGCTCAGCTTTCAATGGCATGTATATTCTAGCAGTAGGGATAGCTCAACTTCAGCTTTCAATGGCATGTATATTCTAGCAGTAGGGATAGCTCAACTTCAATATACCTTTAATTGTGCGTGCTTAGATCAACGAGATCAGTGTCCCTTAAGCGGTAGGTCTGTTGTCTAATGTGATACCCGGGATCAGCATTATTTGTAATCTTCTGAATATGTCTGCTGTGCGAGACTGTAACATATGTCCAGATAGGACGGATTTGCTCTCTCATGCCGCGTAGTTCTATGTAACCTAATATATAGCTTTGTTTTTAGGCTTTGTAGTGTCTGTTTACCACATGATTCTACTATCCACTTATTCTCGGCCATGACCCTGTTTAATAGCTATACAAGATCTCTGTAAAATAAGAGGCAGTCCTATTTGCATAAACCTGTAAGATGAGTGCCACTTGGAAGATGTTTGGACATCATCCCCTTAATGTGCAGGTTGTGCGTCGATCTATGCATGTGCCCTGTAGTGACCTTGTACATAAGACGTCCCCCCCCCTGCTAATAAATATCCGCGTTTATGGTGGTACATGTATATACACTATTTGTATAGTGAAAACCTAGCCAAAGGCCTACATACCGCTATACAATGCCCATGGCAAGCAATCTGTCAGCGAGTGATACTACACTCGCACGCTGCCTGGTGCTTGATTGGATCAACTAATTCCTGAATGATCGCCGTCAGCTAGTTTGCCTGTCTCCTTTTAAGGCATCTAAAGTCCATCTGGATTGTTGAAGCCCTCGTGTTTCTTCTTTCACTTCACCTCTTAAACATATTTACATCTGATTAATGCACGCAAAAACATGAACTGCACCATTTACAACTACGTCGAAGGTGTGCAATTATTGTTCAAGCTTTTGATGATTTCACGAAGTCAAAGGAAACCTTTCAATGTGCCATGCTTGCCATCTGTGGCTGGATGAACAGTGACCATCTCAAACTAAGTGCGGACAAAACTGATATTGTGATCATGAAAAGCAAGATGTAACTACTGGAATGCCTCTTTCTGGCCTCCTGATATGAGTAACCCACCCCTTCAAGGAATCAGTAAAAAAAAAAACGCAGTTGTTCACATTGATGTCGCATAATCAATGAAATCCCACCTAGGTTTCATTATTCTTTTTTCTGATCCGCAGGATACATACATTTTCTACGTTCATTGCCTCATGGGCTCTCATCCATGTCTTATCCAGCTTGTAACGCCCTCTATGTTGGTGTTTCAAAGACCCTTCTCCACAGCCTCTAAATAGTCCAGAACCGTGCGGCACACTTGATATTTTGGCAGGCTAAATGAAGTCAGTCACATCAAACCTTCCTTTACTGGAGGAACTCTGTTGGCTTCCCATTGGACAGAGGACTGTTTTTAAGACAGGTTGCATCATTTTCAAAACTTTTGAATCTCTCACAACCTGGCTCTTCCGACAGGTATATACATAGCGTCCCCTCTTAATTTTCTGTTTTGGTTAGTTCTACTGTGCCCTAGTGCCATGAACCCGTCTGGTGTACGTGCGCTCAATAATTATCCATAACATTCATGATTTACTGTTCTTTAAAGAAGTGTGTCTTAAACTCTTTCCTTAAGTGGAGCAGCATGGTTTGATGAATTCTGTTCCAGATCCTGGATCCAAAGACAGAAAAGGTTTACTGTCTTTTTCCTTTTTTTTTTTTGTGTGCATTTCTTAGTCTCCAGTTTGAATGTGGCCTGGCAGCGATTATGCCGAGAGCTTCCAGAGATGGTGAGCTTGTCCGTAAACTAAACGGGAGGGGCGGGGAGTCTTAATTGCTTTGTAAGTGTTTTGAAGATGATGAGGTCTAGCATTGAGAGCCAATATAGTTCTATCATGATGTTGGGCTGATGTGATTATATTTCATCTAGTCCTGGAAGAGGCATTTTTCAGCTTTAAACGGTGCCAGTGTGGAGTTTAGAAGGCCGTGGATGGGGGTGTTACTGTGATCCAGATGCGTGAGAATGAGTGTAGCAATTTTGATGTTCCTTTCTGGGAGTAACCGGTTCACATTTTTTTAGTAGGCAGAGCTGGTACCGGGATGTCTTTGGCAATGTGTTCCATGAGAGTTAGGTTGGTGTCCAAGGTAACTAGCCGATCTGGCATTTATTGAATGCTCGGGTTCATATCAAGGTTTGTATTTTTTCTTGCTTGGTGTTTTTGGCAAATAACAGTAGGTTGAGTTGAGCTTTAGGCTGCTGCTGGACATTCAGTTCTGGATAATTTGCCGTCGGTGTTTTATATGTATGTCTTGAGTAGAAAAAACTCAAGTATAGTTGATATCGTCATCATATTGGTAAATCTCGATACCTTTATCAGTCTGCAGAACCCGGTAATCCTGAAGTGTTTGTCATAGTAACATTTGCAACTGCCCATTTCGTCTGCGTTTTCCATGCAAGAACCTCCTAGAGACAATTCTAATTAGTACCAGTTATCTTACCCGCGCCCCCCCCCCCCCCCCCCCAAACAGGGCTTTCTATTCAGCTCCCAGTTTAGAGGCCCTTAAAGCATTGCCACACACGTGAATGTCCAGTAGCCTTGTCTTCTAGAGAGGCAGCAAATTGGTACGCTCCTGCCTGGAACAAGCAACGACACATAGCAGGCCATGCAAGCTGAGCAGTGCGACTCCTCTCTGTCTTATGTACTTCTGTTTCTGGTCATTACCACTTTGTTTATTTGTGTTGTAGAAGGTAGGAGTCGTGATCCCTATTCCTGGTGTGTTGTCTTCTTTCTTCTGGTCTCCGCTCTAGATTTCAGTGTCTTCGCTCTAGATTTCAGTGTCTTATTTGCAGATAAACCTATTAACATGCTTACATACACTTGCTTTGCAACCGATGGACCTGCCACTGAGAGCATAGGAACCTGTATTGAGCCACTCTAGACTTCTGAGCCATGGCTAGCCCATTCCTTTAATTAGGAAATGTTTGCAAAAATCGAATATATATATTGAATAGTGGCTTTTACCGTTGTGTAGTAGGTCGGAGTTTTCATTGGAAGAGCATTTTTATGTTTTGCCAATAACCTTGGTGCAATTTGACAATTATTTGACAAATCTTAACAAAACTTTAAAAAAAAAAACAATCATCCTCCATTCCTCCTGAAATGTTTGGGGTGATCTGTCAAGTGGTGGCTGCGAAAAAGACGGAGATGTCCCAAAACACGTTTTCCACATGTCGTTTCTAAAAGGATTTTTAAACTGCGATACAGAGAAAACAGCTGGACAGAACGGCACTGAATTTGTCAGCAATGTAACTCAATCTGTTCAACGACTTTAGATAAATTAATGTCTAAAACAGTGATGTCTAGTGCTACAAAACTCAGAGCAGAGTAAGCCATCAAAATAAAGCATTCTGATTGGCATGACCAAGATCTGATTGGCTGCCGCAACAAGAAGGGAAAGACTGTGATCGTCATGACATGGCTTAGGGACTCTGTTCATGAGACCGATAAGGGGTTGGGGGGGGGTGTAATGGAACAGTTATTTTTAACCAAATGTGGGGTATGGATCCATGGGGAGTTGGGCGCAGAGACTGGCTGCTGCAGAAGTAACGTAATAAGATCTTCGATGTGCTAAAAAAAAAAAAAATAAGCCTTAGAAATTCTCTAAGAAAAAAACCCAAAAGGTTAAAGTGGAGTTAAACATAAATATGTTATTAGGATTTTATCTTGTGTTAGGAAAAACCCTGGAAATTAACTTAAAAAAAAAAGTTCCGGTGGATCAGGTGTTCGAATGGTTTAAAAAAACTGCTGCGTTAAAACCAAAAGGTCACTGAAATTCATCAGTTATACATACCTGACATAGGAATAACTGGCAGCACTATGCTATAATCCACTGTTGATGACTTTGCATATTACATTACTAAAGACATGTGACATAACTTTGCAGTGCAAGTTATACTTAAGGCAGTTACACATAACTAGTGAATTTCAGTTTTTCTTTTTTCTTTATCATTTTGCTTTTTACTAATGCTGTATAGCATCATCCAAAGGGGGTCGCAAAGACTAGGTCGCAAAGGAGAGGCCAATTGGTTTTGCCAATAATGTTCTTGTTTCATTTGCGTCTTTTTTCTGTTTTGTGGGTGTCCCCAGCTATCCTGCCTTGGGAGTTGTGACATTGTCATTTAAACAAGTAGCTGATGATGCTTTTTTTTCTCTCACATGCATGTTAGTTTTTTTTTTTTCTTCTAGTGTTGAGTTTTTTTTAGCTCCCATTTTGAAGTGCTTGAAAGTTGTTAGGAGAAGGAAACTGCTCCCATCCACGTGATGGAATATTCAGGTGGTTGCGGAGAGGGTTCATGTGGTAAGCTTTTAATGGTGTCTTGAGCCGGCTCTAGAGGGAGCTGGTTGATGGGTCTTAGTCTCTTCTAGAAGGATGCCCCCCCCCAAATGGTGTTTTTACAGATTTTTGAAGTGTCTTCCCGTTTTTGGCACTTCTGATTTTTGGTAGGCTTGGGTTGTTTCCTTAGTTCTGTACTTCAGGTATTAAAGACCCATTCATGGATCCTGGTTCCACCCCGTATGCTTTTTTCATTCGAAATCTTGACCTTGGTGGCCTAGATATGCTTTGCGTGCCCTCCGTAGTCAACTTGAAATGTATTCGGTGTGTCTTTGTCGTTTAATGTTTGATACCCAGCCCAAATGCTTCGTACCCTTTTGCAGTATTGCATTTTAGATTGTTGCACTTACTATCTCTTTAGAGGCATTGAAGCGCTTTGATGATGTGCAGCATGCTGCTCTCCATAGACCTAAGATAGTTTGTAGGATTCTTTTAAGTTTTACACTGAATCATATATTATGCTACATTAGAGGTGCTCTAGAGGTTAGTTATGTACAGCTTCAAAAATAGTGAACGTTATTTTTATTGCAGGCGTACTAGGTACCGATTGATTTTCATTCCTAATTGTCTCTAGTATGAGGAATGGAGTGCATGCAATAGGACAGGACTGGTGTATTTTGGATCGTGCTTACACTGGCTTAGTCAGTAAGCCTTGTGAGAAGTGCTTGGCATGGTCATGCAGCTTTGGGAAGGAGGAGAGATGGATATACAGGGTTATTGGTAATAAGGGTAAAAGCCTGTTATGCAGACGTGCACATTTTTACAAGAAAATATTTGTTAGTGGTTTTTACTTTGAGTTGTAGCTTTTGAGTTATGTAAGTAATGAACGCTGTAGGTATTTAATTGATTCTGGTCTGTCTCAGAAGATGTGTGTTAGAAGCAGGATTTCATCTGGATGTATCTCGATATTCCATCTTTGATGTGTTGGGTATGTTTTGGGGTAGTCATTTTTAGATCTTGGTCAGGATTATGTATGTGATCCTTATAGATTATCTGCATTACATTAGGTCCCCAGAATCTGTAGTGTGTGTTGTCCTTACTCTGTTTCATGCACTCTGAGAATCAAGTTGGAAATCGCAACTTTTTCAGCATACTGCGAAACTTAAAGTAATTTCTGGTAGCCATTTGTATTTGTGAGTAAATGCTGTAGCTACGCAGTTTGCGCGCACAAGAAAGTCCCAGCTACAGTTTCTTCTTATGAGGTGAAACGTTATTGTGGGGGCAACCTGAAGCTTAGCGTTCTTTTATGGGATTAGAACTTCAGTTTTCCCACTAAAACTGTTGGGCGTTGTCGGTGTATTGCTTTGTACATTAAGAACAATAGTTTTACTATAGATACCATTGTTAATCACTGGGAAGACATAGAGGGGCGCGAACGTGTCGTTGACCCCGCAGTCCCCTCTCGGAGACTGCCCAGGACAGCAGTGCCTTCTATTGGGAAAACACGGAGACCTCCCTCCGCCAACCCAAGACATTGGATGAGATGAGTGAAACTTGCGTTCGGGCTGTGCCGGGTGGCCATTTTTGAATGCGCCGTCTTTTTCTTCTCTAAAGCGCAATAGTCCGAGACTCCACTTCAACTTTGATGTTTTCAAATTTCCTTGGGGGTGGAGGGGTGTTTCTTTAATTAGAAAATGTGTGAAATGCGGGGGTTGGCGCAGCGGGGCAACCCCAGGCTCACGGCCTCCCACTTGGCTCTTCGTGTGCCGAGCTGGCGAGGTCTGTTTCCTATCAGGGTCTGATAGGGAGGGTCTAAGGCGGGAAGGACGGGAGAGGGAGGAACGCAAGCGTAAGGTGACCGATGGCTGAGAACAGTTGTTGGGGGTTGGGGGTGATGTGGAGAGAGTGAAATGGATGCGCAGATGTTAGTAGCTGGGGTGAGTGGGAGAGGACAGGAGGGGGTGAACACATCAGATCTCTTACTATGTTTGGTTCTGTGAAGGCAGGCGAACGGGAGACACAGCTCGAGAGGGCAGAGTGACAGCTGCAGGAGAGAGCGAGAGTCGGGATCGGGCGCAATTAATGATTTAATGAGCCTGATCAGCTGTTCGGATATGAAGGGTTGGAAGGAAACAATAGGAGCAGATGGGGGCTGCTTGTAGACTAGTCGGTGGAGGAGGGCCGTCAGTAAGCAGATCTGTAGGGGAAGGTGTCCTGTAGACAAATCTGTAAGACAGGACTATCTATAGACCGACCTAAAAAGGGCTGTTTGTGACTTGGTCTATAGGAGAGGATTGTTGGCAGGCGGGTCTGTAGAGCAGACCATGTCTACTGGTCAATAGAGGTGCTGTAAATTAGTGTATAGGAGAGGAATGTTTGTAGACAAGACTACAATACACGAGGCTGTCCTTAGGAGAGGACAGTCTATCGATCTGTGCCTGTGGAGACTTTCCAAAAAGGGACGGGGAAGTGTTTTGTCTAAACGGGGATGCTTCCCCTTTAAGGAAGTAGCGATGGCTGCTATTTTGGGGAGGGGGGGCATGTCTGCAGATACCAGCCTATAGGAGATGGCTGTCTACAAACTGGACAGCGTGTGGACTGTTGCGTACAGACACGTCTGTGTTGGGCTACTTATAAAAACGCGGACCTCAAAATATTTTCAACATTCAGTACTCTTTATTTCGGAGGATCGCCATAAAAGAACAAGTAACATAAATACAATCACACATAAGTAAAAGCATTTCTAAAAATAAATTAATTCAATAAAACGTTCAATTATTACAAAGAGCGAACAGGTAAAATTGTACCAAGTCCAAAAATATAAGTCCGGGAACCAAGGCTGACCTAGTTGCTAAAGTATTCAGTGAATCCTGTCTAAAATTCCCCTTAAGGTTCACTTCAGAAATAGGAGACCCCCCCCCTCACCTCCCGGATCATCTCACAAAGTTTCGTCCCCTTCCTCCTAAGGGTCTCTGACCTAATTTATCGAGGGAAGATCATCTGATCTCAGGAGGGTAAATAACTTTTCCAGCCCTTGGCAAAAAAAGTACAGCTCAGAGATTACCCGGATTCTTCTCCAATATAGGATTGGTGTAATAGCAACCCCTGGGAGATTGGCCCGAGCCCAGCATCCATCCTTCGTGGCAGATTCACGGAGATCTCCAGGACGTTCTTATGCCCCAATAACTGTTTACCATATAGTGCAGCGCCTAGGGCTTGGTGTGTATAAATTTGAATCACTGGGAAAATAGGTCTAAAGAAGGAGCCCCGTTGTCTTTCGTCACTTCATTTTAGACTGCACATAGAGATGTGAACTGCCCAATTCATTTGCTCATTAAGGGCGAACCCACAACAGGATTTTCAAAGGTTTGGATTTGTTCTAAACTCATCCCTTTCATGGAAGGAGTTGGTGTTGTCTTGGGGTGTCGTTCTGACACCAGTTCAAGCGGCTACCAAATCGTTGACATACAACTTGAAAAGAGTTAGATTAAGAATGCAGCCCTAACACCTCAGTTCACTTCTCCCAATCGGCCACATCAGACCTGTGCGAAATTCTGATTGTGAAGCCTCCCAATAATTGCAAGGAGGCACAATGGAACTCTATATACCGGCTAGCACTTGGCACAACATATGTCTGGGTGCTAAGTCAAAGGCTGATCGTAGGCCTACAAACATCACATCACATCACATACAATCTTTCATACTCTATGCCATCTATGGCAACAGTTTTCCAAGATGGCAACTGGAGCCTAAATACTTGGTCAATGGTGGACGTGCAATCGTGAAATCCCGCTTGCAGGGTTGTTAGAGTATCATTGGCCACCATCCACTCCTGCAATCTTTCTAAAATTACTCTACTAAACAGTTTTTGCATGGTATTAATGAGACTATAGGTCTATAATTTGTTGGCAAGAGCGTGGAACCCTTTTTTTATAAATAGGTGTAATTTTGGCTCCTGTCCAGGATGAACGAATGGGCATCCATTTCATATTAGTATATAATAGTGCAAGGTATGGACCCCCAAACATCTGACTCTGCCAGAAACAAGTCAGTGGTCAATCTTACCAGTCGCTTTGTTAGGGACCGTAGTCTTAATAGCTAAGCTCACGTGCTTGCTTGAGATGAAGGGATACTCCATGCAGCCAAAAGTTTCCCATAAGGCATCTATAAGGGTGCCCATTTCATCTGTTGGTAAAGCACTGACTTCTACTATCGGGAAGTACAGCCCGGAAAACTGTTGGATCCATACATGAGCAGCAATGTTGTTTCCAGTGGGGATGCTTCCCTCCTTACTCCCAGTGGCCACTAGATTCCAAAAAGTGTGCTGGTCATCCTCCTTTGCGGTGGCCAGTAAACCTAGAGCAAGCTTGGCAGCTCGGCAGGAACAATTGAACCAGGAAAGGGGGGGGGGGGGGAGCTTTTAATGACCCCAGCAGATTTAGATTCCATAAAGAAATGATTCTTAAGGCCCTCAAACACTTGTTCATGAATTGCCCCCATCCATGAACGCATGCATGGTAGTCCAAAATCAAGTCCAGATTAAGCTGATCCCCCTAGACTTTCCTTTACAAGTTTGTATATCAACTCAACCTGCTCCTGGGAGCGTACAATTGAGCTCCATTTAATTCTGCACCAGTTTGATGTTCATTGGCATCTATTGTTGAGGGGTTCGAAATGACTACCTGAGCTCTTGCAAACTGGGAGATCGATAACAGGAGGTAGGGCATTGTGATCACTATTGTGTCAGAGCATGACTGTCATATCACGCTTACAGATCTAAAACAAATACATACAAGAATTATAAAAGATGCACATTGACTTTAATTATTTAACACAAAATCTTGATTCTTCCTTGGTTGTCCAACAACCCTACTGCAACGGCTAGTAACTGGAGGCAATTTCTTCTGGTTGCTAACCTGATGTTAGCAACGGATGTTCATGTAGGTGCCTCTCCTCCACCCACAACCTCCAGCCATAACCAATCAAATTCTGATCCAAATTTCCCCAGCACAACCCTCCCATAATTCTGCTTAAAATATCCACTGCATTTAGCCAATCTGCCGAGATGCCACAATTTCCCATCACTCAACAAGGCTGAAGTCCTAAATATCTTCTTAACCTGAAGAGGATTAGAAAACCTGCTATTCCCTTTTTGTGTTTTACAAGCCTATTTAACTTTGACCCAATCCCCTGACACCAATTTGACATCTTTTACTTTGCGACTTTGATTGTAATGTTACTTACATACTCTTTGTGCCTTCATAATGTTGCTCTTGACCATTGCAGGGTACCACTTACTCTGAATCTTCAGATTTAACCAAGCTCTATTATCTTTAGTGTGCAGCTCTCTAACCTTAGTATCTTGAAGAGACTGTATCCCATAAGAGTTGGAGTAATCCTATAAGCCCACACCATACTTGCCAATTCCCTTTCCCAATCCATCCCTGCACTAATGGCTGTTTGTACAGAACCCTTAACACGGTTGAAATGTTCCACAGCCCCATTGCCCGCTGGATGGTAAACTGGAGTATATTTTTCCATAATGCGATTCCTTAAAAATAATTTATTCCACTTCAGACACAAATTGAGGTCCACTGTCACTCAAAATAGATCTAGGAATACACTCGCTCAAAAACACACCTAACACAAACAGGATTAACACCACCAATCAGTCCTCTCGCAAACTTTGTATTCAGGCCACTTAGAAAAAAGATCAAGTAAGGCAATTTCATATTTGGAGTCACCAAAAAGCATTATCCAAAGAATTAGATATTGGACCCAATATGTCTATAGCTACATCTTCCCATAGACCCTCCAGGCACAAACTCATACCTAAGGCAGGTCTAAACACCTTCAAAGATTTGTCTGACTTAGCACACACCACACAGTGTAGCACTGTTCTTTCAAGATCTCCATCCAACCCAGGTCACAACTACGACGTTTTAATTTTTTTTTTTTTTTTTTTTTTTTTTTTTAACTTAGCAATACCCAAATATCCTTCATGAGTCGCCTCAATAATTTTCTCCCTAAGTACTTCAGGGGGTACCATCTTATCTCCTCTCGTAAGGAAACATCATCATTAATGGTCCTTTCATCTCCGACTTTCCACCACTTAATGTAATCCTTGGCCAATTTATTCTTGCAAGGCCAGCCACATCTAACATAACCCATTACCATTTACAAGCCATTGTCATTATTGTAAGCAGTTATCTATTCCTCCCTACCAACATTATTCTCCAAATTTGTAGGGCCTCCCTCGACAACATCTGCTATAGCGACACTATATTCATCCCCATCGCATATACCGCTTCCTTGAATGGGTAAAGGTGATCGGCTCAAAAATCTGCCACCTTATTTCTTATGCCTGGGAGATACACAACTTCATAAACATAGTCCAACAATCATAACGACATTCTAGAAATGCAGGGAATAGCCTTCACAACATTTTGTGACGTTAAAACCTTAGCCAAAGGTTTATGATCTGTTCTCA
The DNA here is from genome assembly GCF_031143425.1 of Pleurodeles waltl. Classification (NCBI taxonomy): domain Eukaryota; kingdom Metazoa; phylum Chordata; class Amphibia; order Caudata; family Salamandridae; genus Pleurodeles; species Pleurodeles waltl. The sequence goes on along the minus strand of NC_090443.1, from coordinate 291,251,959 downwards.
ACACAAATTTAGAGCCCCGTTGGTAAGGTCTAGATTTTTCCATGCCCCTCCAAACTGCTGCCAGCATTGCCTTTTTAATAACTGAAAATTTCTCTTATGTGGACGATAAAGCACGTGAAGCAAATGCAGTGGTACGTTCAAAAGCCCTCTCTCGATTTCTGCGTAAGTACCACACTGAGACCTTTTCTACTTGAATCAGCAGTTAGTATGCTTTGTTCTTGGCTGTCAAATCCTTGTTGGGGAATAGCAGAGCAGATTTCCTGTTTAATCTGTTCAAAATCATTATTCAGTTCAGCATCCCACTTAAACTCCTGTTCATCTTTAATCAGCTGTCATAACATGTTTTAGTCGAAAAGGGCTTCACAAATTTTGCATAGAATTCTACTAGCTCTAAAAAGGACCTAACTTCACCCTTAGATTTCAGAGCTGGAGCATCCCTAATCTCAGCCAAAGTACTATCCTTTGGAAGACTACCATGCCTTCCCACTTCATGGGCCAAATACGTAACAGATTCCGTAGCAAACTTAGATTTATTAAGCTCCGCCGTCAGCCCATTCTCAGCAAGCCTTTCCATTACCAGTGTTAACATAGCATCATGTTCCATTTTATTCTTCCTCATAATGAGTATGTCATCTTGAAAATAAGTAACTCCTACGATGTCACCCAAAACTTTTCGCATGAGCCGTTGGAAAGCAGCCGCAGTGGAAGCAAGTCAGAACGGCATTCAAACAAACCTATAACACCCAAAAGGTGTGATAGAGGATGTTAACTTGTTACTAGATGGATGCAACAGGATCTGATGGTACACTGATTTAAGATCAATTGTTGAAAACTACTGACCCCTCAGATTTAGTCAATAACTTGTCAATCTTAGGAAGAGGAAATTTATTAACTACAATACTCTTGTTTAGTTCTCTCAAATCCACACAGAGCCTAATCTGTCCATTAGCTTTAAAGGCAACTACAAAGGGTGCTAACCATTCTGCACTTTCTTATTGGTTCTATTATGCCATCATTCTCCAATCTGTCCGATTTGTGCATAACAGCATATCTCACCTTCGAAGGAATGTTCCTTACTTTGTGGCACACATGGGTAACACCTTCTTTAACTACAATTTTTATGCTTAAATTTAGATAGTTTGCCTACTTTACCAGAGAATACCTGGGGGACATTTTCTTCAATAACTCCTCTTCTAAGAGTTTACCAGGCTCCTCTAGAGACAACTCTTTTGTGTCGCTTCTGGGATTCAAAATGCCCCTTGATCCTTCCTCCCTAAAACTGAAGGTCCTTTCTCCGCCACAGAGTGCAAGGTGCCACCCTCCCTTTGAACTAAAACATCAAATTCATAGATCCCACCATTGGAATCTTCTCACCTGTAAATGTAATGGTTAGATGTAAGAAGGTGGTAATTCACTTCCAAATAGCTTAGCAAACATTTTCACCCAAATATGATTACAAATCATAGTGCACCGTGATCCTGAATCAGCTACCATCAATATTGACACACCTATATTTATACCACATAAAGGTTTCTTATGCAATACTTAGGTGCCTAATACAATGCTTTCAATGCTTAAAATGCATTCCACATCTTCAGACTCAGAATCTTCAACAGGACATTCTTGCCCCACTCCCACACACTTAACCATATAGTCATTAACTTTCCTCCTACATACTTTTGCAAAATGCCCCAAAACACCACAATAGGCACAGTTTGATTTAACCGCAGGACAACATTTGTCTCTTGCGTAATGTCCCTTGTTGCCACATTTGCACAAGGTATTCTTTTCCTGCTGACTTTTCCTCATCCCAGGTTTATGTGCAGCATACATAGTACTGGCAAACTTTTTCTCTTTATGCATTACTTTGCAACCAAATCTCCTCCTTTCCCATTACCCAAAGCAGCTTTAGCACAGCGTTTCGCTAACTCTGCTTTCTTGACAATGGCATTTTCATTCATGAGAGCATCCCCTCTAACCCATAGTTTTTCTTGCACCCTTGCATTGTTTGAATGTATAATAATCTGATCGCGAAGAAGTTCATCTTGTAGTTTCCCAAACTTTCAAGTTATCACCAACTTCCTGAGAGCAGATACATACCCCTCCACCGTCTCATTCTTACCCTGTTTACGCTGAAAGAAATTGTACCTGTCTTCAGCCATGCAAGCAACAGGCTGGTAGTGTGCATCCAAGTCTTCCAAGGTGTGTTTGGAATCATCACTAGCTCTTGTTTTTTTTTTCCACCTGCATGAAAACGTTCTCCCTCAGGACCCAAACTATGTAAAAGTATGCGCTTCCTTCTTACGCAGGAGAATTCTTACCCACTTTCCTTTTCAGTGGCATCAATGTAATTTCATTGCAGGTTCACGTGCTCTGGGAAGGAATGGAACGGGAGGAGTAAGTGAAAATGCTTTCGCACACGTTTGAAAAATATTAAATTGCGTATACTCTGTAATGAAACACTTACCCCGACAATCAAAAATGCTGAAATAATGTAGTGAAAACACACAAATAATCTAAACTTTCCCATCTGTGCACTTAAAATAGTCCAGGTGTGCACATCACCAATGAGAATGAGTTAAAAAAAAAAAGTGTGCACATCACTGAAGTACTAAGCAATTGACCAGCAGGTGTGCACAAATGTACATGTAAGGTGTGCACATCACCACTGTAACATTCAAATGACACTTGCCTGATGTTCTCCTCACAGCTTGCCACAACCTCGATCCTTAATAAAAGATGACGGCACACACACTACTGTGTCACCGCGTTGCAGCTTACGTTGCAAAAATACCTTCACCGACGATCCAATATGGTGGCACCCACGCTTATGCGTCACCACGTTGTTTGTTGCCAGCGTGTCTAATGCCTGATTCTAGGATGGCCTGTTTCTAAAGTACCTGGAATGACGATCCAAGATTGCGACACATTCCCTCAACGCCACCACATTGTGTAACTGTTTAGATGTGTACGTACCAACTGTCGTAGAGCTTGTGCGCCCAACTGCGTGAGACACTTCAAAACTCCCAAAACCGCTCTGGGATCCTCCACAGCAAGAAGGATGATGCTCTCCACCAGTAGAGAGCTGAAAAGCACACTCCAGTGCCCAAGTCCTTTTATTGAGAGGAGGCCGCACACGTCCATCTCAATCTTCCACGAACAACCATCTCCCCTCTCCCCCCTTCCATTCTCGAACCCCCAGAACAAGATTCCACAACCCTCACCACGCACTAGCACTAAGGCACCCACCCCCTATACCATACAATCTCCTTTACCTCACACCCAAGAGCAGTACTGGCCCAGATTGCCAGTCACCCTGGGGGTCTGCCTCTACCCCTTGCTATTGTTCCTTTACTGTAAGTTATGAACCCTTCTGGTTGCACCTGCATAGTTAGCCAAGTGTCTTGGAAGAGACAGAGGTCAAACTGGTCTATAAAGTGAGCCCGGTCCATGCAATCTACTTTGAAACCCAATCCAGCAGCATTCCACAAAATAAACCTTATAGGGGTTGAGATTGAATTTCTCCTGACACCTTAAAGACCCTTTACCTGGTGAACACCTCATTATCCATCGACTGGTTAGGATCTGAGAGGTGGACACAAGCTTGTAACTCCCTTTCTCCACCAGATTTGCTTGAGTTACTCGAGGTACTGGACCTATCAGGAGTCATTGATGGGGCAACAACTATTTTGCCTATCTCCACGCCCTCTGCCAACAGAATTTAACTTGGGGGAGGCCACATCGTTGACGAGGCAAATTGGGCATTCTGTTTTTGTCCTAACACCAGTTGCCAAATGAACCTGGGGATCGGGATGTTGATCAGCTTCAGACCTATCTCTGCTGACCTGATGAGATAAGTATTGCACCCCTTCTCCCCTCTTGACGCTGCCTGAACTTACAGCACCCTTTACTTTTTATCACAGGATAAGGAATGTGTTCTGGACCCCCGAGTGATATTGAGTTAATTGACTCCTCCTGGTGCATCAAATTGATTGAAGACAGGAACACTATATGCCATATTATTATGTTGTGGGCCAATGGGAGCTGTGTCTATGCCATTTGTGTGTGGGGGGAGGGTGGTGGAGAGGTGACAATTAACAATTATACCTGACATAGGAACCGGGTTTGTAGAAGTAGCCCAGGGATAAAAGTGCAACTCTTCTCCCCCCCCCCCCCCCCCCCCCCCCCCCCCCAAAACCACCACTCTCCATCCTGGATACCCCATAGTCAAACAGCCTTCGTACCAAATGTGGGTCTTTGAAATAGAAAATTACACGGTCCCCTGGATGATCCACCCTCCCTATGGGTAAAAAGTATATTGTTTGCCATTGAGAGGGGGAAGTTCTTGTTTCGGAATAGCCAGTCAAGGGATTTCTTAAAAAGCACCTCATGCGCTTCTGTGGTCCTTGCACAGCTGTGGAACTTCAGTCAGAATTGCCACATAGGGACAGGAAGCAGGGGGAGATTAATCACAGGGAGTTTGTCACTTCCAGGACCACAGGATTCAAGAGTTAGGTGCGATTGTCCCCCTTGGTGGTTTCCCTTTGGTGGATTGGCCTGATGGTTGTGAGGTATCTCTGGGCTAAACTTGGGGGTGTGGCTATACGACCTGTATTATCACAAATCCATACATTGTTCGAGAAAGGGGCATCAAGATGAACTGAGGACACCCCCCGTTCCGCTTTGATTAGCTAGTCCAGATGGCTGCTGGGGCTGTATTTTATTAATAGCTTTGTGCACTTGTTCCATCACTAAAAGACGTCCCAGTGTTAAGAATAAATTCTGCATACAAGATGGCCTTGACTTTAGTGACAAGCTCCTCCGCCAGTTGGACCACCCAAGATGGTTGGGTATGGGCACCCCTTCCCGTTGTAATACTAGGAGGCTGTGATGCCAAGAAGCAGGTCGTGAAAAAATCAACTTGGGTGATAGTCTCAATATATTTGTTCCAGGCTGTCCTCCTAGGCCTCTTGATTTTTGTCAGGGATCGGTAGCACTACATAAGACACACCTCAGGGGAGGACACTCCATGGGATGCGCTAGTCGATCTAAATCCTGGACCGGTGTCCAGCCCTATGGAGTCTTCTAATCCGAGCTCTTAGTACTCGCCTGGTACCAGAACAGTACCAGCTAAACCCCCCCCCCCCCCCCCCCCCCGGAATTCCTGGTTTTCTATTTTTTTCTCTCAGTGCCTAGCTCCGACTCTTCCGGAGGGAGTGTTTCTAGAGTATTTTGCATCTATTCTTGAATTCTACAGTTTATATACAGATATGCTGCAACGTCACCCCGGGCATTTGGTACCCTGTCAAGTTTACTGCTGCTTTGTCTCAACCTATCACTGTCTTCAACTTTTATATGTTTGCAGGTGTTCTGTAGCCTTAGCTCTGAGTTGTCTTTTCGCTGTTGCACACTGCCAGTTATTCTGCAACTTTGCTATTGCCTCTCATTTCCCTTTCTCCCTTGTCTTTTCCCTCCCTATCACCTTCACTCTTGTGTACAACCCCACTTCTCATCTCTGTTTCCTGTACTCCTTTCCTGTTCACGTCTCGGTCGTCTTTTTTTTTTTTCCACAACCTTTGTTTTGGACTCGATATCTTTTGCACACACAGAGAAATCCGCCAAATCAAATGCCAGTCCTCTATTTGGGAGCGCCTCCTCCTACGAAGCCCTGCTTTTCCACCCCTCCCTTCGCCCCCGCCCCGCCAGAAAGGCCCACCTTAGTTCAAGGAGCTCGGAGAACTCCCTAAAAGGAGATTATTGTGCTTGTGCAGGGGACCGAGCACGCTGCCCTTCTGTGTGAAGCGCAGTGCCTCCCTGCAGGGACTACCGGTGTCTGCTACGTCGCTTTCAAAATGTTCAGAACCCCACCCACACTGGAGAGACCCCAGGATACCCAGACTCATTGTTGCCATACGTGCGGCACATCACCTGATGTAAGAATACACGTTAAAGAATGTCCTGATGCAGTAAATGAAAGCTGAAAACAGAACCGTCCTGAAGTGCTCCTGCGTGGGTACTGTGTCCACCACTGAAGCGTTGCTCGTGGACCACTGCTGATGACATCACGGAACCCATTGACCGTTGGTAATGGGGTGGACATGGTAGTAGGCGGGGGCGTCCCGGGTTATACCGCGACATTTAAACACTGTGCAGAAATATCTTGGTCAAGGGTGAACTAAAAGGGAAGGGGTGAGAGATATATATATATAGTGGCTCTAAAAGGTGTTTCTCAGTGACGTGGGTGAAGTGGACGCAGTGGGCTGAGTGGAGAGGGGGTGCGAGGAGGTTATTTTCTCCCCAGCTGTTCCTCCCTGGCCTATTTCGGTTGCAGATGACAGACTGCTCGATATTCTGAGCTCATACACTGGAGTCCGACCCCAAGGGAGTTCTGCTGATCGAAGGGCCATTAGTGGTGGGGGGGCGGGGGGGGGGGGGGCAGGGCGTATGTTCTGCCGACTTCACTTCTCGTAATGTCTGTTTTTTTTCCTGCTGGTAGAGGGGCAGCATTTAGACAGCCAGGGACTATTCTCTAATAGATGGACCTCAAACAGTTGTACGGACGCGCTCTGTGAGAAGCCAGTGAAACACTGGTCTGCTTCTGCCTGACCTGTACCACAGCAGCAGAGCTGTCCCCAATTCTTCTGCCAGGTGTGTTCTGCGACAGCAGTCCTGTCTGTCTCAAACACAGAAAAGGTGGTGGGAGAAATGCTTGCGAAACATTTAGCCAGTCAATCACTTAGTGTAGCGTTACAACCCATCTTTTCGCCCACTTTCCCACCTCAGATTAGACCCAGCCATATGCATATCAGCTTTGGTCCTGTGCCAATAGGAACATTCCAACTCTAATTTCCAAGCAAGGTCCTCTCTGAACTGGAACTCAAGCAACCCCAGACCTGTTTCGACCTATGTGGCACTTTATGGCGGTGTTTTGACACAGAAAGCATGGGATCCACATCTGGCCATATCATTGCCCACTTACGGTGTTAAATTGAACCCACAATATGCAGACTTATTTCCCATGCTCTGATCTTATCACGTGACTGCACGCAAAGGCCTATGCAGCTAGCTATCATGGGGTGAAGCAGTCTGCATCAACATAACCTATATATTTTTTTAATTGTACCTAAGTCCTTTGAAGATGTGGGTACCTTTTTATGATACTGGTATTCTTGTTGACTTGAGCAGAACAGTGTGTTGCAGTGGTGTTTGTTGTGTTTAGAGGCATGATATTGAGTAGAGGTCGGCTTGCTTGGAATGAACACGTTCAGTGATGGGTTATGTTGGCTAGTGGCAGGCTAGAGCCTGCTATGCATTTCTCTGGGTTCCCTTATGCATGGATAAATGTGGGGGAGGAATCTGCGATTTTCTTCGATGTTCTGTCATGTATGGTTGTCTATTGCCCCCGTATAGGTAGTTAATTTTCGAGGCATAACTAATCATAATGCAGCTCTGCTGCCGTTCTGTGTGCACGTGTCCGTGCAACTTGAATGGATGCACCATTGATGTTCCAAACACTTAGCCAGCTATGTTTCTATGCACCACCGATGTCCCAAACGCTTGAACAAATGTTTCTGTGCACCACTGATGATCCAAACACTTAGCCAACTATGTTTCTTCGTACCTAATGTCAGTTGTTGGCGTACAGTGAGGTGTGAATATAATTTGATTTGGATGTGTTGTTGAGATGGCAAAGAGTGAGCTAAATAGATGCCTTGGAACCATGACGTGCAAACACATTTGTGCCAGCATCTGTCTGTATATCCCTGTCTGCAGTAGGTCTGAAAAGAACTCTTCCAGGGCCTCTGCTGTGGCATCTAGAACCGCCCGTAAAACACTCGGCCTGCAGGGATTGGCCAGGGAGCCAGAATAAATGCTCATGATCGGGGACTTGATCTTAGTGGCAGGCAGCGGGCGAATGTCACCAAGCCCTCAAATGCAGGAGGTTGCTGGGCCAACCCTGCTTCATTTAGAGCGAGTGGGATACAGAAACAGTGGAGTCCTCCACCAGGGTTGGAAACTGCATGAATCTTCAAAAAGTTTTCTCATAAAAAAAAAAAGTTTGTTTTATTACAGAAACAGCGGTCCCCCCTCCCCCAGCGCCTTGAGACCCTCCGGGTGAGTAGCGCGCTATACAAATTTCTTGATTGATTGATTGAACTCTTGAGTTTTCCACCTCTAGCTGCAACCTAAGGGACATAAGGGAGCGGACCATATTAAACAGGTTTTTTTTGTTTGGTTCATTCAAGGATGTTGTTATCTTCTGGGCAAAGAAGGCAGATTTAGCCTCCTCAATAGCCTATTTATATTTAGCAGTGCGCTCTAAAATCAGTATTGGTTTGTTTGGGTGTTCAGAAATTGGCACAAAACTGAGGTACAGGAAGCTAACCATAACCTGCTCTAGGCAGCTACCTCGAGGCATCTAGGCACACCGCTTAGAAAGTAAATATCCTTTAAAGGCAAATCGACTTGAGTACTTGTTTGAGGACCATTGACCGGGTGATCTGGCTCAGGAAATGGTTGCTCGGTAACTCCACCACCTTACTGTTCACCCAAATCTAGGCACTGCAGTTTCATATGAACATGTATTTCCCTAAGAAAGAACAAGCCTGAAGCGACTGCTTACTGGATCCTCAACCGGATTTCATGAGAACTTGGCGAACTCAAATCCTGGGTTCTAAGAACAAACTGGAGTACCTTCGACAAACCGATTAACTGGTATGTTGAAGAGAAACAGGAAGGGACAGGAGAGGTAGTCACGCCATGTCTGAGACTATCAATGTGAGTTTGTTTGAAAAGAATCCAACTTAGAGCTGTCATAGGAAATGGGCAGAAGGTAGCGCCGAGCTGGCATAGAAACTGAGGATTGCCGTCGAAATGGGGGCATAGGTCCTTGAAGCCTGAGGGTGCTGAAATATAACGGAAGATGGGCACAGGAAATCTACCATTACTTGCGGCAAAGGACCTCTGAAATAAGGACGCGAGGTTGAGGGAAATGATGCAGAACTTGTGATTCAGCTCTCACAAGTCTAGGAGCAGCGGAGGTGCAAGACTTCTCGGGTCGGTGCACCCATAGTGCTGACCGAGGTTCCCTCTCCTCAGTGAAGCAAGGGGTGCACATTGGGGATCCCCCATTCTCGCTGAGGAATAGGATCTGCCCGCGGTGCTCGGCCACAAGTGTTAAGAATCCATCACCTGGTCGGACTATAGCGTAGTTGGCTAAAGGAGTACAGGAGGATTTAGTGGCCGGGCAGTGTCCTCGGAAAAGAGGTGGGCTACCTACTTAGGAGCGTTGTTCACACTGATTGTCTGGTGCACTAAGTCACCAGGCTGACTCATCTTCTGGACACAACAATGTGTGTTTGGCAGAAAAGATGGTCTGCTAAATACTCGAGTATTCTGTATAGTTATAAAAGTAATAGGAAGGGTAAGCTAGCAAGGCTGGTGGGCTCTTGTGCCGACAGACCACTTAAAAAAGCTGAATATTGCTTCTTAGCAGAGTGCTTTAGTGAAGAATCAGCAGCTGTGATGTCAGTATTTATCTCAATTGAATAGGTAATTGAGTTCAATATTCAAACCAAACTGTTGGTTCTTCACGAGACCATACTAGTGTCGAAAATGATATTCGGCTAAACATACAGTTTTTCTTGGGGCAGACACTTGATGGCACTAAGATGTGCAATATGTGACCACATGGTGCTGTTCCAGGTAAGTAACATTTTCCATTTGTGAAATGCCCAGGCGTTACTTTGCACCATTTCGTTTCTTTCCATATGAGGGCTGCAGGGGATAGCAGGCCTCATTCATAGAATCTAGCGTCAGGGGCTCTGGTAGTAGACCAGGGTCGTAAGGGATATTTGACGTTGGAAGGTGAGTAGGTGGTTTGTCTGCGGTGTGTTTCTTGCTTGAAAGAATTCCAAGAGGGATTGTCATTGATCTTTTGAATTCTTGGGATGGTTATGATAGGTGGATGGATCGTGTGTCATTTGAGAACTGCAAGGCGATGAGGACAGGATTGACATCTTTTTCAGTTAGTATTGAATCTGTTTCTTGTGCGGTAGCGTCCGCCGTCTAAGTTTCTTCCTTCATGGGTTTAGTGCAAGAGTCTCTGGGTGTTAAAATTCCTCAACAAGGGTACCTGCAAGAGGGATTTATGTGGTAATGACCCCAGTGGTTTCCTCGGCAGGGCTTTTCCTAGTTCCGGGTAGGCTTTAGGTCAGGTGGATTGTGGCAGTCAGAGAGGAAGAAATAAGTTTCAGGTGAGAAGCTCAATGGAGTAGTGGGTTTCTAGAGTGTGTAGGTCTGGGTGTATTTGCAAATGATTGTGAGTTTATTTCCAATGGTATCAGTGTGCGATACGCAATCCCGGTGTGTTTTCGAAGGTTGAGGTGAAATTGTGTGCAACGTCTTGTGTGGAGATGTTTGAGGGGCATTGAGCTGCGGAAAAGGGGTTGATTTGAGAGGTACGATTGTTAGGGTACACGAGTGAGGTATGGGCCTGAGGAGGAAATTGGATTAGCCCCAGTCGGGCATACCTGAGATAGAAAAGTAGGGAGTCTCCTTCTGTGCTGCTAGAACATGGGGTGCTCAATTATAGCTTAGTGGACGCAAGAAGTAGTGGGCGGTTTGTCATCAGGTTAGCCTTCTTCCCCATGAGGTAGACAGGTGGAAAATTGAAGAGTTTTAAACCTTATGATCCACAACCCCCGACCCTTTGCACCTTACCTCTGTAAGTGTTAACTGCCCCTTGAGGTCACTTTCCACCACTTTTTCCGAGTAATGGAAGCTTTCTGTTCATGCATTTTTCAGTTATCTGGGGAGCGCTTGGTTGTGAAGGCTGGAATGGAAAGGTGGGGGCACGGGGGTGGAGTGGTTCCGTCAGATATTTGTTGCCTATTTAGACCTAATGCGCCTGTCTTCTTCACTGGCGCCCCCTGAAATATGAATGAGGTCATTAAATATTGAGAACCCCCTTGATGTCTCTCCAGGGCTGGGTCAGGTGTCTGCCGGCGGTCGAGGGAGGGTGTGTAGGCGTAATACAACGGTATTTGGGCACCTGGCACGCACAGGCTGGGTGGATCCTGGGTTGCCTCTATTTTATTCCTCCCCGGGAATGACCGGCCTGACCTGGGGTGGATTCTCTGTTTCTGTTGGGTTCATGACACAGAGGACAGGCTAGATGAACAATGGAAAACATGTATTTTTGCAGTTCATGTCTGTATGGGGATGTTGCATGAGCCCTGGATGCCCTGTAGTTCAGGCCGGGGAGGGACAGAGTGTTTGGGCTATGAGTTCCCTGTATCTGTGTGGTTCGGGCATGAGAAGGGTCAGGCAGGTTGGAGCCTGGATTCCCCATATCTGTGGATTCGGGCCTGAGCGGGTCAGGCTCGTTGGGGCCTGAATTCCCCGTATCGGTGTGGTTCATGTCTAGGAGGCCGGTCTGGTTGTGTCATTCTATTCCCTGTTTGTCTTATTTGTAACTTGGACTGACAGGCTAATTTGACCCTTGATTCCCTGCATCTGTTTCATGCAGAAGCAGTGATTTGGTTGGGTTTAGGGTTAAATGTATCTGTGCATTTCATACCTGGGAGGAAAAGGCTGATACGTCCATAATTTTCTCTGTATCTGTGGTGCTCTGCAGCAGTGGAGTCTCGCACACACAATCATATCACTTCCTTTTCTTGCCTCCACCAGTTCTACCTGCCCGGTATTTTCAGTCTGTAAAGCATTCAAGGGTGCGGTGTGTTTGCACAAGGTGGGTGAATGCAGGTGTGCCGCGCGGTGCTTTGAGTTGGCATGGCCAAAAAGACGACCATTAGCAAACTCTACTTTGTCTTCAAAGCAAAGTTTACCACATTCCACCTCTTTGGAACCCTCCTACCTTTGCGTTCTTGCATCAATGCGTGACTTCCGATCCTGTAGACCTCTAGGGCAGAACATTGCAATTCTCAATCGAATGCGTTTTCTGACATTCCTGGTATCACCCGTTGATTCCGATTGGGTCTAAAAGCATTTTAGCCTCTGCGCACCTGGTTGGATTGTTAAACTAGAGACTGTTGTTCAAATGCATCAGCATTGACCCGTGAATGAACTGTATTTTGAAATTCATTCTTCGCCCAGTAAATTTCACGCAGTGTAGTTGAAATGTGACTTTTCCTGAAGATGCCATCGTTTACTTTCCCTTTGTAGCTTTACATAATCTAGAGGTTCATTTCGTTCAAGTCAGAAGTAACTTGGTAGAGGTTGTTGCAATAATCAAGCTTGTTGTGCCCACTATGGCTCCATCAATAACTGCCAGTGCTTCTCCGCCAGCTGTGAAACAAGTGTGTTCATTTGACAGCCAAAGAGGCCTTTTTCATTTAATGAGCCAACGCCATTTTTTCATAAAAACCACCTCCGCGATCTTAACCTTGTCTTTGAGAATTATCATGTCACCCATTTTAAATTTAACGTTATTGCATCTAAGATTTACATCCGCATAGCCTAAGGTCTGTCATTAAGAACGCTGTTTTTTTTTTCTCTTTATAAAATAGTTATTAATTGGAGTTCTTCAGCATAGGTAAACTTCTTTTGAACTTTATTGCTGTCCTCCTTCTCCACCCTTGAAAGTTTAAAAAAAAAAAAAAAAGCACCTGGTTGTCATCCATATAATTGTGGAAGTAGCAACTACGCCTTGCAGGGTTTGATATGCAGGCAGTATTCTTGGAGAACACCAAAGGTAACTTCTTCTGGGGGTGACATGAAGAGTCCTACGCACACCTCAGTGGCCCTGGAAGCCCCTCACTCAGATAAACCACCCCAATACCCCTGTCATTTCCCTGAGTCTTTGAATCTAGGGTATCAAAGGCTGATTAGTAATAAGTATATTGGTTTTGAGATTATGAGATTATTCTGAACCATTTTCTCTTAGGTTAATATAATAGAGTAGCTGACCCAAGCTTTCTTCCATTCCTTTCAGAACGATTAGTTATTCTCAGTATCGGGCCCAAATTAGCTACACATACTTTTGAATTTAGGAATGCAGTGTCTCTTGGGCATTTCGTGTGCCGGATGTCCACATTCTGAATCACTTCTTCCTTGCAGACTTCAGTAAAGGAGAAGACGTTGTCCTTGGCCACGTGATTGTCTAAGAGGCTGCAGGCGTGTGTGTTTTTTTTTTTTTTTTTTTTTAAACTAAAAGTATTTTATACCGTTAGGTTTGAATCCAGCACACTATTCTGAGGATATAGGTTTTGTAGTATCTGTGTGTTAAATAATTTGTAGCGCATTCCCTTCTTAAACTCGGGCTTTTTGTATTCTTTTTTAAATTCCCTCCATGATAATTTTCCGTCTGTTTTTCAGCGCCTTTTTTTGCAGCTTCCCGAATGATGATTGTACTTTGAACTTTGTTAGGACTTAAGGCGCCTTTGTTTGACTTCACTAATTTTAGCTTAATTCATTTTAATTATAAGACGTTAGGATTTTTTTTTTTACAGATTGTATGTTCTGTTGCCTGCTCCATGTTGTGGGTTGTCTGCCCTGCACACTTGACTCATGTGTTCTCCGCCCTTCTCTTGACATTTGTCTCCATCCGCCAGTCCGTTTAACCTTCCTGGTAAACTGCAGGGTCACTGCTTCCCTTGTGTCACCTTCGGGAAAGATTTACCATAGACATAGAATATAGCCTATCACAGCAAAGTATTCTTTTCGTGGATCTTTTCTTTTTTGCCAAATTTTAATTATATATTTGAGAATCCCCTTTGTTAAAAAAAAAAAAAAAATGCGACCTTTTGCCAGCCTCCGTTTTAACATTTGTTTCATTGGAATTCTCTTGTCGGGTTACCCGTTTCCCAGTGATCATTTGAGCTTCATTTTGAGTAGTGGGCTGTAAGTCCATTTAGGTTACTTAACAGGTTTGTTTTACAGACCGGTTTTGCTCCATGAACTTAGAAACTGTACTCGATCTTTTTGACTGTGAAACTACACAATAATCCCCTTTATGGCACCGTTTTGACTGCAAAGCTCTCCTCCGGTGGTGGAGGAGGAATTTGTGCAAACAGAAACCTGGGACAGTTCACATTTTGCCGACATTTTATAATCTGATGTAAACACCATTAATATGGCATCAATTGGGATGAGCAAGTCTGGCATTTAGAAAAGTTGGCCTTTTAACAAAATGCATCAAGCTGGTATCCATCAATTTTGAATTTCTTTGTCACAGCACATCGGTGTGTAGGATTATCAACCGCGTTGTCGCAGAAAAGCTCTAACCCGCCTGTCCAAAAAACCTTTCCGGCTGTCTCGATCTCTCTTTTAGCCTCGTGTGGACGTGTGGTACCTTGTTCGTTTGGGGTGTCTAGCGTTAGGAGGAAAGGGTTCACCCGCAGCGGAGTGTCTGAGCGCAACTGTTCTGTTAAGCCGTTTGGATATAATGTGTTTTGCCACCGTGTGACCTACATTCTTGTAGAAGTTGCTACCTGGTAACTAGTGGACATGCAGCGTGGCATGTTCAGTGTACGTAGATGGTCGCGATGCGGCTATCCTGATCATCTCTTAAACTAACAGCGCTAATCTAACGGCATACGGTGTGCTGTAGAACGGAGTAACTGTTCTGAGGTCCGCAGTCTGCCGCGATATGGATGGCGCTTTGTATATCCTCTAACAAATGTTGAGATTTTGAGTAACAGTCGCTGCATGGCCATAACTGGCAACAGTGTCTTTGGTGTGACAGCTTCTGAGGTCAGAAGTTTGATGTAGTAGTGGGTGCTGGCTGCCATAAGTGAGGTTCACTTGGATTTGTCTGACTCCAGCATTGCTTTCCGACTTATCTAGTCGCCTATACCTGGTCCCCGTTTCAGTACGAACAACCACTTCTTCAGATACCAAACTCTCTCACCCGCCTTGCGCAGCAGGGATAGGGGCTAATGGGAAAGCTAAGTGATCTGCTCCCAGTCTTTAATACCCAGAAATGCTAACGCTTGTTTGCCGTAAACGCTTTCACATCTTGACAAACGCGGACTCTGGACAGGCCTGGTTTTAGAATGTTGCACTAGATTGGGCCCATGGCTGCCGGGCTTTCCGTGCATCTCAAAGAACTGTACCTTACACATAGAGAGGTTGAACTCTACGGGGCACCCAGGGCTTTGGTCAAGCCCGGCATTGTTAGCCCATGGCGTCAGCCACGCTGCTTACTTGGCACTCTGTTCCTCAGAGCCGCCAGGCACTATGTTTCTGCGCAATACTTTGGATGCTGAGGAACACTTCCTGTGTGGCTTACCACAGAGGAACTCATCTAGGGAAGAAATCAATCGCCTTTGTCGTCGTGTCCTCTGCTGTCCCCTTTGCGGCCCTCACTGCGCCCTTTGTTACCCCTCGCTGGCTGTGCCTCTCCCTCGGCAGCCACAACCCTGGATGCCCCTTTGCTTGTTCCCTTTTTTCTCCTTTTCTCCTTTGCTCCAATTGGTTCCACTTGTTACCTTTTTATTGTAGTATTATATTGGTTTTAGTATGGTGCTTTCCACATTCCTTATGATGCTTGAAGGCCTTCTTGATTAAGTATCTGTTCAGGTTGTACAATATTTGCATCACTTAATGGCTGTGAGTAAAAGGGTGAGCTATATGGCATGGTTGTGTCACCTCATCATGTAATAATACTCTTACCAACTTCTTGAGGATCAGTAGGTTTAGTTTGTGAAACCCTTACCTCCCCTGGGTGTCTGTGCTCTGAGCAGTCCGGCGTACTGAAAGAAAATGTGTTTAGCATGTGTGAAGGTAAATCACACAAGTCACTCAAGAAAGCCAACACCAATTTAGAAGAATAGGCTGTATTTTTAGACGCCACAATGTAAAAGATCCTTCTGAGGGTTCCATAGATAACGATTTTACAATGTATAGTGCATATGCACTTTTTACTTAACTGGGAGTAAGTACTGGGAATACAACACATTTCACAATGAAAAACTTCTTAAGGAAAACCTTAGGTAGGTACCAATTCAGTTACTTCCAGTTACTTTAGGTGACCAACTCGGTCAGTTTTTTTGAGGACCTTGTTGGTCCCCTTGACTGGCAGGTACCTCGGAGGGAGAGGCAGTCTTCAGTAGGTTCCAGGCACTTTTATCCTGTTGCTACAGGGTTCTGTGGAGTGGCGCAGGATGCAGAAGATGCTCTGGATGCAAAATGGTCAACATGGGTTTTTTCATTGATCACTTCTCGGTCCACGAACTTGTTGAGGTGGTTCTGGCAACAGGGGCCAATGTCCCTCAAAGTCCTCTCTGTCCTAGCAGAAATCCAGTTGCCACTGGGCTATCAGTTGCCTGGTATCGCGGTTAGAGCAGCATCCTTCCTTGGATGGTAACTTGCTTTCTGGGCGACAAAGCTGAGCTCTGACTCTCCCAGGTTCAACAGATTCTTCTGGAACTTCAAGCATTGGGTCCTGTTCTTTAGTGCTGCAAGGTGGCATGTGGTGGGATACAAAGATCTGGGATACCAACTTGCTCCAGCAGGTCTCTTCAGCTGTTGTTACCCTACACTGCGAACAAGAGATCAACCACCTGACCCTTGGCGTCTTTTGCTTCAGCTGGGCTCCAGAGACAACTTCTCCACTATCAAAGGACACAGCAGGCACAGTCTATTCTCCTTTGCTAGCCACCAAGTTCAGTAGGTGCAGTCCATGCCGGTGAAGCCTCTCTTTTCCGTATCCTTGGCACAAAAGGGCAGTCTTCGTTTCTCTTCTCCTGTCCATCGAGATCTAAGTTTTGGGTGTAAGGAGGTGCCCATTTTATACACAGAAAGTGGCTTCAGGTAGGTCTCATTCACTAGCCAATAGGCCACTATGTCCCCTGTCACTTGATGACTACTTCCTGTGAATTGTGGCATCTAGCTGTCCCAGAAATTCCTGTTTTTCCCACTTCAAACAAGGTTTGACAATTCTCTTGGTGTCCAGAGCTTGCTAGCCCAACTCAAGAGGTGTGGCTACCAAGGGCCTACACACCCATGGAGATCCCCTCCTTCCTGAGTGCCAGATTGTGTGTCAACAGTAGAGCAGCCTTCCGCCTGAGTGCTCACCATTTGCCCTTCAAAGGTGGCTTCCCCTATTAAGCTCACCCCTGGACTAACACATTTGTAGCTTCCTGTCAAGGAGAGGTAACACTCTTCTGTGCAGGCTGCTATTGTCTTCTTTCCTGGGAGTCATTTGAATTTCTCCCCAGGTCTGAAGAAAGCTATCCTAGGGACATATGTCATGTCCAACTGTAGACCGGCACACATAATTTAGTGCAACAAAATGGTAACTTTGTATAAATTGCAAACTGCGACAAGTTACAATAATTTCAGCTTGGGCATCAAGTTGGACTTGCTGTAATGAGTTGTTAGATACCTTGCAGTATCCACTTTAGTAGTCCCAATCAGAAGTTAACATGGCTTACAAGTTAGCAAGTGCTGAACTGCAGCTGTGGAAGCCCTCAGTTCTGCACTCGGGAATAGGGCTACTAACATTTTCCACATTAAAAACGATTTTTTTTTTTTTTTTTTTACACTGTTGCAACATGTAAAAACACATTCTACTTTTTAAGTCTAGTTTTTTGTCTTCGGACTAGCTAGGCCTGCCTTAGGGGTGACTTAACATATATCAAAAAGAGAGGATTTGGCTTTCCCGTAACTTTAAATGGCAAAGTCGACTTAGCAGTTGAAAGCTGCCCTTTCAGTCTGCATTGGCAGACAAGGAGCCATGCATTATCTTTGTGACACCCAGGGTGGCACAACCAGTGCTGAAGTCCTTGGGATGACTCGCCAACTTACAAGCCCTGGGTCCCCTTGAACCATATACAATGGACTTACAAGTAAGTTAGCTTGTGCCAGTTGGGCATAACTCATTCAACTGTACACATTAAGGTCCGGGCACTGGCACTGAGGTTTAGTTAGCAGGCCTTTGTGCACTCCGAGTCGAAAACTCAGCAGCCAAAACTTTGACAGTGACCATACACAAAGTGGTGTTTCCTTATAGTGGCTTGGCTTTGTCATTGATACACTCTGATTTATAGCAGTTTTCTGAGCGCCCTCAGGGTATGTTTTTGAAAGCATTTAGGTTTTAGATTGTTCAGTGCGGTTGCTTTTTGGGTGCAGTGCTGAGGTTTGGAGAAAGAATAGAAGTGTTGTGTGGGGGGCCTTTAACAGTAGTTGTCACCACAACCCAAATGGCACTATAGGACCGTATTGTAAATGATAGCTGTGTTTTTTATGTGTGTAATTTATATATATATATATATATATATATATATATATATATATATATATATATCCATATTATAAATAAATGTTAGCTGTGTTTTTTATGTGTAATATAAATATATATATATATATATATATATATATATATATAGAGAGAGAGAATGAAAAAGCCCCTTTCTTTTATGGTTCACATCTCTTTATTGGTATTTGAATGTAAGTGTCCGAAAGAAACGCAAACCAGGGCATTGTAGCGCCTGCTGTATAATAACTGGTAATTGAACTTACTAAAGAAAATATCTTTCACCCTCCAACCCTCCCAAGTACACTATTGAAACTACATCTGACCTTTTCAGTGCTGAGTGTGCTAAACACTATCGGCTCTCTCCCACTACAGTCAAGAGCCATTATCGGCTGTGAGACGAAGGAGTCTCAGATATTTAGGGCAAGTCAATTCTTGGAATTCCCTAGTGAGGAGAGACCAAAACGGGCTCCACAACTCTCTAAACGAATTCCACAGAGTTTTAAGTACAAAAGTGAGCTTCTCCATTCTTAGTATGTGCCATAATCTGTGTAGCCATCCTAACTGTGTGGGAAGTGTAGCGGTATCCCAGTGGGCTAGGATATTCTGTAAGGCCGCCCCCAAGTTCAGATCAATTTATCTACCCCTGAGGGATTTGTGTGGAAATGTTAAGGGGTTTGTTAGTCCCAGTATGAAAAATGCAGGGAATCGTGGGAGTTTTGTGTGTAAATAGGTGTCATTGTTTGTTTTTATATATTCCCTCCCAGTATGAGGTAAACTTTGGAGATTCCCATAGAAGATGCAAAAGCGTGCTTTGAGCGCCTCATAATCTCCAACATTAGGGACATTTAGTGGTGGTCACAGTTGTGGAGATGTACCGGGGTAAGATACCAATAGGTGGCGTTTTTTGTAGCTGCTTCTGTATTGGCAGAGTTACGGCCATGTGGTGTGCTCTATAATGAACAGCCTCCCGCTCCTGGTGTGACAACGTCCTTCAGAGTTTTGGCTCCTAGTGTGCCTGGCTTGGTATCTTGGGCCTTGGAGAAGATCGTTGTTTAAGATTGTATAGGTCCGAGATAAAGTATTAATCCATGTCCCGCAGGAGCAGCCATTTTTTGTATTCTGTTAGTGATCTTTGGGCTCGGTCACGTGTCTTGGGGTGCATTACCCAGTGTCTAACCTGTAGATTCTGTCTCTGGGAGTGCCCGATCCTCACATGAATTCTCGAATGAGAGCGATCCTTCTTCCTCAAATAGGTATTATATAGGGCGGCTTTCAGGGGCCAGCCAAAAACGAAAGGCACCCTGATCTAGGCGAGGTGTGAAGTCTGGGTTGCCCACTATAGGTGTCAGAGGGGAAGGAAAGGTGGTGAGGCCTCTGCGGTGTGCTACCTGGTCCTATACCTTTAAGGTTGTGCGGGTGACCGTCGAGGGGTACAAGCCCCACAGTCTGTGGTGATGTGGAACGAAGGGGATCTTCAAGAGTGCGTTCCCTGTGATTGCTTATTTTTAAGACTCCCCTTGAGACCACTCCACGAGGTACCAGAGTTAAACTTCCCTGTAGTATTGTTAGATGTCTGGAATACTGAGGACCCCTTTCTGCAGAGGTTGGTAGCTAAGGACCAGCCCATGCATGGTTTCTTCTCTGCCCAGACAAAATGGTTTATTTCACCCTGCAAAGTTTGGGGCATCCCAAGCGGGGGTTCTGCGGGCAAGGCCTGGAATAGAAGGAAAGCCTTAGAAAACACCTACACTTTTATGGCAGCTATTCTACTCTCGGGGATAGTTTCCACTGCCCCAGCTCCCTTCTGACACTCTGAAGAAGGGACTTGTAATTCAGTTCTGATGTCACGTGGACCATCTGGGCTAGCTGAATACCAAGGTATGGGAGGGAGAGCGGCGGCCATTGTATCACTATTAGCGCGCCTAAAATTCCATCGTCTCCTGGGGAAGGGAGAGGTTGAGATCCTGGGACTTCCGAATGTTTATCTGGGAGCCTGATGGGGAGGACCTTTAGCAGGTCAAAAGTGACAATAACATAATATGCGTAAAGCACTAGGGTATAATCTTCTCCTCCAAAGGAGACCCCGGTTATGTCTGGGTTATCGCACCTGTTGGGCAAAAGGCTCCATGTACAAGGGTGATGCTGTGTCCCATGTTGAATGGAAAACCAGCTTAAACTCACCCCGTTGACTCTCATGGAGGCTATCTGGTGGCTAGTTGGTGGCCATAGGCACTGGCAATCAAAGCTCAGAAATTGGGTCCGAAGCCAGAGTGCTCCAAGGTAGCCTTGAGGTACGGCCAGTGGACTCGATAGAATGCCTTTTCTGCATCTATGGCCAGGAGCATAAGTTCTCGTTGAGAGCATTTGGTCTTGTTGAAGATGTGCAATATCCTCTTGGTATTCTCACTGCATTGTCTTTGTGGTATGAATCCGGCTTGGTCTGGGTCTACCATACCTGGCATTAGTGGGTTCAGGCAGGACGCTAAGATACCTGTGAGGAGTTTACAGTCGACGTTAAGAAGGGATATAGGTCTATAGGACCCACATTTTGTGGGGTCCTTCCCAGGCTTGGGAATCACCACTATTGAGGGCTCTAACCTGGGGGAATGGATTGTGCCTGGCCCATTGATTTTATTGAAAAGGTGAGTAGGAATAGGTGCCAGATTGCCGCAGAATGTTTTGTAAAACAGGGCCAGGATACTGTCTGGTCCAGGAGATTTTAGGGGTTGCAGCCATTATTGCAGACATCACCTCCTCAATCTAATCGGATCCTGTGGAGATGGGAGTCTGGGTGTGTGGCGCGGCTGAGGTAAGCATGCAGGTTCTCCCTTATGTGGGGCTGGGAAGAGTACAGAGCTTTGAAAAAGATGCAGAAAGTGGAGACTATATGTATCTTCTCCTTCGGAGGATCTAAGTTTCTCTGCTCCCAATGCCCGTCGATTGGCGCAGTCGGTTGGCTAAATGGCGGTCCATATTTGTTACCCCCTACATAAAAAGAGTGGCAGAGTAGGGCATATTCGGCCTTGTCCATGTCTAATCTGGCTAGTTGTGTCCTGGCCTCCTCCAGCTGTCTACAAACCTGAGGCACCCCTGTGCGCTTATGTATACTTTCTAGCTCCAACGCCTATTGCTTCAATGGTTCCCTCTTTTCCCAACTGATTTTGTCTGCGGGGGGAATTCCTATTAGTTCACCCCTAATAACCACTTTCATCGTGTTCCAGAGTAGGGAGATGGGAGTATCTATGGAGTCTTTTTCCTCAAAGAATAGGGTATAGCCCTAGTAATCTGCACCTCCCCTTGCGGTCTGTGAAGGAGGGTGTTCCTCAATCACCATGGTAGGTATCTCTTGTGTAGGGATGGCACATTTAGGACCACAGAACGTGGTCAGATAGTGTACAGGCTTCTATGTCAAACGCTGAGAGTGGGTGTTGAGTCCCTACAGTACCCAGGAAATGGTCTATGTGGGCATGAGATTAGAAAGTGTAGTCTGGGGTTGTAGGGTGCCTTCCACTCCATAAGTCCCTGAGTCCAGTTCCTCTATCCACCTCTTCCCGGCCTAGGAAAGCTCCCCCCCCCCCCCCCCCCCCCCCAATACCTGGAGGCAGATCGGTCCAGGTCGTTGATAAAAACAATATTTTGGTGCCCCCCACTACCAAGAAGTACCTGTCGATCTTGTACGGTCATGATCTCAGCGAGCGCTCTGCAAAGGAAAGCCTCCTTACACTCATTGGGCACATATATATAGAGCCCACCAGGAATTAACGGTTTCCCAAGTGCCCTCTTGTGTGTACAGGCTCCCCTAATCTCTGCTATTGTGGTTCCCATCCTCCCATGTAAGGAGCGGGAAACCAAAAGTGCCATCCCAGCTGCCTTGGTGTTGAGGGAGTAAAATAATTGTTGAGGGAAGAATCTGAAGCGTAGCCTTTGGTGGTCGGTAGAGGTTGAGTGTGTTTTTTGTGTGTGCTTCAGGTAAGGAAGGATGGCTGTAGGAAGTTGGCTCTGTATGCACTATTTCAAAGTAAGGAATAGTATGCACAGAGTCCAAGGGTTCCCCTTAGAGGTAAGATAGTGGCAAAAAGAGATAATACTAATGCTCTATTTTGTGGTAGTGTGGTCGAGCAGTAGGCTTATCCAAGGAGTAGTGTTAAGCATTTGTTGTACATACACACAGACAATAAATGAGGTACACACACTCAGAGACGAATCCAGCCAATAGGTTTTTGTATAGAAAAATATCTTTTCTTAGTTTATTTTAAGAACCACAGGTTCAAATTTAACATGTAATATCTTGTTCGAAAGGTATTGCAGGTAAGTACTTTAGGAACTTCAAATCATAAAAATTGCATGTATACTTTTCAAGTTATTGACAAATAGCTGTTTTAAAAGTGGACACTTAGTGCAATTTTCACAGTTCCTGGGGGAGGTAAGTTTTTGTTAGGTTAACCAGGTAAGTAAGACACTTACAGGGCTTAGTTCTTGGTCCAAGGTAGCCCACCGTTGGGGGTTCAGAGCAACCCCAAAGTCACCACACCAGCAGCTCAGGGCCGGTCAGGTGCAGAGTTCAAAGTGGTGCCCAAAACACATAGGCTAGAATGGAGAGAAGGGGGTGCCCCGGTTCCGGTCTGCTTGCAGGTAAGTACCCGCGTCTTCGGAGGGCAGACCAGGGGGGTTTTGTAGGGCACCGGGGGGGACACAAGCCCACACAGAAATTTCACCCTCAGCGGCGCGGGGGCGGCCGGGTGCAGTGTAGAAACAAGCGTCGGGTTCGCAGTGTTAGTCTATGAGAGATCTCGGGATCTCTTCAGCGCTGCAGGCCGGCAAGGGGGGGGGTTCCTCGGGGAAACCTCCACTTGATCAAGGGAGAGGGACTCCTGGGGGTCACTCCTCCAGTGAAAGTCCGGTCCTTCAGGTCCTGGGGGCTGCGGGTGCAGGGTCTCTCCCAGGTGTCGGGACTTTGGATTCAAAGAGTCGCGGTCAGGGGAAGCCTCGGGATTCCCTCTGCAGGCGGCGCT
This sequence comes from Pleurodeles waltl, assembly GCF_031143425.1. Lineage (NCBI taxonomy): Eukaryota > Metazoa > Chordata > Amphibia > Caudata > Salamandridae > Pleurodeles > Pleurodeles waltl. The sequence continues at coordinate 291,228,724 of NC_090443.1, read as the reverse complement.
GTGGGGGCTCAGGGGGGACAGGTTTTGGTACTCACAGTATCAGAGTAGTCCTGGGGTCCCTCCTGAGGTGTTGGATCGCCACCAGCCGAGTCGGGGTCGCCGGGTGCAGTGTTGCAAGTCTCACGCTTCTTGCGGGGAGCTTGCAGGGTTCTTTCAAGGCTGCTGGAAACAAAGTTACAGCCTTTCTTGGAGCAGGTCCGCTGTCCTCGGGAGTTTCTTGTCTTTTCGAAGCAGGGGCAGTCCTCAGAGGATGTCGAGGTCGCTGGTCCCTTTGGAAGGCGTCGCTGGAGCAGGGTCTTTGGAAGGCAGGAGACAGGCCGGTGAGTTTCTGGAGCCAAGGCAGTTGTCGTCTTCTGGTCTTCCGCTGCAGGGGTTTTCAGCTGGGCAGTCCTTCTTCTTGTAGTTGCAGGAATCTAATTTTCTAGGGTTCAGGGTAGCCCTTAAATACTAAATTTAAGGGCGTGTTTAGGTCTGGGGGGTTAGTAGCCAATGGCTACTAGCCCTGAGGGTGGGTACACCCTCTTTGTGCCTCCTCCCAAGGGGAGGGGGTCACAATCCTAACCCTATTGGGGGAATCCTCCATCTGCAAGATGGAGGATTTCTAAAAGTTAGAGTCACTTCAGCTCAGGACACCTTAGGGGCTGTCCTGACTGGCCAGTGACTCCTCCTTGTTTTTCTCATTATTTTCTCCGGCCTTGCCGCCAAAAGTGGGGCCTGGCCGGAGGGGGCGGGCAACTCCACTAGCTGGAGTGTCCTGCTGGGTTGGCACAAAGGAGGTGAGCCTTTGAGGCTCACCGCCAGGTGTGACAATTCCTGCCTGGGGGAGGTGTTAGCATCTCCACCCAGTGCAGGCTTTGTTACTGGCCTCAGAGTGACAAAGGCACTCTCCCCATGGGGCCAGCAACATGTCTCGGTTTGTGGCAGGCTGCTAAAACTAGTCAGCCTACACAGATAGTCGGTTAAGTTTCAGGGGGCACCTCTAAGGTGCCCTCTGGGGTGTATTTTACAATAAAATGTACACTGGCATCAGTGTGCATTTATTGTGCTGAGAAGTTTGATACCAAACTTCCCAGTTTTCAGTGTAGCCATTATGGTGCTGTGGAGTTCGTGTAAAACAGACTCCCAGACCATATACTCTTATGGCTACCCTGCACTTACAATGTCTAAGGTTTTGCTTAGACACTGTAGGGGCACAGTGCTCATGCACTGGTACCCTCACCTATGGTATAGTGCACCCTGCCTTAGGGCTGTAAGGCCTGCTAGAGGGGTGTCTTACCTATACTGCATAGGCAGTGAGAGGCTGGCATGGCACCCTGAGGGGAGTGCCATGTCGACTTACTCATTTTGTTCTCACCAGCACACACAGGCTTGTAAGCAGTGTGTCTGTGCTGAGTGAGGGGTCTCTAGGGTGGCATAATACATGCTACAGCCCTTAGAGACCTTCCTTGGCATCAGGGCCCTTGGTACTAGAAGTACCAGTTACAAGGGACTTATCTGAATGCCAGGGTGTGCCAATTGTGGATACAATGGTACATTTTAGGTGAAGGAACACTGGTGCTGGGGCCTGGTTAGCAGGGTCCCAGCACTCTTCTCAGTCAAGTCAGCATCAGTATCAGGCAAAAAGTGGGGGGTAACTGCAACAGGGAGCCATTTCTTTACACAAGCCCCCCCCAGCCCACAGGCCAGGAGACTCAGCCCAAGCTGGGAGAGTCTTCCTAGTCTGTCAGGCGAGGAAGAGTAGGAGAAATAGGCTGGTTAGTTGCAGGGCCTACTCTGCCTTACATCCTTCTGTTCAGGTCATTCCCTTTGGGGAACTGACCTACTTCCACAGTGATAGGACCTAGTCTGAATTGCCTCTTGTCTGCCTCTTCAATGTCTCCACCCATTCTTTCTATTTTGGTCTTAGAGGTGTCCACCTCTGCTAACCTTATCTTGGCCAGGGTCACCCCTAGCTTACCCAGAGAGGTTACCCAGAGCTGGAGTAACCCCACCATGACCAATAGGGTCAGGGGGCCTAACTTGCTATTTGGCATGGGGTCAGACCATCATGCTAAGGATAGTGCAGCCATAAAGGCTAACACCCAGCAGAGGCCACTGACAGCTGTCAGTGCCCAGAACCACACCTTTAGCTCTTCACCTAAAAGGGAAGGGGCTAAGTTACAGGCTTCTTTGGGTTCAGGTTGCCTGTCTGCTGTATTGGAGTGGGGGGTTACCACATCTTGTAGTAACCACCCTTCTTCCACTCTTTCTTCTGTTAGCTGAGGAGCCACCCACTCAGGTTTAACAGTTGCCTGACTAGCCAGGACTTCTTGTGGGTCAGGTTGGACTTTATCAGGGCCATTTTTGGAGTTCTCCCCTACTGGAGCAGAATCTCCTTGGCTTGCTGTAACCTTGGCTAAAGGTTGTCCACCCTTCCTACTCTGTTTTCTTTTCTTCTTCTTCTGGGGCCTGCTTGCATTTACTGCAGAGGCAGGACTTCCAGAATCCTTGGGAGAGGACTGGCACTGGACCAGTTCCTCTCTTGGGCTCTGACTAACCTCTGGGTAGTCATTTCCAAGGAGACAATCAAGGGGGAGGTCTGTACTGACTACTACCCTTCTCCAGCTAAGAGTGCCACCCACTTCTATGGGTACTAAAGCCACAGGCCTCTTAGTGACCCTGTCTAGGCTAACTCTTACCCTGGCAGTCTCACCTGGGATGTACTGGTTTGAGAGCACCAGCCTGTCATGCACAATAGTGTGACTGGCACAAGTGTCTCTCAGGGCAGTGGTTGGGATTCCATTCACCAGTAGGTGGTGGAAGTGTCTACTTCCCTCTGGAATCTCCAACTCACCTGTTGGGCCCTGTTTCCAGTTGAAGGCTATGAAGACCTCCTCATCTGAGGAGTCATTTCCCATGGCTACACTGGTTACCCCTGGAATTTTGTTCTGGGGTTTGTTTTTGGGACAAGAAGTGTCCTTGGTGTGGTGCCCAGACTGTTTACAGTTGTGGCACCATGCGTTAGTGGCATCCCAGTTCTTACCCTGGTACCCACCTTTGTTTTGGGTTGTGTCTTGGGGCCCACCCACCTGTTCTGGTTTTTGGGGGCCTACAGAGGACTCTTTTTCTTTGTTTCTAGTGTCACCCACTTTCTCCTGGGGAGTTTTTGTAACCCCTTTCTTTTGGTCACCCCCAGTGGAAGTTTTGGTTACCCTAGTCTTGACCCAGTGGTCTGCCTTCTTTCCCAATTCTTGGGGAGAAATTGGACCTAGGTCTACCAGATACTGATGCAACTTTTCATTGAAGCAGTTACTTAAAATGTGTTCTTTCATAAACAAATTATAAAGCCCAACATAGTCACACACTTCATTTCCAGTTAACCAACCATCTAGTGTTTTTACTGAGTAGTCTACAAAATCAACCCAGGTCTGGCTCGAGGATTTTTGAGCCCCCCTGAATCTAATTCTATACTCCTCAGTGGAGAATCCAAAGCCCTCAATCAGGGTACCCTTCATGAGGTCATAAGATTCTGCATCTTTTCCAGAGAGTGTGAGGAGTCTATCCCTACACTTTCCAGTGAACATTTCCCAAAGGAGAGCACCCCAGTGAGATCTGTTTACCTTTCTGGTTACACAAGCCCTCTCAAAAGCTGTGAACCATTTGGTGATGTCATCACCATCTTCATATTTTGTTACAATCCCTTTGGGGATTTTTAGGATGTCAGGAGAATCTCTGACCCTATTTAAGTTGCTGCCACCATTGATGGGACCTAGGCCCATCTCTTTTCTTTCCCTTTCTATGGCTAGGAGCTACTTTTCCAAAACCAATCTTTTGACCATCCTGGCTAACAGGGGGTCATCTTCACTGAGAGCATCCTCAGTGATTTCAGAAATGCTGGACCCTCCTGTGAGGGAAGCAACATTTCTGACTATCATTTTTGGAGACAGGGCTTGAGAGGCCCTGGTCTCCCTATTTAGGACTGGAAGGGGGGAATTGCCCTCCAAGTCACTAATTTCTTCCTCTGTGAAGTCATCCTCAGAGGGGTTGGCTTTTTCAAACTCTGCCAACAGCTCCTGGAGCTGAATTTTGGTAGGTCTGGAGCCAATGGTTATTTTCTTTATATTACAGAGAGACCTTAGCTCCCTCATCTTAAGATGGAGGTAAGGTGTGGTGTCGAGTTCCACCACATTCATCTCTGTATCAGACATTATTTTGCTAAAAGTTGGAAGACTTTTTAAAGAATCTAAAACTGTTTCTAGAATCTAATTTCAAACCTTTAACAAACTTTTAAACTCTAAAAGACAATGCTAAACAGGGACTTAACACACAAGGCCCTAGCAGGACTTTTAAGAATTTTGAAAAATTTCAAATTGCAAAAATGAATTTCTAATGACAATTTTGGAATTTGTCGTGTGATCAGGTATTGGCTGAGTAGTCCAGCAAATGCAAAGTCTTGTACCCCACCGCTGATCCACCAATGTAGGAAGTTGGCTCTGTATGCACTATTTCAAAGTAAGGAATAGTATGCACAGAGTCCAAGGGTTCCCCTTAGAGGTAAGATAGTGGCAAAAAGAGATAATACTAATGCTCTATTTTGTGGTAGTGTGGTCGAGCAGTAGGCTTATCCAAGGAGTAGTGTTAAGCATTTGTTGTACATACACACAGACAATAAATGAGGTACACACACTCAGAGACAAATCCAGCCAATAGGTTTTTGTATAGAAAAATATCTTTTCTTAGTTTATTTTAAGAACCACAGGTTCAAATTTAACATGTAATATCTTGTTCGAAAGGTATTGCAGGTAAGTACTTTAGGAACTTCAAATCATAAAAATTGCATGTATACTTTTCAAGTTATTGACAAATAGCTGTTTTAAAAGTGGACACTTAGTGCAATTTTCACAGTTCCTGGGGGAGGTAAGTTTTTGTTAGGTTAACCAGGTAAGTAAGACACTTACAGGGCTTAGTTCTTGGTCCAAGGTAGCCCACCGTTGGGGGTTCAGAGCAACCCCAAAGTCACCACACCAGCAGCTCAGGGCCGGTCAGGTGCAGAGTTCAAAGTGGTGCCCAAAACACATAGGCTAGAATGGAGAGAAGGGGGTGCCCCGGTTCCGGTCTGCTTGCAGGTAAGTACCCGCGTCTTCGGAGGGCAGACCAGGGGGGTTTTGTAGGGCACCGGGGGGGACACAAGCCCACACAGAAATTTCACCCTCAGCGGCGCGGGGGCGGCCGGGTGCAGTGTAGAAACAAGCGTCGGGTTCGCAGTGTTAGTCTATGAGAGATCTCGGGATCTCTTCAGCGCTGCAGGCAGGCAAGGGGGGGGTTCCTCGGGGAAACCTCCACTTGATCAAGGGAGAGGGACTCCTGGGGGTCACTCCTCCAGTGAAAGTCCGGTCCTTCAGGTCCTGGGGGCTGCGGGTGCAGGGTCTCTCCCAGGTGTCGGGACTTTGGATTCAAAGAGTCGCGGTCAGGGGAAGCCTCGGGATTCCCTCTGCAGGCGGCGCTGTGGGGGCTCAGGGGGGACAGGTTTTGGTACTCACAGTATCAGAGTAGTCCTGGGGTCCCTCCTGAGGTGTTGGATCGCCACCAGCCGAGTCGGGGTCGCCGGGTGCAGTGTTGCAAGTCTCACGCTTCTTGCGGGGAGCTTGCAGGGTTCTTTCAAGGCTGCTGGAAACAAAGTTACAGCCTTTCTTGGAGCAGGTCCGCTGTCCTCGGGAGTTTCTTGTCTTTTCGAAGCAGGGGCAGTCCTCAGAGGATGTCGAGGTCGCTGGTCCCTTTGGAAGGCGTCGCTGGAGCAGGGTCTTTGGAAGGCAGGAGACAGGCCGGTGAGTTTCTGGAGCCAAGGCAGTTGTCGTCTTCTGGTCTTCCGCTGCAGGGGTTTTCAGCTGGGCAGTCCTTCTTCTTGTAGTTGCAGGAATCTAATTTTCTAGGGTTCAGGGTAGCCCTTAAATACTAAATTTAAGGGCGTGTTTAGGTCTGGGGGGTTAGTAGCCAATGGCTACTAGCCCTGAGGGTGGGTACACCCTCTTTGTGCCTCCTCCCAAGGGGAGGGGGTCACAATCCTAACCCTATTGGGGGAATCCTCCATCTGCAAGATGGAGGATTTCTAAAAGTTAGTCACTTCAGCTCAGGACACCTTAGGGGCTGTCCTGACTGGCCAGTGACTCCTCCTTGTTTTTCTCATTATTTTCTCCGGCCTTGCCGCCAAAAGTGGGGCCTGGCCGGAGGGGGCGGGCAACTCCACTAGCTGGAGTGTCCTGCTGGGTTGGCACAAAGGAGGTGAGCCTTTGAGGCTCACCGCCAGGTGTGACAATTCCTGCCTGGGGGAGGTGTTAGCATCTCCACCCAGTGCAGGCTTTGTTACTGGCCTCAGAGTGACAAAGGCACTCTCCCCATGGGGCCAGCAACATGTCTCGGTTTGTGGCAGGCTGCTAAAACTAGTCAGCCTACACAGATAGTCGGTTAAGTTTCAGGGGGCACCTCTAAGGTGCCCTCTGGGGTGTATTTTACAATAAAATGTACACTGGCATCAGTGTGCATTTATTGTGCTGAGAAGTTTGATACCAAACTTCCCAGTTTTCAGTGTAGCCATTATGGTGCTGTGGAGTTCGTGTAAAACAGACTCCCAGACCATATACTCTTATGGCTACCCTGCACTTACAATGTCTAAGGTTTTGCTTAGACACTGTAGGGGCACAGTGCTCATGCACTGGTACCCTCACCTATGGTATAGTGCACCCTGCCTTAGGGCTGTAAGGCCTGCTAGAGGGGTGTCTTACCTATACTGCATAGGCAGTGAGAGGCTGGCATGGCACCCTGAGGGGAGTGCCATGTCGACTTACTCATTTTGTTCTCACCAGCACACACAGGCTTGTAAGCAGTGTGTCTGTGCTGAGTGAGGGGTCTCTAGGGTGGCATAATACATGCTACAGCCCTTAGAGACCTTCCTTGGCATCAGGGCCCTTGGTACTAGAAGTACCAGTTACAAGGGACTTATCTGAATGCCAGGGTGTGCCAATTGTGGATACAATGGTACATTTTAGGTGAAGGAACACTGGTGCTGGGGCCTGGTTAGCAGGGTCCCAGCACTCTTCTCAGTCAAGTCAGCATCAGTATCAGGCAAAAAGTGGGGGGTAACTGCAACAGGGAGCCATTTCTTTACAATGGCTCTGCACTTTATAGGATTGTTGAGCCCCTTTACTTTGAGGGTAATAACTTTAGGTGCAGTGTGGAGAGGGAAGGGCCGGATGTAGCGTAGTAGATCAAATTTTACTTAAGGAGTCTGTATGCGCCCTAAGGGTGAGGGGCAACAATTGGATATATGGGTGTATCTATTTTGTCTTGCACGCTCTCAAATTGTATGTACCCCACCTCAATGTTTAACAACATGAAACAGAGTTCTTAACAATATAGTAAGAATGGAAAGCCCCTGCCCCCCCCCCCCAACAACCCCATGAAGAGGCCCCCACTGCACCTCTGTATCTATTCATTCAGGGTTGGCTACTCTGTGTCTCCTGTCAGTGAGACAAGCACTGCTCTGCCTTCCATTGCTATGGTTTCTGAGTCCAGACGGTGATCTTTCAAAGGTATCTCCTTCCATTGCAAGTGTCTCCTGGCCCACCGGTCTCTGAATGGAGCCTGCTGCTTCTCTCTATGCGACTCCTTAAACTGTAGGACCTTGAACGCTTCTGTTAAGGAGCAGAATTGATTCAATTTGCCCTCCCACCTGAATACAAGTCAGAAGGGGTGACCCCATGAGTAGGGAATCTCCTTGTTCCTCAAGTGGAAGTTGATGGGGCGAAAGTCTCTTCTTTTTTTTGCATGATGATTGCTGAGGTCCTCCTACAGGACTAGAGTGTGGCCCCTGGTTTACAATGGGTGTTGCTCTCTCGCCATCCGTAGAATCCTTTCCTTGAGTGGAAAATCGTGCACACATGCAAAAATATTGGCTGGGGGTTTGTTTGCCGGTCATGGTTGTTCACCCCTGCGTACTCTGTCAAGCCATATCTTGTCCCCTGTGGTGTTTCCAAAGACCTGACTTTATTAAAAAAATAAAAAAAAAGGTACAACATATAGAGCGATGTCCTTCTCCTTTGCTCCCGTGGTGGCTCCCTGGATGTGGATGTTGTTGTGCCTGGAGCGGTTCTCCAGGTCCTCTTCGTCAGCTTGCAGTTTCATTTGTTGCTCTGAGTCTCAGGACCTCATGTTGGAGATGCTCAACCTCCTCGTCTCCGCTGGTCTTGTGGTTTTCCAGGATGGCCACTCGTCTCCTACTTCCTCCAGCTTTCGACGTACCTCCTTCGGTCCTGTGAAAGATCTCTCTGCACCTGTTGTAAATCTTCTTTGAAAGAAGTGAAGAGTTTTGAAAAATGAGCGTGTCACTTGACTCCATCTCTCAACGGATGGGCGCACTGGAGCCATGGGTGAGGAGCTGTCCTCCGCCTACCAGTCATGGGTTTGGACAGGATCTCTAAGTGACAGTTCATTCTTTGAGCGAGCAAGTGCCATTTTGCCACCCCTGGGCCCTTGTGTGATATTTCTGGATTCTCTTTAGTGCCATGCAGTGAATTCCTGTGTCATTCAGTCTTGAGTAGTAGTTGAGGTTTCCAGTATTTGTTGTTTTTATTTTTTGGTGGAGCCACCACACTAAATTCTGCTATTTCCCTTGGGTCATCCCACATGAATAGTAAAGCTGTGAGGTGAAAAGCATGCTTTTTTGGTTAGAAAAAGACTTTGATTTGAGTCCTCAGGTTTTTGTTGAATCATAATTGGGCTGATTTAAGACATTTTTAATTTGCTATGAAAGTTTCCAGATGGTTGAGATTTGTTCATTATTGCCTCAGTTATTGTGGACGCATAGGTAGGCTCAAATGTTCTTGAGGGGACTTGTCAGAAGATGAGCCAGTAATTCTAGTTATTCATTTCTTTTATGGGTGGAGGGTTACACAAGCATCATTTTGGGGGAGGGGGTGTTATTGTGTTTATTATGTGACCTATTTGACAGAGTGAGGTGATTGCTCTCTTTGTTTGGAAGTGGCCCTGAATATCCTTGGATTTTTATGTAAACTGTTCTGTATAGACTTGTCGTCTGAGTGGTTGGTGTGATCTGTGGTGTGCAGTCTGGTTTAAAGAAGTGGGTGATCCTGAAAAGCTATTCATTGAGTTTATGGCATTAGAAACATTTATTATTTTTAGTGGTTGTCTTGAAGGTTTTCTGTTGTCTTAGTACGGTGTTATTGTTTGTTCTTTCATATGTTGAACTCCACTGTCCTAGATTTTTTATTTTCATGTTTTGTAGCTTTAAACTGAAACTTAGCAAGTGATGAGATTTATTTTTTGGGGGGTGGTTGCTTGTCTGTACAGGCCTTGTGGAGGTACCCTCTTTATTGAAAACATCCATCAGTCAGTGATTACATTGACTCACTGCATCAATGGGTTCATGGGTCGTGTAGCCAAAAGGTGTGCCTGGAATGTGTCTGTTAAAAATGCCTCTGGGTCTGTTAAGGTGGATATTGTTAGGTGGTATTGTTTCGATGTTTGAGTTGATGTTAACTAGGGGCAAACCCTTCGGGTAGTGAGCTGTATATTTTTATTACTGAGCTTTAAGGCAAATATGACAAACGTGGTATTGCCTAAATCACGTGCAGCTCCATTTATGAGCTAATGTTAATTATATACTTCTGGGGTATTGAATAGACTTGTGGTCTGGCAAGTTTGTATTTCAGACGAGCTGTTGACATCTACTCGAAAATATAGGTTAAGATGGTCAATTGTAATTAATATTAAGTTCAAATGGACGCCCGCAAATGATGCTTTATAGCGAGATGTGGAATAGTAGGAATGAGGCAGTGAGGGTCCAAAGTGGTGAACAAATAAGTAGACTTTAGTTTTGGTGTTGTATCATCTTTGATCAAGGTGGTTGCCAGAGAGGTTTTTCTAGAGAGCTGGTTATCTGTTATGAATGGCTTTAGGCGGAATGGATGTAAAGTCATCTCCAGTCCAGACTTCTGATAGTAAGTGACTTCCTGCAAGAACTCCTTTTTATGTCACAAATGTGGATTCAGTTTTTGTTCTTTTTCTTACGGGCTTACCATTTATCAGGATGCATGACAAAGATTTGCTAGGGCAACCGGAAGGTCATGTGGCCCCTGCTTGTTTTGGTTGTGTTGATACTTGCTCTTGATGTTTGCAGCAGGAGCATAGTGGTTTGATCTGTCCAGGTTTGTGTGTCCAGGGATTAAGTGACTGCTCTGGCAAGGGGGTTTGCCAATTTGGGTTTGCCTTGAGTGAGGGGTGATTGGCACATGACTACTTCGGTAATGGTTCTAGTCGTTGCTCCAATGGTTTGTTTGCTTTTAGCTTTGCAGGTTGGTGAAGATTCTTAGAGCCCCAGACGGGGCTCCTGTTCCAGTTTTTGCCTTGGGGGTTTCAGAGACACTGAGGTTCTAGCTTTGTTGTTCTTGTCTAATGGTGTGTTTAGATCCTGGTACGTGGATAGCTGTGTTTCTCCTCTCTGGTATGGCATACTGTTTTGGCATGGTGTTGATTTAAAATGAAAGGACATGTGCCCCTTTTGTAAGATTGAGAAAATACTGCAATTTATATGAGAGCATATCTGAAGGTGGGTGTTGAGGATGATTCCTACATAATCCTTTACAGAAAGACACTATCATATTTTTCCATGAAATATAGGTTTTGATTATTTCACCTGAACAGGTATCGGATGCCGTTATGATACAATTCCTGTGCTCTGGCTGTCTATACTCGTACGCCCTATGGAAAGAACAGGATTCACCCTGTATGCATGCATGAGGGGTCTCTACTGTTTTAGAGAGAGTTTGCCTCTTCTCTCGGTTCTTAATGTACACTCTTTCTCCACAGGGTAATCAGGAGCAGACCTCCACTCCTGAAGCCATGGTGCAGCCATTTGCTGCCATCCCTTTCCCTCCACCCCCTCAAAATGGACTCAGCACAGAGTATACTGTCCAGACCCCACAGAACACGGACTACACCACACAGACCAGCGACCACAGCTTAGTGCTGTACGGCAGCGACCAGAGCACCGTGAGTACCGTATGCTGCGCACACTGGTGCGCTTGGTGAGGTGCTTTCCTTGTATGGCAAACATGGTTTTAAGGAGGGTAATGTTTCCAGATTTGTTAAAGCATGGCACGTATCTCTAAATATGTCCTGGCGCTAAATAAACTCAGGAAAGCTGAATAAGGCATCTGGAACAGGGCTACGTCACATTAGGTGGAAACAAGGTGTGAGCAGTTGAATGAGCCGTTAAAAAGATGGGCCTGGGCCACGGAAGGGGTTCTGAGACTTCTGGGCCAAGATGGCGTCTCTGGAGAGTCGAAATAAGATCTAGTAAAAGTAAGTGAAGTGCTTTGGCTACTGGATGGGCATGCAATTCCTGGAGCGCACACACTTAGTGTCTGATTAGGGAAAATGGGTTATTTTGTAAGTAGGGGGAAGATGCCGGAGGATCAGAAAGGGGAAACTGATTGAGTGTAGACGAAGCCCCAGGTTTCAAGGTTAGATCTTCGTTGCCGCGGGTGGGGGCACGGTCTACAAAGTGGGGGGGGGGGGGAAGCGTCCACGGTACAACAGAAAGAACTCGGTGCCTGAGATGTACTCCTGGCCTCTTGAGACCACTGGGTGCGAAGTGCCCAAGGTCGCTGAAGGGAGTGGGTGTGAGGTGCCTGGGTGAAGTAAATAAGGTCACTAGATGGGGTCGGAGTGGCAAGGCGTCTGCCAGAGAAGGTCAGATGAGGTGGACGTGTCTGCAAGAGTAAAGGTGGTCGCTAAAGAGGTTGCAAATGTCTACAAGAGGTAAAGGTGGCCATGGGAGGCAGAGATTTTATGAGGGGCACAGAGGTGTCGGTCCGAGTTAAGAGGTCACTGATTATGGTCGTGATGTTTTTGAAGGTAAGGAGGACCCGCGGTGTCTGTAAGAGGTAAAGGCGGTCGAGGGAGGGAGATGCGATTGCGTAAGTAAAGTTAGTCACTGGATAGGGGAGACGTGGTGAAGTTTAGTAATAGTTCCGGATGGTGAGCAGGTGCCTGAAAAAGGTGCTCAGATTAGGCAGGACCTCTTGGAGGTGCCGGTCTCCCGGGAAGGGCAGCACCGGACATAAAGAACATATATCACAGTCAATTTTTTTCAGCGCGGTCTGACTCCACTGTACTCTTTCAACACTCGGCATCAGCTAAAACCACCCAGAAACGAGGGTTCTAAGCCTCAGTTATTCACAAGCAAACTCCGCGTTACTGAAGTTGTTTTCTCGGGCAGATCAGTAAGTCAGACTTTTTCAGGGCGGATACGGTCACCCCTCCCTGCGACTCCATGTCACAGATTACTTTACTATCCGCTTTTCCAGCTCATAAGTCTCTCTGTAAGACTTTAAGTTGCTTATAACTGACAGAGCCTGTGAAGCAGACTGCAATCCCAATCAGCCACGATTAGTCACTTTCAGCATTGAACGCGCCACTCCCTCGCCGCCCACAGAGTGGGGCTTTTATTTTCTTTAAGAGGACAAACGCTAGGGCAGGCAGACGGCATAAAACGCCCCCTTTACTCACCGCGCAACCCTTTCATGGAGAATACACCATCTATGGCGTAGCTTTCTCCTCGTACCAACTTAGGTGAGTTACGGGAATAGTTCATGTGTGTTTTTAGAAATCACTGATTGCTAAACGCAATCGATCAGAGAATCTTTCGGCCTACAGTGTAACATGGAAGTCCGAAGAATCGTTGACGGCCTACGCTTGCTTGTAACGGCCTAGAGGACGCAATGACCAGTCTGATTGCTGTGTTTTTCGTGTCTCTGGAGGGCCAGTGGTTACATCTCGAGTAGTCTTAATATAGATGTAACAAAAAACGTGGACTCGATGTGAGTGTCTAATCCAGTTTCTTCAGCAATAAATCCGAAATCGTGTCATGTTCCACGCAGTCCACAGTTATGCTGAGCTGGGGTGTTTTGAGTGTTGCTATTTATTTTCGTTTTCTTTACATTTTTGTAGTGAGTCACACTTGGATTAATAACATAGTCTATAGAGTTTTCAAAATACAAGCTTGTTTCACAAGACCACATCTCGCCCAGCATCCGAATTGAGGCCGTACTGCCACGCAGTGGTGATAAGAGGTCAATGCCTCAGCTTTTGAAATGTCGTAGTTTTCTCTAGAGTTTGATCGCAGTGGCTTATCGCTTCATGATAGCAACGACCAGTACTTTGTGCTGTTTCTCCACAGAATCTGAGTTCGTGTCGACGGAGCCTGGCCACGCAGAGCTAATCCAGGATTTGCAAACAATGGTGCTTCATTATTCAAACTCGAATATCTGTGCACACTGCCCTTCTATCTGTTGTACGCTCCACTGATAAACAGGTGGAGGAAGTAAAATAGGCAGAGTAACGGAACGGTGGTTAATCTTGATTTACTAAATGAAGGATGTTTGCAATATCTTGGAAACCTTGCCGCTTTAATCCGCAGATGGCTGCTTCCCAGCATGCCTCTGGGTTTCTTTTATCCGTAGCAGTGGCCTTAAAACCCTTTAGGAGCTCTGATTAACAGTGTTATACATTTCAAAAATGTTTACAAAATGTTTGATAAATTTAGCAAAATTAATAAAATATTTTTTTGCTAACAAATGCTAAAATCACGTCCTCCCTTCAGCTGGAAATTATTTTTTCGCGCCATTGTCTTCAGCGTGAACATAGCCCCCTGCAAATACGTCTGACATGAAGAAGGCATTATGGTTTTATTATGACATGATCTTTTGGCCTTTTAGTATGTCTTCACTGACCTCCAGGCAGTTTAGACAACTTGCTTGAGACACCGAGGCGTGACTTTTGCCACCGTCTAGCATAGGAAGTTGGATAGACTTAGTTACTTCTCTTCACTTGGTCCTAGGGACTGGTGACTGTTGTCGGCTACTAGCCACCTGGCTGTCACTCAGTGTGTACTTATTAAACCCATACTAGCATGTGAATTAAAGGGCATTTCTCAAAATTACTTCTTTCGTACACACAGTCTTGGATTTGCAAGGCATCAATGCAGAAAAAGACGATTGGTTATCGCACTTGTTCTACTATTCTGTGTTCCCCCAAGTCTCCGGATTAAAAAAAAAAAAAAAATGGCGCCTCACTTGAGTGGGTTGCCATATTGCATGCAACGGGAAACAGCCTAAAACGCAGGATGGACGCAGCACATGTTTTCGTGAAAAAATGACCCTTTTTTGGGAATGTGCTTAGCTGTGGATTGTGGGTCCTAGCTCAGCCGGCACCTAGAGAAATCTAGCATACCTGTACATTTTTGAAAACTAGATATCCAGGGAAATCCAGGATGTGATGACTTAGGTGGCTGTCATCAGGTTCTGTTACCCAGAATCACTTGCAAACCTCAGTTTGTTTAAAAACACATTCTCCTAACATTTCTGTGATGGAAAGTTATGGAATCTGAGAGGAGCCACAAATTTCCTACCAGCCAGGGTCCCCTCAGTCTCCTGATTAAACGATACCTCACTCGTGTGCGTGGACCAAGTGTCTGCAACAGGGAAGGGCAAAAAACATGAAAGAATTGAGGGAGAACCAAAGCAAGTCCAAAAGAGCAGTTTTTACTCCATTCATTTTAGGCTGACTCTGCTTTGGGCACCGGCACAAGTGGAGCAGAGTTTTTATCAGTATAGATGGGGCAATGCTGGGTGGTAGGACTTTCATGGATTCCTGCAGATTCTGTAAGCTTCCATCATACCAATGTAGGGAAAATGCGTGTTTTCAGGCAACGTTGGAGGTTTGCTGGGCATTGTGGGTAAGAAAATGGTGTGGGGGTGCAAGTGAAGCACACCACCCTGGGCTCCCCCCAGAAGTTGTTTTCAGAAGTGTCTAAGTCTGCTAGGTTTTCCAGGTGGCCGCATACCCTAGTCCAAAAAGTGCAGCGGCTCACTGTTGCAAGTGGGACAATATTGGGAGTCAACCAAGCTCTCCTGGCCGATATCTAAAATCAACACCTAAAATAGTCAAATGTCCTCTATGGCTTGTGATTGGGATGATATGCTTTAGTTTGTGGGTGGGTGGGTGTGGGGAGGAGGCATAACCTTGTCGATGGTGGCAGGCAGCCCCCACCACTCTATTTAAAAAAAAAAATATATATATATATTTATTTCCTGGCATCTAGTGGGTTGTCTGCCCCTGACCCCCTCATCTGTCTACCCAGGGGGACAAAGACTGTCCCCATTTATTTGGGGTGGAGGAATGGCTGTGCCCATGGTGGCCAGCCCACACCCCTCTATTATAAAAAAAAAAAAAAAATCCCTGGTATGTCTAGTGGGCTTTCTCCCCCCCGTGGGGGCAGGTCAGGGTTAGTTGCCCTATCTGCCCCTTGGGGAGGGGCATTGTTGGCAGCCCTCACCCCTCGTTTATTTAAAAAAATAAAATAAAAAACCCTGGTATGTCTAGTGGGCTTTCTGCGCCCCCTCCCAACCAGGGGCAATGGGTGCAGAAAGACTGCCTTTTGGAGGGGGGGGGGTCATTTTACCTTTCCCATTCTGGACAGCTCGGCCCTTTCCTACATATAAAAAAAAAAAAGTCCCTAGTAGCTAGTGGGCTTTCTGCCGCCCCCTATTGATCCCATCTGCCACCCGGAGGGACAGAAAGACTGCATTGTTTAGATTAAATTAAGGGGTAGCAATAGCCATTGCCCAAGGGGCCGCTCCGCCCCCCCCCATGTGGCCTAGTGGAGTGGATCCCTGCTTGGGGATTTCCCTCCTGAGGTGACCCCGAGCAGGGATCCACTAGAGAAAGGTACCCAGGGATGTGGAATTCCTATCGCCCGACGCCCGGGACATCTTGTTTGAGGTCAAGGGCTACAAGTTTTTATGTTTACTTTGTCCTTGGGACAAGTAGGCCCAACCCCCTGCAGCACAAACCCTTTAGCTGCCTGATTACAGAGAGTGGAACTCTCTGCAGTTGAGTTAATGTGTTTCCAAAAGATAATGCTGTTCGAACTTGTATTTATGGTTCATTATTTGAAAGTCTTCATTATTAGTGTGAGTGCTGTAAATAAATGTTTTAAGGTCACACTTCACTACTGACGTTGGTTCCAGTACAAAAAAAAAAAAACCTGTATACACATGTTTGAAAAGTTTAGACTATGAGGCTAAGTTTAATGCTCCCAGAATGCTCTCTGATTATATGCAAATGAAGTGTCATTTGGTAAAATGTGTTGATGCATGCTAGTATTTCCCAAAAATATTTCTAATGGAAAATCAGTGTAACCATTTTCAACACGATTATGGGAAGCATGAAAATAAACAAACACTGACAAAGCCAACTGATCTGACATATTTTTATAAGTCTTTTAGTTTCATCAATGCGTGTCTTGTTTTGACATGGCTTTTGTAACACTTTATTGTTGTGGGAGCTACCAGGCCCTCAACATTGTAACAAACACTGGCAAACCCCCCCAAAAAAGTTTTTGAACTCTCTAAAAGCACACCAGCGGCATAACAAAGGCCCCGCAGCCGCCCTCCATGGGGCCCCTTCAGCACAGCACCTGCCCTGAGTGAGTCTGGAGAGGGGGCTCCTCCATGTTCTTTACAAAGGGGCACCCTCCAGTTTAGTTACGTCACTGATTGCCACTGTAGTTCCTGACACTGAACAAAACTACTTTGTGTGGCAATATGCTCCTTGTGGAAGAGCAGAATGCGATCACTCACAGTAAAGCCGGCCGAAAGAGAGAGAAATAGAAGTTTAATAAAAACAAAATGTCTTTGTTAACACCAGACCTAATTAGGGACCAAGACCCACATGTAGGTAGCTTTTTGCATGTCGCAAACAGCGACTTTCGCTGTTTGCGACATGCAAAAAGCACACTGCGATGCACAAACCCAGTTTTGCGATTCGGTAACCTGGTTACCGAATCGCAAAACGGGTTTGCGACTCGCAATTAGTAAGGGGTGTTCCCTTCCTAATTGCGACTCGCAGTGCAATGTAGGATTGTTTTGTGACCGCGAACGCGGGTGCAAACCAATCGCAGTTTGCACCCATTTCAAATGGGTGCTAACACTTTCGCAAAAGGGAAGGGATCCACATGGGACCCCTTCCCCATTGTGAATGTCACTGTAAACATTTTTTCAGAGCAGGCAGTGGTCCTGTGGACCACTGCCTGCTCTGAAAAAATGAAACGAAAACATTTCATTTTTCATTTTTGTTATGCATCTCGTTTTCCTTTAAGGAAAACGGGCTGCATTACAAAAAAAAAAACTGCTTTATTGAAAAGCAGTCACAGACATGGTGGTCTGCTGTCTCCAGCAGGCCACCATCCCTGTGAGGGCCGCCATTCGCGAGGGGGTCGCAAATTGCGACCCACCTCATGATTATTCATGAGGTGGGCATTTGCGAAGCCCTTGCGAATCACAGATGGTGTCAGGGACACCATCCTACATTCGGATTTGCGACTCGCAATTTGCAGGTCGCAAATCTGAACCTACCTACACCTGGCCCCAAATTCTTAAAGAAAGTCACAAAAGTGCACCCATGGTATATGTTGTACCCTATAAAATATTTGTGAACTGTATTTTAGCATGGGTAAATACGATGTGTAGATTTGCTCATGTAAAAATCTATTGAGCATTTGCAAGTTCATTTTCCCTCCAGCCACTTTCTTCCCAACACTGGAAGAAGTTCTAATTCTGCCATTGTCAGGAGTAAATGTCCAACCTTTCTTATTATGGGAAAATATTAGAGAGAAGCTGGTAAAAATCTTTAAAACATGCAGGTTAGTAGGTTTGCAGACTCAAAGGCATTCCAGCCCTAGAACTATTGCTTACTGCTTCCTCCAGCCCCAGTATGCAGATCTGCAGAAAGGTGGCAAAATAAGGAAATTGTTACAGTAGGGATTGAAACTGCAAGTATTTAAGCCCTACTATGGTAGTAGCCCTGGCATAATCAGAGAGGCTATTATCAGAGCACTTACATAATGAGATTGCTGCCATAATTTGTCGCCACACTACATGGCACCAAAGGGACAAGTAGATCTTTTTACAGGACAAGTAGATTTGAGAAGCAACCTGTCCACTGGACAAGTAGATATTTTAATAAATTCCACACCCCTGGTACCTTTGGAAAGGGGAGATTCTCCCCTTTCCAACAGTACCTCTCCCTTTGATATCAGTGCTCAGGGGGTTGAAAGATGGCCATGAGCACTGTGGAAAATGAAAGCAAATTAATTGATCGGCCAATTTTACCTTCATTTTCCCCTATAATGATGTTGCCGCACACAGTGGACCAATATTCATTTCAGGGTGGGGATATTTTCAGCCCCGGCCAAAAATATCCAAATCAAATCCTTCTGGTGCCAGCACCAGAGGGATTTCGGGTGCCATGTGCGCGGACTGGTGGGAGCCATCCGATGACCACGAGCACTGCGGAATCGGATGGTTCCAGTCTGTCTTACTCATGCAAATGGTTAATACTCAGGAAAATATAGAAATTTACTTAACACCATTCTAAGAACCTCAGGTTGTCACCTGTCTCATTCTGAAAAAATGAAACCGTGTTTTTGCTTGCTGGCCTATAATGTAGGTAGGTCGTGGATAATGTTGTAATGAACAGACTCACCCTGTACTATTTAGGAATGGTTTACCTGTTTTGACTAGTAAGCCATTTCTAACCATCTATTCCAGTGTCAATAAATGTGTCCCAAACCTGTGATGTTGCCAAAAAGGTCGAGTGTAATACAAGCTATCCTCAAATGAGCCATATCCACTTTTTCATAACAAAAAATGTCTCCCTGTTTTGTGACTTGTAGTCCCTTCAGATTAGCCAGGAAGTCTTTTAAATTTTTGAAGGACCTATGCTTGAGAGTAAAAATTCTGGTGACACTCCAATTTATTTATTTACGTGTTAATAACTCAGCAGCTTGGCCTCCAAGGCTTGCATTGCGTGTATAGCTTGTCACCCTTACTCTGAAATGTGACAACGCTTGTGCAGCCGGGGCCAGGGCAAGATACATGTAGAGTTTAAATCTTGCAATTACGATCATAAAGTGCCTCCAAATTGCCCTACTGTGCAATCTGATCTCTGTGGACAAGAACAGTAAATGTATGTTCGATGGCATCTGTCGCTGTAGATACGCATGTTCTGCAATAGCTCGCCATCTGGTGTTGGGCCGGAGTGTTACAAGTTGTTTTTCTTCGAAGAAGTCTTTCGAGTCACGGGACCGAGTGACTCCTCCTTTTGTCTCCATTGCGCATGGGCGTCGACTCCATCCTCGATTGTTTTTTTTCCGCCATCGGGTTCGGACGTGTTCCTGTCGCTCCGAGTTTCGGAACAGAAAAAATAGTTAATTTCGGAAGATTTTCGTCGGTATTGTTGCGTTCGGGATCGGCATACTTACATTCAACACCGCATCGAAGATCGAAGAGCTCCGGTGCCCTCCGGGGTAATTTTTCGATCCTCCGTCGGGGCCTGGTCGGCCCGACCGCGTGCTGAAGAACGCCGATGGAACGGACCCCGTTCCGTTTCTGCCCCAAATGCCACAATAAATACCCCTACACAGACCAACACTTGGTCTGCAACCTGTGCCTGTCACCTGAGCACAGCGAAGACACCTGCGAGGCCTGTCGTGCGTTCCGGTCCCGAAAAACACTCCGAGACCGTCGAGCCAGAAGACTTCAAATGGCGTCCGCACCGACAGCCCGACGGGAGTTCGAGGAACAGGAAGAGGAAGGTACCTTCTCGATCCAAGACTCAGACTCCGAAGGATTCGACGATACACAAACCGTGAGTAAGACGTCGAAAACCACACAAAGAAACATTTACAAGGCCCAGGGGACGCCACTGCCACCAGGCCATGGCTCAACCCATAAAATCGGTGACCGACCGTCGGCACCGAAAAAGGCCCAAACAGTGCCGAGATCGTCCGACTCCGGTCGAGACACCGGCACGCAGCCTTCTCGGGACCGAGAAAGTGCTGGAGACAAGCCTCGACACCGAGATGCCGGTGTGGACACGGCTCGACGCCGAGACAGCGGCACCGAAACAGATCGACGCCGAGAGGCTTCGGCCCCGAAAAAGAAAAAAGTCACCTCGGAGCCAAAAAAACACGCAGACACAGTTTCGACGCCGAAACAAACTGCAAGCGACCCAGCTTCAGGCTCTTATACAGAAGAGCACTCGCTAACCTCCCAAATGCAGAAGCATAGGTTTGAGGAAGAGCTACAAGCAACTGATGCGGACCATACGCAAAAGCGTATCTTCATTCAGCAGGGGACAGGAAAAATAAGCACCCTTCCCCCCATTAGGAGAAAGAGAAGGTTGGAGTTCCAGACGGAACAAGCACCACAACCAAAAGTGGTGAAAAGAGTTACACCACCACCCTCTCCTCCGCCCGTGATTAACGTTTCACCAGTACAAACGCCATCACACTCCCCAGCTCACACCACCATGAGCCAGGGGGACCAAGACCAGGACGCATGGGACCTATACGACGCCCCAGTGTCAGATAACAGCCCAGAGGCATACCCTACAAAACCATCTCCACCAGAAGACAGCACCGCGTACTCTCAGGTGGTGGCTAGAGCAGCACAATTTCACAACGTAAGCCTCCACTCAGAACAGGTCGAGGATGATTTCTTGTTCAACACACTCTCCTCCACCCACAGCTCCTACCAAAGCCTGCCTATGCTCCCTGGTATGCTCCGGCACGCAAAAGACATATTTAAGGACCCGGTCAAAAGTAGGGCAATCACACCAAGGGTGGAAAAAAAGTATAAGCCGCCTCCTACAGACCCGGCTTTCATCACAACACAGCTGCCACCAGACTCTGTTGTTGTAGGAGCAGCTAGGAAAAGGGCCAACTCTCACACATCTGGAGATGCACCACCCCCAGATAAAGAAAGCCGCAAGTTTGATGCAGCTGGTAAAAGAGTCGCAGCACAAGCTGCAAACCAGTGGCGCATCGCGAACTCCCAGGCACTACTTGCGCGCTATGACAGAGCCCACTGGGACGAGATGCAACATCTCATTGAACATCTGCCCAAAGACTTCCAAAATAGGGCAAAACAAGTGGTTGAGGAGGGACAGGCCATCTCCAACAACCAGATCCGCTCCTCCATGGACGCTGCAGATACAGCTGCACGGACAATTAATACATCTGTAACTATCAGAAGGCATGCATGGCTCCGAACGTCTGGATTTAAACCAGAGATTCAACAAGCAGTTCTCAATATGCCTTTTAATGAAACAGAACTGTTCGGTCCAGAAGTGGACACAGCGATTGAGAAACTCAAAAAAGATACGGACACTGCCAAAGCCATGGGCGCACTCTACTCCCCGCAGAGCAGAGGGAATTACAGCTCATTCCGTAAAACGCCCTTTCGAGGGGGGTTTCGTGGTCAAAGCACACAAGCCAGCACCTCACAAGCAACACCGTCCACTTACCAGGGACAGTATAGAGGAGGTTTTCGGGGACAATATAGAGGAGGGCAATTCCCTAGAAATAGAGGAAGATTCCAAAGCCCCAAAACCCCTACTACTAAACAGTGACTCACATGTCACTCACCCCCTCCACACAACACCAGTGGGGGAACGAATAGGTCATTATTACAGAGCGTGGGAGAAAATCACTACAGACACTTGGGTTCTAGCAATTATCCAACATGGTTACTGCATAGAATTTCTACAGTTCCCTCCAAACATACCACCAAAAGCACAAAATTTAACAACACACCATTCCAATCTCCTAGAGATAGAAGTGCAGGCACTATTGCAAAAGAATGCAATCGAATTAGTGCCAAACACACAAATAAACACAGGAGTTTACTCACTGTACTTTCTGATACCAAAGAAGGACAAAACACTGAGACCAATCCTAGACCTCAGAGTAGTGAACACTTTCATCAAATCAGACCACTTCCACATGGTCACACTACAAGAAGTATTGCCATTGCTAAAGCTGCACGACTACATGGCAACTTTAGACCTCAAGGATGCTTATTTCCATATACCAATTCACCCATCGCACAGGAAATACCTAAGGTTTGTATTCAAAGGAATACATTACCAATTCAAGGTACTGCCTTTCGGATTAACAACCGCACCAAGAGTCTTTACCAAATGTCTAGCGGTAGTCGCTGCACACATCAGAAGGCAGCAAATACATGTGTTCCCATATCTAGACGACTGGCTAATCAAGGCCCATTCGTTAATAGAGTGCTCAAATCACACAAATCATATCATACAAACCCTCTTCAAACTAGGGTTCACCGTCAATTTCACAAAATCCAAAATTCGGCCACGCAAGGTACAACAATACCTGGGAGCCATAATAGACACATCAAAAGGAGTAGCCACTCCAAGTCCACAAAGAATTCAAAATTTCAACACCATCATACAACGCATGTATCCAACACAAAAGATACAAGCAAAGATGGTATTACAACTCCTAGGCATGATGTCATCATGCATAGCCATTGTCCCAAACGCAAGACTGCACATGAGGCCCTTACAACAATGCCTAGCATCACAGTGGTCTCAAGCACAGGGTCACCTTCTAGATCTGGTGTTAATAGACCGCCAAACTTACCTCTCGCTTCTGTGGTGGAACAACATAAATTTAAACAAGGGGCGGCCTTTCCAAGACCCAGTGCCACAATACGTAATAACAACAGATGCTTCCATGACAGGGTGGGGAGCACACCTCGATCAACACAGCATACAAGGACAATGGAACGTACATCAAACAAAACTGCATATCAATCACCTAGAACTTCTTGCAGTTTTTCAAGCACTAAAAGCTTTCCAACCAATAATAGTTCACAAATACATTCTCGTCAAAACAGACAACATGACAACAATGTATTATCTAAACAAGCAGGGAGGGACGCACTCCACGCAGTTAAGCATGTTAGCACAAAAAATTTGGCATTGGGCAATTCACAACCAAATTCGCCTAGTTGCACAGTTTATACCAGGGATACAAAATCAACTCGCAGACAATCTCTCTCGAGATCACCAACAGGTCCACGAATGGGAAATTCACCCCCAAATACTGAACACTTATTTCAAACTCTGGGGAACACCTCAGATAGACTTGTTTGCGACAAGGGAGAACGCAAAATGCCAAAACTTCGCATCCAGATACCCACACACACAATCCCAAGGCAATGCCCTATGGATGAACTGGTCAGGGATATTTGCTTACGCTTTTCCTCCTCTCCCTCTCCTTCCTTACCTGGTAAACTCAGTCAAAGCAAACTCAAACTCATATTGATAGCACCAACTTGGGCAAGGCAACCCTGGTACACAACGCTGCTAGACCTATCAGTGGTACCCTGCGTCAAATTGCCCAACAGGCCAGATCTGTTGACACAGCACAACCAAAAGATCAGACACCCAGATCCAGCATCGCTGAATCTAGCAATCTGGCTCCTGAAATCCTAGAATTCGGGCACTTACAACTTACCCAAGAATGTATGGAAGTCATAAAACAAGCAAGAAGGCCATCCACCAGGCACTGCTATGCAAGTAAATGGAAGAGGTTTGTTTGCTACTGCCATATTAATCAAATACAACCATTACACACAACTCCAGAACATGTAGTGGGTTACTTGCTTCACTTACAAAAATCTAACCTAGCTTTCTCTTCCATTAAGATTCACCTTGCAGCAATATCTGCATACCTGCAGACTACCTATTCAACTTCCCTATATAAAATACCAGTCATTAAAGCATTCATGGAGGGCCTTAGGAGAATTATACCACCAAGAACACTACCTGTTCCTTCATGGAACCTAAATGTTGTCCTAACTAGACTTATGGGTCCACCTTTTGAACCCATGCACTCCTGCGACATACAGTTCCTAACCTGGAAGGTGGCATTTCTCATCGCCATTACTTCCCTGAGAAGAGTAAGCGAGATTCAGGCGTTTACTATACAGGAACCTTTTATACAACTACACAAAAATAAAGTCGTCCTAAGGACCAATCCTAAATTTTTGCCAAAGGTTATTTCACCGTTCCATCTAAATCAAACAGTGGAACTTCCGGTGTTCTTTCCACAGCCAGATACCGTAGCTGAAAGGGCACTACATACATTAGATGTCAAAAGAGCATTAATGTATTACATTGACAGAACAAAGAACATCAGAAAGACTAAACAACTCTTTATTGCATTTCAAAAACCTCATGCAGGAAACCCAATTTCAAAACAAGGTATAGCCAGATGGATAGTTAAATGCATCCAAATCTGCTACCTTAAAGCTAAACGACAGCTGCCCATTACACCAAGGGCACACTCAACCAGAAAGAAAGGTGCTACCATGGCCTTTCTAGGAAACATCCCAATGCAAGAAATATGTAAGGCAGCCACATGGTCTACGCCTCACACATTCACCAAGCACTACTGTGTAGACGTGTTATCCGCACAACAAGCCACAGTAGGTCAAGCTGTATTAAGGACATTATTTCAGACTACTTCCACTCCTACAGGCTGATCCACCGCTTTTGGGGAAATAACTGCTTACTAGTCTATTGCAGAACATGCGTATCTACAGCGACAGATGCCATCGAACTGAAAATGTCACTTACCCAGTGTACATCTGTTCGTGGCATCAGTCGCAGTAGATTCGCATGTGCCCACCCGCCTCCCCGGGAGCCTGTAGCAGTTTGGAAGTTACCTTCAATTATTTATATATGTATCATCTCAACCTTAAATAAGTGCATACTTAGTCACTCCATTGCATGGGCACTATTACTACAATTCAACTCCTACCTCACCCTCTGCGGGGAAAAACAATCGAGGATGGAGTCGACGCCCATGCGCAATGGAGACAAAAGGAGGAGTCACTCGGTCCCGTGACTCGAAAGACTTCTTCGAAGAAAAACAACTTGTAACACTCCGGCCCAACACCAGATGGCGAGCTATTGCAGAACATGCGAATCTACTGCGACTGATGCCACGAACAGATGTACACTGGGTAAGTGACATTTTCAATATCAATTTCTTATGGCTGGTTGGGCTAGCGTTTGAGTGACACTGACATCTGGTTCCATAAGGGAGGCTGGTATTGGGTACAATGTGAGCTCCTTTTTCTAATATGCAGCTTGTTTGTGGTGGAAGGTGGTCACTTGAAACCCTTCATCTGTTGACCAAAGAGCACATTTGGGGAAACGATTCTGATCTCCTGCTGGGTAAGAAGTGAGCTCTCTGTAAGATTAATGGGCCAAGCAGAGTTTTTTTTTTAACTTAATTTTTATTTTTAACAACCATGCAGCCCATAATGGCATGGTAATTACTGGTGCGGTACATAAGTAACAAATATAATTGATTAAAGCATCCCTGGTGGCATGGCATAAGTCAGGGTAGGTTCCAAAATTACATGATGTCATACACAGCAAAAAACAATAGCATTCCCAACATTATTATCCCAACATCCGCACCCTCCAACCCCGGGGGCTAGACAGCTGAACCCTCCACAACCATCTTTATACTGAGGCACAACTGAGCTCTACCAACATTCCACAAGGCTGCAGTACTCAATATAGTATCTACAAATCCATTCATCCAATATGCATCTGGCAATAGGCCCATTCCATCGCATAGATCTCTACCAAGCTCTCCTCGCATCCCCAGCTGAATCATCTCCAGGTCATGGAAGAAACCGCTATTAGGGTTCCTAAATATCTTTCCGGTGGCTACTAATCAGCATTAAGTCATGATAAGCATCTGATTGTGCATTACAATATACTATATCTGCGTTCTATTCCTGCAGTGTTGGAAGTTGAGCCATCACCCAGCTCATTTCTACCCTATGCCTCGCCAACAGCAATCCCAGGGCTAACTGTCACCTATAAGTCTTCAGGACACGACTGAGAAAATCAATGAAGTGATTTCCTCACTGGGAGCTGGCAAGACCCCCGGACCTGATGGGTTTTCATCGGCATTCTATAAAGTATTCCAAGACAAA
This sequence comes from Pleurodeles waltl, assembly GCF_031143425.1. Lineage (NCBI taxonomy): Eukaryota > Metazoa > Chordata > Amphibia > Caudata > Salamandridae > Pleurodeles > Pleurodeles waltl. Next base: position 291,202,775 of record NC_090443.1, on the reverse strand, counting down.
TTAACACCACATCTCAGGGCCTTATACGGCGAGGTTGACCGACTGGGCTCCTTTCCAGAGGGACTAGATATGGCCACTATTTCGTGGTGCTCTCCAAGATGCAGCTGTCGTCACAGCATTGCGTGGACTATAGACCGATCTCCCATATCAACGGTGAAGTGAAGATTTATGCAACGATCCTTGCATCATGCCTTAAGAGGGTTCTGCCATCGCTGATCTACCCGGACCAGTGTGGTTTTATGGCCCACTGAGGCACGTGGCACTTTGTACGTCATCTGCATGTGGCATTAGTACGACATCACCAGCTATCCCAAGACCTGGCCCTTCTCTTTGACTTTGAGAAGGCTTTGATACCGTGGACTTGGGGGTTCCTCTTTCTAGTGTTGCAGCGTGCTGGCTTGGGGCCTAGATTTTGTCGTTTGGTCTGTGCCTTGTACACCAATCCCGTGTCCCGGGTCCAGGTCAATGGTGTCTTATCCTTCTCCTTCCATATCTGCCAGGGGAACGCGTCAGGGTTTCCCCCGGTCCCTCCTCCGTTTTGCCTTGTCCATTGAGCCTTTGGCACACCTGATTAGACTCAACCATCTGTATTGTGGCTGGGGAAACTCCCATGAAGACCGTGTGGCTTTGTATGCTGCTGATGTCTTACTATACATGGCAGAGCCCAGTGAGTCTGGCCCACGGAGTCTTCATCTTCTCCGGTGTAATGAGGAGGCATCGGGGCTTAAAATGAACCGCGCCAAATCAGTATGGGTCCCCTTGACACCTCCACAGGATTGCTGACTGGCAGGAAGTAGTACCTAGCTTTAAGTACCTAGGTATATGGTGACCCTCCTCCCAGAGTTAACTTGGTCCCTGAACTTGGCGCCATTGATATCCCGAACTAAGGCAGACCTGCAGCGATGGCAGGCACTACCATTGAATGTATTGGGCCGTGTGGCCTTATATAAAATGTTGATACTGCTGTGTATTTTGTATGTACTTCAGAACTTCCCGATCCCACGTTCCTGGTTCCAGACATTAGACATGGAAACAACCTAATTTCTTTGGCATAGCTCGAGGCACCGGATTGCACTGCAACATTGCCAGAGGGGGGTATAAGAAGGGGGATGAGCATGGCTAACCCCTATATATTCTGCTTAGCGATGCAGCTTCTGGTTGTGCATGACTGGTTCAATGAGGGGTGGGCCGATCCAGCTTATCAGCTGGAATTGATGGCACTTAGAGCAAGTCCAAAATAAGTGAAAAACTATGGTTCACCACCCCCCTGTGAAATAGACCCTGTGACTAGAGTGGTATTTCTCGCATGACAGCGGCCCTGTGTCACAGCTGATGGAATACTGTTAGACCCCCCTTATGGCATGGCACTTGCCTAAAAGAATTGGCTGCGCTGAAAGGGTTCGAAAAATGGGACTTGGTGGGCATTTCGCAACTGGGAGATGTGTGGAGGGGGAATTCAAAGCGATCCTTTCAGGACCTACAGACCGATTTCCAACTCTCCTGCGCACAATTTTTCAAATGCCTCCAACTGTGGCATGCCCTGAAGACGCATTTGTCCCGCACTGACTCACTACCTGAATACATTCCACTGGAGGCGAAATTGCTCAAGGGCGCTCTGGGGGGGGGGGGGGGGGGGGGGGGGGGGGGGGGGGGGGAAGGAGTGTCCCAAATTTACAAGATGTTAATTAACCATGCCCCGGGAGACCTGAATCACCTCGGGGGTAGATGGGAGGGTTGGCTGGACCCTCTGGAGGAGACAGATTGGGTGGATGCACTGATGGCACCCAGACAACTGGTGTTGGCGCGGTTATGATGGGTGCAAATGTATTTTCTGTATGGGGCATACCTTTCTCCTGTCCGGCTGTATCGAGCAGGCCTCCGCCCGGTGCCCTAGGTGCTTCGAAGACTGCAGATCTTTTCTATATGGTCTGGAAGTGCCCCTGTATAGAGGCGCCCTGGGGCAAGATATTCCGTGAACTGGCCACAATATTGGGAGGAGAGCAGCAGATGTCCCCAAAACTGGTCTTGTTGGGCGCTATAGATGAATTGGAGGGCTCGAGGGCTGACCGAGCATTTGTGGGCATGGCTTTACTTGTGGCGAAAAGAGACATTGGAGCCTCTTGGAATACTGCCTCAAGCCCGTGTTTTTGGAAAATGGGAGCATGGAGTTGACTGGTGTGCAAGCCAGGAAAAATTGGTCTATCAGGCAAGGGGCTGTCCACTTAAGCATGCAAAGGTGTGGGAGAAACGGCTGGGTCTTCTCCCTTGACCACTCATTGTACGCCCAATGTGGTGGAACGTTAATGGTGTTGAGATGCCATACTGGCAATCTGCACTGTGTATGCAATGTTTTGTATATGCCAGTGCGGCTAGCACCTACCTGTGCTCTTCTACATTCCTTTTCCTTCTCCTTTCCTTTCCCTTCTCCTTTACTTTCTTTAAAACACCAATAAAAATTCTTTATAAAAAAGAAGTCTTCAGGACATCTGTCATAACCCAGCAGCACTAATGAGGGGGTAGAATGAATGTTCTTGCCTGTGATCTCCTGTACCCTCCTCAGGACCTCAGCCGTGCACTCTGGGGCAGAACCAAGCCACGTGAGTAAACCCTGCCCCATCAACTCCAGTGGGGAGAGCACAAATGTTCTTGTAAACAGTTTTGATACAATCGATCCAGAGTATAATACACTCAATTAAGACAGTCTGTGTTGGTGGTTCAAAGAAACTGATCAGATAACTGAGCAGCAGTAAGTCCAGTGTTCCTCACTGATTATTAGTTCCGAGTCCTGCTGCCAGTCCAGAGGGACCTTTCTAACTCCGTGCCTTCATGCTTCCGGAGATCATGCATGCAGTTTGGCTATCATGCGCTGCAGTGTCGTAATTTGCTCAGCCAAGGCCTCTGAGTAGATCTCGCACCATGTGGTACATCCTGTAGTAGTGAAACTGAGCTAGAACAGTAGGTGCTTCGCTTTGTGCACTCACCTGCTCCTTTCCATGAAAAAAATCACTCATGTATTTTATTCCCAGCCCCAGTAATGCGCTCACCACCGCCTTTTCTTGCCCCAGGTGAAACCACATGCACCACTCCAATGGTTTCTGGAGCGAATGAAGCAGTAACCCAACCTGTAGCTCTGAAGGCTGTGTCCGTAAGTATTAGGTTGTGCCCACAGTGGTATGATAGCGTTGTCAGCCTATGAAACAGTGCTTGGGTAAAGGCAGCAGAAGAGCGGTGTCTCATTCCAGCCAGAGGTGTGGTAGTCCACAACGGCCGTGCGGCCAGTAATGGGAGAACATGATTTGCGCTGCTCTATAGTAAGCCTCCAGGTCTGGAGCATTCAGACCACTCTTGTCATAAGGGATAGTTACTGTTAAAGCACACGCACAACTGCTTTCCGGCCCGGGCCCAGAAGGTTAAAAAAAAAAAAAAAAAACTCCACTGGGAGCAGAATTGGAATATTGATTATTCGATAATACGATCTCCGAGAGGCAGAGCAGTGCCCTGAGGCACTTCCTGTGCTCTACTGTGAGCCTCTTCATAGTGATGTGAGCAAGGTAGTCTGTTGTGGCCTACTCATTGTGCAGGAGACGCAAAGTATACAGGTCCGGGTAATGGTGAAAGTGATCTGCCACCTGTTCCGTCACATAAAGAGGTGCTCCTTTTCTGTCTTTAACAGCCAGCACTGCTTTGCCTTCACGCCACAGTCGAACAAGTGCTGCCAACAAAGCACCAGGTCGTTCGCCCTCAACATATACTCTTGCCCTTTCTTATTTCCCCAAATATGTGACCTCACTCAGAGCTTCTTCATGATAATTCACTGATGTCCCTCAGCAGACTCTGCATTGCCTTCTCTCTGAGACAGTCTTAAGCCTGCCAGTTCGATCCCCAACCACAACATATGGTCACAGATCAAGCATAATTCACCAGCATGCCAGGATACGGTAACCGCCCGGATAAAGGCATTAAAAGTCTCTGAGATAGTAGCAAATGTCTCTATGGACCCTATATTAGTATTAAACTATTCATCTGTTGCCCGGGTAAGCTCCTTACGGAACACAGGGTCCAGAAGAGAGTACTGCAGGAGCAGTCAGGTGAACACATGAGGTCGCAAGATGTCCAGCTCAAGTGCCAGTAATACTGGTGAATGGTCTAAGTACGTATGCAGCAGATGATCAAATTGGACACAAGGCACCAGGCTCCGTGACAGTAGCAGTAATCTGTGCGCATGTGGATATCGTGCATCGTGGGATGTAATGGTTCTAACACTTGCCTCTGGGAGACCATGTGGCCAGACATCTAGCAGGCTGTATTGTTTGACAATGTTGTTAAGGGCACGGGCCGCAACAGAGGGCTGCTGTTGAGGGCCAATGGCGCAAATCCATTCAACTAAGTCTGGTGAGCGCCAGCGGTGTCCTGTGCCGCATAATCACGGTATCAGCCAATTTGTCTGTGAGGCCCTGTGCCGCCAAGTGTGCCTTTGATGTGGCCAGGAATCTTCTTTTGTGGGGGGGGGGGGGGCACAAGGCTGCTTCACTGCTCGCAGTGCAGGCAGCAGCGCCTGAGCAAGCTCATGGACCTGGTCCAGTGCAGTCCCTGTATGCCCTCACTGTGGTCCTCAGCTCGGCCCCTCCTCCACGCTCAGGGGTGGCCATAGCCTGGAGATGTTGGTCCAGCGAGCCGTGGTGTCTGTGGCATCTCCAACACACAGGTGTAGTCGGGTATCGGAGCGGCCCCTCTCATAAACAGCGGGCCCCCGGGAAGGTAAGGGTGAGTATGTCTGGCTCCCATAGAACTGCCAATAGAACACACAGCCCTCTCCAGGCCCCGGCTGCACAACCGAAAGCAAAGTGCAGCAGCCAGCTCCCAGTCACTGTTTCACGGCAGCATTTCTGCAGCAATGTCGTCACCACCAGTGCTGGTAGTCAAGGAAGTGATTGAGGCAGTAAAACACAGCAAATTAACATAGGTTGTTGTGGCCGAAGGAGCTTGCCATAATGGTGGCCATCTTCAGGCCAGGCGAGCTTTGCTCCCCCGTCAGAGAGCAGAGTTAACAAGCATAGGGAAAGCTGGTTGTTGAATGAAGAAGTGCTGTGCATAGTAAAGACTTGTACCCCTGCCCTGAGTGCCCAGCTGTCATGTCTGGATCCATAATGTAGATGTAATTTTTTTTTGTCATAGGCTAACACAGATCATTGTGTGCCACGAAATAGGTTTGTCTTATAGACTGCGGTCTTGTTGGACCGGGAGATGCGCCCACAGTTCCTCATTGTGGTGAAAGACTGCTGCCTTCACCTGGAGTTAAGCAGCACAAGCAGTGGTGGCAGCATACTGTGTAGTGTTCAGTGGTAGTGAACAGGAACTTATTACCCTGCCTCATTGGAGAGAGGCCTTCAGGCTCACTCACCTTTGTAAAGGTACTGCTGCTGTGTGCTTAACTCACCCTTGGCCTAGATCTTGTAAGTTGAGGAATGCTGTGCAGCGCAGGATTAATGACTGCATAAGTTGTATGTTTGCCTGGGAAGAGTACAGTACAAGGATGGAGAAGTACTGTGCAGTGCATGTGTGGTCAGTACATATTCTGGGTGTATTTATGCTGAGAGGAATAATTTACAGGAGAGATGTGATGCTATGCATTGCACATGTGGATAAATGTGTGCTTGGTGGAGGACAGTATGAATGGTGAAGTGTTGGCAGTGTGTTTGCAAACAGCACACCTTGGTTAAATGTAGTAAAGCTTCAGTGCTGAACAGTGCACAGACTGAGTATATGGACTGTACATGTAAAGGCACAATGAATGGAGGAACAGTGCTGGGTTGGAAGTGCGCTGTTAAAGTACACTGAGTGAGTGTGCCTGCAATGTTACATTATAAGGAAGACTGGGATTCATTTAGGGAAGCTGAGGCCTACCTTGTATATGCATGAGGAGGAATCCCACCCAGACAGATGTGCATTGCTGCATTCCCGTGAGCTGGGTGAGAACACTGGAGGGGAAAAAAGAGGAGGTTCCTTTTACATTTCATAAGACTACTCTGATTCAGTGATAGATTACAATGAAGGGGCCTAGACACATCTCAGCAAGGTAGAGGGGGCTTATAAGAGAATCATAAATATTAGGGTTGTGATTAACATTGTGATGCACCTAACCCTGTGGCTGATCTCCAGGTGTGAACTCTGGTTATTCCCATGAATTGTGTTATGGACTTCGGTCTTGTGCCTACTGTGGCAGACCTCTTTCATGAAGGAAGATGAAAAGGAGTGCCCACTTCAAAAGAAGCAGAACCCCAACATAAAACTTCAAGGCTCAGACCCTAAGTTATCTTTGGTGTCTGGAAAGGGACTATAAGAAGGGGAGGTTGAGTCCCTCAAAATTGGTCATCTTCCAAGCAACCAAGACTGGCTGTGTGAGAACCTGAAGTGCTGCAGGACGTCTGTGACCAGGACTAGAGGCCAAAGTCTGCCAGTCTCCCGACTGGGTGAAGGAACATCACCCAGGCAAACCAAGACCACCTGCCCTGGAGCACCAGTGCCTGACTGCATGCTAAGACCAGTGTGTCCTGAGGAAGAGAAGAGCGTTGGCGGAAGCAGTGTCCATTAGGGAGCCCTACCATGAGGGCTCCTCGTGCAAGGAGTGAGGATGTGCACTGATCAGGCTGTCGCCCGTGTGCACAATTGTTTTCAGAGACCCTCGTGCCAGGGAAGGGCTGTCATAGACTAAACCTTGTGTTAAGCACTGTTTGGGGGTCTGGCTGTGGTGATCATTATGCCAGAGGAAGCCACTGGTAAAGCACCATTTCAAGTAGTGCCAAGACTTGGGATCGTCTGGGCTGGGGCACCGAGGCTGGAAGAGCCTGCGCCTGTATCACCATGTACCATGGCAACCCCATATGCCAGGAGGGGCTGCAGGTACCAAGGTTGCCAAAGGATTCAGTCCACTGCCCAAAGGAGAGGTTAAGGCTCAGAGTTCACTCTTAAACATGCACAGCAGAGAAGAACTATGTTTCATGTGGGCATTTCAGTAAAAACTTTCCCATCTCATCAGCTTCAATTGAGTTCAACATGGCACTACTGTTATTGCAAACTCTCTCTCTACATACTATAAAGTATGGTGACAACACAAACCCAGACATTCTCGTCAGTTCTTCTAGAGAACTGAATGTATTTTATTCAAACCACAGTATTGACTGTGTAGATTTTAGGCTTAAAGTCAGTAAAGATGGATGTGGGCATGTCCCTAGGAACAATGTGCAGGTTGCACAACTCAGGAGTAAAAGGCCTCACCCCCCACAGTTGGGCCCAGTAGCCTTCTGAAAAGGGGCTTTGACACAGGTAGATTTCGCGTTTGGGAACTATTGGCTTTGTTGGTGCCTTTAGCCATGTTGTGCACCATGGCTAAAATGCTTCATTAATGAAGCGGCATCATTTTGTTGGTACCCTTATGCCTGATTATGCATGTGCGCCAATACAATGATGCGGGTGCCTTTTTTTTTTTTTTTAAATTTACTGGTCAGAGATGGATTGGTAAACAAAAAAAATAGAAGCAGCACAAAATTGCTTTTAAGGTGGACAGGCTGGCAGCAATTTGCTGTCTAGGCCTGTGCACAAAGTAAAATATATATATATATATATATATATATATATATATATATATATATATATATATATATATATATATATATATTTTTTTTAAATGCCGGTGGGTGGAAGTATTATCGGCCTGGTTCAAAAGGAGGCAGCAATGGGGGCAGGCTAATGGGAGGGTCAGAAACTAGGAGCGGGCAGGTGCAGTTGGGCAGCAGCACTTGAGAGAAGCACAAGAGTAAAAAAGTAACGCAGAATGCGGGGAGAAGCACACTAGGGTGAACACAAGACCGAGAGGAGCATGCTGGCAAGACAGCAACACAGAATGTGGTTGAAGATGCAGAGAAGTATGTAAGTGAGACAGCTGGAAAGCACTTTCATGAAGTGCTTAACCAAAAAGCACACACTGACAAATCCATTAGGTCTCACCTGTGTAAGAATTACTAGCTTTGGCAATGACTTTTAGCCATTTTGTACATACGTGACTGCTGTTCAGCGTTGCTAAAAGGTAATGGCGTAGCTTAGGGTACAGTGGAGTGGCATACAGTTGTGGGTGTAAGTAACTAAAGCGCCAATAGAGAAGACAGAGAAGGTAAAAGCAATTTAAATAAGAAGTGGTATGCCTGTGTTAAAAGTAGGAAAGCACAATTCACATGCCGGAATAATACCGAAGCACTTAAAAAAAAAAAAAAGAGTTGCAATAAGAATAGGTAAAATGCATGCGCGCTTGGTCCATGCTGCAGGGAGGAGCTAACTCAGGAAGGGAAGACTACAGAACCCAAGCAAGTGAAAACTGCAAATGAGTGAAAACAAAAATAACTAGTGGGATTCTGTGAGCGGGTTGTAAGTTCATTGAATTGTAAACAATTCTCACTTCACAGCTCATGAGCTATCAAGGCAAAACCTGAATAAGAGCACCTGAAAATTAAGCTCTGGAAGGACACAAGTAACAAGACTATGCTCAATACCACTGAAAAACACGAGTCAGGAAAACCCACATAATCTAATAAAATGAGTGGCAATATCGTCAAACAATGGTAAGGTATGGGTGGGCTATTAGACCGCTGTAAGGTTACAGTAAGTCTTGCACAGTCTGGTAGGCAAGACCTAAAAACATACTCCGCCTACCTGCTTAACAAATGTTTCAGGTTCCAGTTTGAAGCAGCAGGGAGGACCTAAACAGTAGGTTTCTAGGTGTATTAACAGGTTTCCAGTGCGTCCCTGGGGCCTCTGCCCCAGAGGTAGCTACCATTTCAATCACGCCACCCTTTCAAGCCTTAAGCTAGACCTTTTTTGTGTGTGTGTGTGTGTGTGTGTGTGTGTGTGTGTGTGTCTCTCCATCCTCTGCGTGGGTGCACAGAAACCTCTACTGACATGTAGTAAGAAGGTCTATTACGTAAAAGGTTGTTCCAGATACCCTGCATTGAGACTGTTGGGTGCCTTTGCTGATGGTACATTTTGCCAACACCATTCCTATTCTCTTGTCAAAATTGTTGCTGCAGATAAGGAAAGGAACCCATTGGAGCAGAGTTCTATGTCTGGTAAGATGTTTGCGGGATCTGCAAAAGCACTGGATTCATTTTTGGCAGAACAGTACTCTGGCTTGTAGGCGGAGTGCATCTGATAGCCCCTTGGGTAGGGTATGTTCGAGTCTCTCAGGAACCAAACCGTGTGTGTTGTTCTCTTGAGCATGAGGCGTCACAGTCTTTGGTTCAAAGAAAAGAAGTCTGTTCACATATCCTAATATGGTTGTCTGCCTGGGGCAGGAGGCGTCTTGTCAGTGTTTCTAGGATAGGCGGCGTTTGTGAACGTCTGAAGCAGATGTCTGACAACTGGATCAGTGTATGAAAAAATCTCTAGGGCTTGAGTAAGGCCCTCATCCTGACATGGTAGGCGACTGTATCTTGGTGTGACAGGGGTTCTCTTGAGGGCTCTCCATGGCAGTGGGAGTTCGAACGTCCTGAGGCAGGTGCTGCTCAGTCCACTGCCTCGTTAATGCAGCCATTCTCTCCTCCACTGTACGTGGGGGCAGGCCTCAAGAGGAAATTGTATTACTGACTGGAAAAGCTCCGCAAAATCCCACATGCGCTACTCCTGCATTCTCTGTTCAGCAACACCTTTCTGTCTGATCTCTGGGGATGCGGGTTTTTTGAGGGGGTCACGGCTCCCTGCTCCTGTCTGATACTGGCAAAGTTGCTCTGTCTGAGAGTCTTGGGCTGGCAAGGTTCCTTTACTGGCCCGCCATGCAGGGAATATTCAGACTCCCAGCGCTAATAAATGGCCCACGGTTAACCCGTTTGTGCGCCCACTCACCTAGCACGCAGGCGGGTATCTACGGCACCCCTTGGCACTTTCTTTTCTGTGATTCTCTGACGGCCACTATTAGAGTCCTGTTCGGTTTCTGTCTGACTATGTATTAACCTTGTTTCTCCCTTATCAGCATACCGATGGAGGCGCACAGACAGATGGACAGCCCTCACAGACCCAGAGCAACGAGAGCAGTGACAGCAAGTCCACTCCCAAGCGACTGCACGTGTCCAATATCCCTTTCCGCTTCCGAGATCCTGACCTGCGGCAAATGTTTGGGGTAGGTAGAGCCGCTTTCTGCTTCTGTGTTCGCAGCTTATTATTTCTGTGTTGGGTTCACTGGCTATTGATGTCAAAAACTTCTTCAACCATTAAAAAACAGCAAGCGGTGTATTTCATTACATACCCTGCCTTCGTGTAGCCACCTTGCACTGACGAGCAAGCCAAGTCTGTCATTCCCCCTTGATGGAAAAGACTGGCATATGATGATGTTTGCCTCGTTGCTATAATCTGCCTTGGAAGTGTTAATTTTTCTATGTTCAAGGGAAGCTAAGTTCTGCCCCTTTTCTTTCACCTCAGTATCCTTTGATGTGTTACCACTCTTCCTGCTGCCCAGCCCTTTCACACGGCAAATGTGTACATTGGTTGCCCTTGAAGGCCTGTTTTCTCGGTGAAGGCAGTAGATGTTGTGCGGCCCGTCCTCTCCTTCAGTTAGTGCAGCGAGGTTAGTAAAGTATAAACTGTAGGTGATGTGGGGCAGTGATTAGTTTGAGACTTCATGAAAGAATGGGTCTCACTCTGAAACGTTGAGAACCAGAGTAACGCACGTTTGACTTGGTCATCGGTGTGCCTCGTGGCACTAGGTGCGCTGCTGCTGGGCAGTCCGTATGGGACGTTACTCACAGAACCAAATTTAAAATATTAAAAACAAATACAATTGACAGGCTTAAGATTTTGAGTTGTTTGTATACAGATGAGTCGCATAGGAGGGAAGCAGAAGTGCCTTCAGCGTACTATAGGAGGGAAATAGTACTTGAAGGTCATTTTGTCATGCACAACTTTAAGGAATATAGCAGCAAAGAAATATTGAATACTTTCCTCGCTGCAAAAAGAAAGCCCAGTGCTTGCTGAGACCCATTTCCCAATGACCATGAAGCAGTGCGACATTTAAGCACATCCCAGTACCCATGATTACAATATTATAACAGCAATCTAGACCCACTGTATACATTGCAAACAATACTTTCTAACACAGATAGGCCCCTATGCATACCTAATACAGTATATCCCATATCATAAGTTAGTTTATGCATGAGCTGTACATATAATAAAAACGTTATGTAGAACACTCGCCAACATACAATATGACAAGGCAGCTGATAAACACATTGCAGCAATCAAAGTTCAGTGCATGTTTATGTGCCCCTTAACTATCTGGTTCGGAAGGTGGTGTCTCTGCGTCCACCTGAAGAGCTCCAGGCCCCACAGAACAATACACCATGTCCTGCAGAGTGGATGTATCTGAGGTAGTCTTGATTCTCCGGCATCTACATCGCCTCATAGGACCTTCTTGTGCTGCAGACTTAATGGCTCCACTCCTCACCTTCATATTTGATTCTTTACTGTGGAAGTGAACCCTGAGGGAGTTCTTAAGTTCTGACTCTGCTCAACATTCTTTCAAGAATCATTGATTTTTACTCTGAATCGTCAGCAGGATTTTTATGCATCATTTCTTTAGTAGGCCCTAAATACGAAAGATGACTATAAAAAACACTTAAGTTAACAGACTTGTAGGGAGTGTAATCAGAGACAAGAGTGATGTACAAGAAGAATGTCTATTGACAATTTCTAAAAATGGCAACACTTTCCGTGTTTAAGCAGGATCTGACAGTCGTAAGAAAATCAAAACTGTTGGAAGAGAAAAGATCTGATCCCAAAGAACATTCTTAGTAGCCAGATTCAAGCCACACCCTAGCATAGAGCCCATAAAGACCTCACTGAAGTTATTTTAATCATTTTTATTCCCCTTTCAGCATCGAAATGCAAGTATACCTATGCGTCTGTCCTGACACAACCGTGTTGAAAGACTTCGAATGTGGGTGCTTCGGCCTTCTACTTCCCCTCCATAAATGCACGAAGCATCTTTGTTTATAACACCGGTCTGTACTACTGACTAGGATAGGAGGGTGACAAAATCGAGAGATGTGACGTCCGAAACCCAACCTCACTGAATGCAACTAGAGCATTGAGGATATACAGTAAGGCAACGAAGTAGGGAGAAACAGAGAAAATAGTGCTTTTAAATGCGATATTTGCAGCTGCCCCCTGAGCGACTGCTTTAAGAAGTTTATCAACTCTATTTGTATGATATAAGGTAATTCCTAGAAGTAAATAAGGCAGTTCTCGACTACTGGCAAAGGAAAATTTGTCGGTTGGTCAAGAAAAGGAATTATGATATAAACGTATTCCTTTGCTGCTTGGGAGATGGCCAGTACTGGGCGGCACAAGGTTTTTGATTCTATTGTAAACCTGTAGCCATCAAGGTACAATTTCGACGGGCAAGAATAATAATTCTTCGGATGGCTGGGTAGTTTTAAATCTACATACATTTCTGTAACGCCAAATCATTCCCTTTCAATACGTGATGCAGTGCGTAGCTGCAGAGTTCCGACTCAAAGTGCAAAAGAGCAAAATGAACAGGTTTTACTGTTACTTTTTGCTTCAGGCATCTCTTGGTAAGACTGAAGAGACTTAGACTGTCTGTCGAATTGGCCCAAAGGGTGCCATCTCGATGATTGTGGTCTTAAGTTCTCTGCAGTACTGATTCTTGGCCCAGAACGTAAGCTTGGTTTGGTCGCTCCTGCATATAAGCTGTTTTTTTGTTTTGTTTGAAGGACTGTGTGGGGTAAGATTTGGAGAATTTCACTCTGCTACATGGGCGGTTCATACTTAACCCAACTTTTGTTTATTGGAATAGTCCTGTCAAACTTGTGTGTCTGTAATGAAATGAGCCCTGTATTTTTTTTTCCTTTACTTTGCTGTTAGCCTGTAATGAATGTTGTGTATCGTATGTCTAATGCCCTCTATAGTTATCCCTCCGCAGAAGTTCCTCCAAAAAGATTATTCTGACGGATACTTCTACAAGCCGATTTTGCACCGCTTGAGTTTTCATCAGTTTTGCAACCAGGCACCGACCGGTCCTTCAAACACTTCCCAGAGATCTACCTCAAAGATAGGGATCACAGGTTCATTCTGGCACAGAAAGTTCCGTCCTGTGGTGACAAAGTGCTCTCAATGTCAAGATCTGAGTTCACATTTTTCATGATGAATACGTAAAACTACAGACTCTTCACATTGAATATTCCCCAGGTGTCTGACTGGATCTGGAAACTTCAATCCAGTTCTCCTAGGTAGGTGACATTGTGTGGCTCTGCACTCTCAGTACTCCGCTCCAGAAGTCACCAAGGGAGCTGAATATAAGTGGAATCGCTCTGACCCTTCTGCGACCCTTAAAATACAGAGAAGACACAAGGGCGTCAGCATGCCTTCCCATCTCATTCCTGATCCACATTAAAGCGGATTCCGAATGTGGATCTGATGCACCCTGAATTTCCTTAGTCACAGCCAGTGACGTCCTTTTGCAATGCAATGCTGTGGATCTTCTGCACTTTACCAGTTACCTCTGCCCCATGGCTTTGGGCCTCAAGGGTCTGCAAGGGCCTCCCATCAGAGTTCCACTGGTGAGCCTGCTCTCAGCGCGGCCTTTGCCCTCCAAATCCACTTTGGGTTCTGCACTGACTTTGGTGCTGACATTGTCACAGCTCCACTCCCGCACTGGTTCTTTCTGCATTGCCGCCACCAGAGGAGGAACAACTCATTGTGCTCTCTAACTCTGAGCCCTCAACCGATGCATTCTGTTTGAACATTTTCGCATGGTACTCTTCAGGATGTAATTGCACTGCTCCAGCGAGGCGTCTTTGTGACAGCATTGGATCTAAAAGACGCACATTTCTATTTTACACATCTATCCTGCCCACTGAAGCTAGTTTCGCTTTGTGGTAAGTAGCCATTATTACCAGTTTAGAGTTCTGACTTTCAGGGGCATCACCGCTCCAAGGGTCTTGAAGTGCCAAAAGCAGTAGTTGCCTCACCCCAAAGAAGGGAAGTCATCCAAATGGCACATTATGGGAAACTTTTATAGTATATATGCGAGGGATGTGCATTTCAAAACAGTTTTCCATCCGTAAAGATCTTCGGTGGCAGCTAGAGCTACTTGAAAAATGCCTACGTCACCTAAAGCATGCCATCGAGGCTGCTTATCACCCGGTTCTTGTGGCAGGTCTCCAGACGACTCTATGCTATCTGGCCGCCATTTCATTATATTACATCAAACATTCAAGTAAATAAGACAGTGTGCACATATGGTGAAAGGGATAGACCTAACCATACGTTGGTCAGAGGGGTGCAACAGCAGAGCGGTACTCCGCTTGTTACTCAACTGAACCGTGATCACAGTACTATGGCCTTTATTGCTGAACACATTATGGGAGAGTTTGCCTCGCACTATAGGTGTACTTTTCCCTCCATACACATGCCCCAACAAGACTATTCTGCCTACCTTAGCCGGCTCACCGTTGCCTGGCTGGAGGTGGCTCATAGAACCTTCTTAGCCGAGCCTTAAACTCTAGAAGAGGTTGCAGCAGCCATTGTGAGGTTACCTGCTTGTAAGACCCCAGGAGGCGATGGCTTCTCTTCTGATTTTTACAAGGCCTTCTCAGCCCTTCCTGCCCCCAACTATTGCAAATCTACGCGGAAGGCCTGCAAACTGGTATTTTGCCCCCTTCTTTTTGCCAGAGTATTTTAATAACATTTTTAAAACCTGACGAACCGCCTGAGTCTTCGGACTCTTATCGACCCCTATGCCTTATAAATACTCATACTAAAATCTTTGCAAAAGTGCTAGCTAATAGGCTGATACTACTAATTTCCAATCTCACTCATCTGATCGGGTTGGTTTTATCCCTAACCACTCTACCCTCACATAACTTGAGGACTCTATTTGCCTTTCTGCATCAACATGAGGTAATAGCGTTTTTTTTCGTGATGCCATTAAAGCATTCGATTCTCTCGAATCTCTCTTCCTCTTTGCATTGTTTAATAGACTTGGAATCCCAGCTTATTTTCTGCAGTTTATTCAGTTACTCCACACTGCCCCCTCGAGGCACATTCAGGTTAAGACTATTATCCCAATCAGTAGGGGCACCCATCAGGGATGACCCCTGTCACACTCCTCCACTTATTAGCAGTCGAGCCCTTATCACTGGCTATTCATCAGTTCAGTAGGCATAAGGGGCTTGGCGTTCTTATTCCACAAAAAAGGTGGATCTTGTTATTCATGAGTTTTCCTTATTTCGAGTCTTATTGGGTGTTGCGATTAATTGGACTAAATCATTTATGATAACAATGCATCTTGGCTGGTCATGCCCCCGAATTCTGGCCCACTGGCTGAATGTTTTTTCTACCCTCGAGCAGGTTCTTCCACGGACTTTGCACTCCTCGCTGGGGTTGGTGTTACTATATGTTACATCAGAAATGCCAGATGATAGTAAGCATTTCTGGCTGTGATGTTACTTCATGCTAAACGTAGGATGGGCTACTCCTGGGGCTGGGATGGAGTGCCCACTGTTCGAGAAAGGTTGCTTGACGTCACGTTTTCTTAGTGACAGCTAACCACCTACTGTTAACTGCTCCCACCTTCCAGCAGACCCAAGGATATATGGGGTCTGTTTCACAACTACGTGATGATACAACCGTCGCCCTCTTCTCTCTGATGTTCCAGATGTGTATGTGATCCATTGCCCCAATGCCCCACTCTCAATCAATTTATTAATGTAGTTCTCTCCCCAATCACACCTAATGGTATTATCTTGTATTTCTACATGCTATATAATGTGATTTTCAGTGGAGTCACTTTTTATTCCACCTGTAACACCCAATGAATTCGTATATTTCATTGTATCGCCCTTGAACACTCAGCCACCTGTTCTTGTTGGATTGTTTTCTTTGAAAATCTTAAATAAAATAATTAAAAAAAAGAAAGGAGTCCTCCATGTTTTACCCTCTGGTTGGCTGATCCAAGATCTCTAGCAAGCCTCAGTGGCTGGCCCATACCCAGACCACTATCTTTTCTCACAGCCTTGGATTTAGCATCAACATCACCACATCACATTTGAGTCCTCTACGGATTCAGCTCTTCCTAATGTCAACCCTAAACTCAGTTACAGGCAAAACCTACCCAGTCTTCAAAGGGTCGAGGCCTTCCTACAGCTTGTCACCGTTTTTGTTTGTTTGTTTGTTTTCTTAGTCAAATCCCCCTATCTCAGTCATAACAATGTGCCTCCTGGGCTTGATGACACTGCATTGCCATAGTGGCCAATGCCAGACTGCTCATGTTCCAACTTCAGCAGTGCCTTGCAGCACAATGGTACCAAGCAATGGCTCCTGTGGAGGATCTAGTGTTGGTAAAGGCCAGCGTTCATAGCTCCTTGCAGTGGTAGAACAGCAACAACCTGTTGCTGGTCAAGGCTTTTGAAGACCCATTACCCAAGAACGGGGCTCACCTCAATCACAAAACAGTGGCGTTGTGGCCCCCCCCCCCCCCCCCACACACACACACACACACACACACACACACACACACACACACAAACAGCAGGGACATCACATCAACTACCTTGAGCTCTCAGTAGTCTAGCTTGCCCTGAAATACTTTCTCTTATAAATTCAGGCCAAAGTAGTATTAATCCTAACAATGTGACCGCCATGTGTTACCTACAGAAGCAAGCCAGAACCCTCTCACTCACTCCTGGTTTTCTCAGACAATTTTGCTTAATGATTTCCACCACCATGTTCACCTTATGACGCAGTAACTACCAGGGATGGACAGTGACCTAGCAGATCTACTCAGCAGGTCTCACCAACAAACCCATGAATGGGAACTCAAACCTGTAGTTCTCTACAGCAATTTCATCGTTGCAGGAACTCCTCTGATAGACCTGTACACCACTCCCTAAAACTCAAAATGCTCAAGCTTTGTATCAGGCACCCATACTCGCAATCCATGGGCAATGTACTATGGATAACTGTTCAGGGATATTTGCCAAAGGTTTTCCGCATTGCATGATCTTTCCATCAGTAGTGTGCAAGATGCAGCAGACATCCCAAACACTCACGGCCCCCGCCTGGCCCAGACACCCCTGGTGCTTGTCTACAATCAAAATGTCGATCAGCGCTAATGAGATGCTTCCCTAAAGGCTGGGCCTTGTCTCAAAAACCAAGGACAACTCGAGTATCCAGATGCCAAATAGCTCAACCTAGCGATTTGTACCTGAGGTCCTAAAGTTTCGGCACCTAAACCTCCCTCTGGAGTGTATGGACATCCCTAAGGAAGCCCACATGCGGGCAAATGGAAAATATTGTTAATAACTTTGTCCAAACACATGGACCTGCTAAAACCCCAAATATTGTTTGCTTCCCCCTCTATCTACAGTATTTTGTGTGAGCATACATATCCATTCGATTCCGCTTAGCCATATTGGCTTATATGCTGAACACTCTTTTTTGTATAAAAGTCATTAAAGCTTTTATGGAAGGTCTAAAGAGACATCCCCACTAGGTTGCCTCCACCCCCTTAGTAGAACCTCAGTGTAGTCTTTAATAGACTTATGGACCGCATTTGGAGCCCTAACATTCCTGTGCTGTCCAGTATCTCTCCTGCAAAGTTATATTCCTAGTCTCAATAACTTGGCTCAGGATTATTAGTGAATTGTAAGCATGCATGCTGCAGGAACCTTACATTTAACTTCGCAATGACAGGGTAATTCTAAAAACTAACCCGAAGTTCTTGCCTAAGATGATTTTTTATTTTAACCTTAACCAAAACATAGACTTCCCAGTTTTTTTCCAAGTTGAGAGCACCCTCCACATTTAAGATGTCAAGTGGGCCCACATGTTCTAGATTGACAGAAATGAACCCTTTTACAAGTTAGACTAGCTGTTTGTAGCCTCTACATCTAACGAGGCTTTTACCTTTGCCTTCCTTGGGCACATTTCATTAGCTGACATATGCAAAGCAGCTACCTGGTAAACCCTGTACACTTAACACTACTGTGTGGATATTCTAGCTAGGCAGCAAACTGTCCAATGATTTTTTTTCCAGACCTGTGCCCCATCAACAAGCTAAATACTGCTTATTCGGAGGGACTGTTTTTCAGTCTGTGTGGAGCATGTGTATCTACAGCAAGACATGCTATGAATGGAAAATGTTACCCTGTAAGCATGTACTCGTAGTGTGTAGTGCTGTAGATTCACTCCTTCCCGTCCTACACTCTCCTGCCAGGTGAAAAACAGTCTAACATGAAGTCTGTGGCCATGTGCAATACCAGTATAAGGATGAGTCCGCATGTACTTCTTGACTTGAAATACTACTTTGAAGAAAAAACTCTTATACCCGTCCGAGCCCGACACTATATGGCGGGGGATGCTGAGCATGTAGATATAAGGCACTACATGGTACAAACCGAGTAAGTAACATTTCTCTTACAGCTACCCGCTATGGAGGTGAAGACTGTTGTCCTCTCAGAGATCCACTAACTTGGCCGGGTACCTACTGACCCTCAATTCTCCTTCATTGAAACCCTCGATAGCCTTATATGCTTGGGCAAAATCGTGCTCTGGACCTCCAGTGAACAGGCAATCACTCGTCTCCATAGACCAGCACCAGGCAACCCCCAACTTTCTTGCATAGCACCCTACGCCTGAGAGATTGGTGGTACAAGCCTCCACTAGTAAAGTGAATTCTAACACCTTCCCCATCACCCTTACCTGATCATGTCTCAAAAGGCATTGAAACTTTTGAAAAATGTAGGTTATGTATGAGCTTTGCTCTCGGATCTTTCAACACCAGCTGCTTCTTAAGTTGGTATTCACATTACCTTTGGGACTCGGTGGCTGCAGTTTTGCTAGCAGTCCTGTATGACCTTTTGGGTGCCCCTCACGTAGACTATTCAGAACGGATGCAACACAGCCAACTGTTTAGGTCTGGCAGTTAGAACGAGTGGGTCTCTTCGGCTGGCACCACTCCTTGATGTCTACGGGCTTCTCCAGGGATGTTAAGGCTCTTTCGTAGACATGTTAGATTTACTAGACATACCATTCAATGACTATAGCCTATTTGTTGAAAAAGCAGATTCCGTCTTGGGATGGTTTAAGGAAAGCAGGGACACAGCACACTCTGGACTCCCCCAGGCAATTCCACCAGGGATCTCACACCCTCCATGGCTATTTAAGAGGTTTTCAGTATCGCCAACACCAGCAGTCGTCGAGCAGGTTTCCAGCCCTTTTCTCAGCCAAGGTCATGTCTCGCAAAGACAACATCAGAGACAACATGCAGCTCAGTTTCCCACACCTCCGGCAATTAGAAAAACACTTGTGTGTTCTTTCAGGCACATGGCCACCCTGTTGGAGGCAGGATGTGACATTTTCACCAGGAGGCCACGCCTCTAAATTATGCACCAGGGCTTTCCACTCATTGGCACCTTCCACAACCATCAGGACAGATGATAAAGGAACCCCTGTCCACTTTGCAGCAGGAGGTGCAGGCTCTTTTGGCCAGAAGGTCAATAAAGATGGTTCAGATATCAGAAGTAGGAACTGGGTGTTACCCCTGCTACATCCTGATGCCAAAGAAGGTAGAAGGGCTTCATCTTATTTTAGATCTCCACCCTCTTGATGCCTTCCTCCAGAAGGACAAATTCAAGATGCTCATACTAAACCAGGTCCTGTGGGCCCTAGACCCACAGACACTTGGTGTGATGTTGGACCTGCAGCAGGCTTATTTCCATATCCCCATCCTGCAGGCACATAGGCACTACCTGCGGTTCAGAGGCCTAGTAGCATTTGCAGTTCACAGTGCTCCCTTTTGGCTTCAACAGTGCACCTCATGTGTTCACAAAAATGTTGGTATTCGTCGAGGCACACCATCGAAGGGTGGGGGTACCAGTCTCCCCCTCCCTCCCACCACCCCCAATGATAACTAGATGTTGAAGATGGGCTCCCCCAAGGCAGTTGTGCCACCTCTAGAGAAGTGCAAATCTCCTAACATCCTTGAGGTTCACTATCAATGTGCCAAAATCACATTGGAGCACTTTCAGGTCCCCTGGGTCCCTTAGGGTTGCCTTGTGGACTTCCACTAGTGGGTGTTCCCAAGGTGCCATTAGGACACTTCATTCCACTGTTGCCAGCAGTGTTGGCTCCCTTGTTGGCTTTGATGTTTCCAACTATGATTAAGCCTTCGCCAACACAAGTATATATAAATTCACACACACATGCGCATCTCTTAGGCATATTTTCTTAAAATATTTAAAATGGTGCTCCGTGGATCCCACGCATGCATGGGGAGATTCTATTGTTTGTGGATTCAGAGACCAAGAGCTAGAATTATTGGTAAGTAATTTTTCTTCAATAAATATTCATGTCTGTTTTTCTCTGTATTGCTCATATTCCTGGTTTTGCAGTGTGAATCTTTTCTGGATTCACATGCTGTGCATTATTCCACCATCTAGTGGTTGTGCCTGGAATTTTCTACTTTCTTACCAAATTTTTGTCCCTCTTCTTTTTCTACCTTTGTTAGTGGTTGTCGAAGGAAGCACCACTTAGTGTCCCCTTGTGATGTCGCCGTACTTTCTCTGTATGTTCCCACTTTAGTTCACCATCTTCGGATTCTTTTTTTCTGACATTTGGTCTGGATGTTTTTATAGAAATATCTCCAACTCCGGGAAGAATTTGGAAGAATTTGTTGAAAACCTTTTGAAAGTAAGAACTCAATATAATTAGAAGTGGACGAAAATAAGGAAAGTGCAAGCACGTATTCATTTTTTCTCCACTTCAACCTACTGCTCAGAGTACCTGGATTTTGGTGGGGTGGCGGGGTCCTGTGTGGCTTGATGGAGAAAACGCAGTTCAGTTTTGCAAGAACGAGCATCAAAAATATGCCCCCCAAAAAAGCATCCAGTGTGTAATCTTTGTCTACCTCACGACCACAGGAGTGAACATTGTAATGCCTGCTCCGTGTTTGCGCCAAAGACATAGAGAGGCAAGTGATGGCTCACCACTCTTTGCAGGTAAAAAAATCAACACTATCCCTTCGAGATCTGGGACTTTCCAGCGATGGGGACGAAAATGTCAGAGGGAGCTGAAGGGAAATTGGAGGATGAGGAGGTCGAAGAGGTGCCAAAGAAGGGCTGAAAGGAGGTAAGAGAATCCCTAACCTCCGCTAAGACACCCAAGACAATAAAATCTGACTTGCAGCCCCACAAAAAGGAATGCCACTGAGTCCTCGAGGGGTTTTCCGGTGGAGGAAAAAAACGCTGAAAAAACATTTTTCGTCACGGATGGAAAGGCTAAAGACGTTTCGCCGTTGAAAGGCCAGGAATCAAAATCGGGTCCGTGAAGCTCCCAGTCAGAACAGTGCGACAAAGGAAACTTGGATGCCAGAGAAAACACTCCTCAAACAGTCCTGATGACTGATCTGTCCAAACTGAAAAGGCGAAAGGCTTGGGTCGAAATGGCTGGTTAATACAAACAAAAAAGAGTGACATTCTGAAGGGATTCAGGATCCCTCACAAGATTTTAATGATGTGACAAAGGAGTTGCTGGAGGCAGAAGTAGAGGAAAGGGAAGCTTTTAAAGAGACACCCACTTGTAAAGTAGTCAGACCGAGGGTTGAAAAGAAATATAAGTTCTCTTCAAAAGATCCGGTGTGCATTAAAGATATTGTCCCCGCAGTCTCAATAATAACGTTGACTGAAAGGAAAAGGGACAATATTCCCTCAACATTGGGGCTACCCCCAGATAAAGTAAAAGAATGGAGCTTATGGGGGCAGAGCATGGAACGAAGCGCAGCAAACCAATGGCGTATCACCAACTCCAGTGCTGTGCTCAGTAGACCGCCCCACCAGCATTGGGAGGAAATAGGAGAATTAATGACACATCTCCCAGAGCAGTATAAAAAGAGGGCAGCACACCTGGTGGAAAGAACATAGCAAATACTTGCTTAAAGTCTGCGCTGGATGTGACAAACATGTCTAGTCGCCAGCTGAGGGGGTTACGCTAAGATGCCACTCTTGGCTGAGAATTTCGGGTTTCAAGCCAGAGATGCAAGCAAAAATAAAAAATACCCCTTTTAATGGCTAACAGCTGTTCCGGAATTCGGTTGACACTAGCCTTAATCAACCAATAAAGGACAATGAAACAGCAGAGTCCATGGGTGCATTGCAGTTTCGTGGAGGAAAGAGGATCTTTAACAGCAAAAAGACCATCCTTTAGGGGGTAGCTTCCATTCAGGAAATTCTCATCAAGGCTTCAACAGTTGCACACAAGGCACTTCCTCACAACAAAACTGGCAGTACCAGCAACTAGGGAGAAATTCCAGACGAGGAAGAGGGCAACCAACTAGAAGAGATTCAGTCCTTGCAAACAAATGACTCCACTTCAGCCATAACAATTTTACATATACCATCTGTGAAAGAAACCGCAAAAAATCGGTTAGCTCAAAACACCATTGGGTGGAAGATTGCAAAAATTTCTCCAGGAGTCGAGGAAAATAACTTCAGACAAATGGGTGCTAAACACAATTGAATTCAGGGATTGCATAAAATTAATCAAATACCCACCACCAAGGGCTCCAAGGAAAAAGATTAATTCAAAGGAGGAAACAAACAGACTTCTCAAGGAGGTCGAGAAACTGTTAAACAAGCAATAGAATTGGTACCAAAGCAAGAAATCAACAAGGGAAATTATTCAACATATTTTCCAGCACACTGTGGACTCTAGGTTTCTCATGAAACACAGAGAAATCATCTCCAGAACCAGAGCAGGAGAAGATATTATTGGGAGCAAGTCTAAACTCGATTCAGTGGAAAGCATTTTCCAGTGGGAATAAGAAAAGAAAGAACTCGATCTCCTCTGGAGGAAACTTTCCTCTACCGGAATGGGCAAGCTCTGACAGCGAGGATAGTGGGGAAGTTATTTGGAAAGATGGCATCATGCATTCTCTTGATCCCAAATGTGAGTCTGCATTTGAAACCAATCCACTAGTGGCTCCAAAATCAATTGTCACAAGCAACGGGGAGTTGGGAAGATGTAGTAGTTTTCACGCAGAAGGTTCAGGGGAAAACAGTGTGATTCCAACAGGGAAAATATAACACAGGGAAGGCCTTTTCTGCAACCAACTTCGTCAGTGACAACAACCACAGGCGCCTCACATATAGGATGGGGAACACATATAGGTTCTCTAAAAATAAGAGGGATCAGGATGCAGTACAACACATCAACATCCTGAAACTAAAGATGTTTTTTATTTTTTTCTAGCTGTGAAAGCTTTCCAAAGACATTTAGGGGTAAAGACAATATTGATTCAGATAGACAGTACAGCAACAATGCTTTACATCAATAAACAAGGGATGACTCAATCTACTCTAGCTCAGAAACTCTGGAGATGGGCAATTCAAAAGCACATGGAGACTTAAGCTATACATCTACCAGGGAAAGACAATTACGAAGCTGGCAGACTGCTTCCCATGAATGGGAACTCAATTGGAGGGTGGTACAAACTATTTTTCAGCAATGGGACACTCCAATAATAGATCTGTTTTCAACACCCCAGAACGCAAAATGCCAAAACTTTGCCTCCAGACAACCACAGCCTCAGTCTCTGGGGAATGCCCTTTTGATAAACTAGTCAGGGTTGCATAAGCTTCCCCCCAGTTCCTCGGTTGCCCAAAGTAATTAACAAATGCACAAGAAGTCACATTAACATGTTTTTAATTGCACCACAATGGGCAAGACAAACATGCAACTCCGAGATAGTTCAACTAGCACAAGGAAGCTGGCAAAGACTGACAGAATTTACTAACAATTGAAAGGGGAACAGTTTTACAACCAGAATATTGGCGGCATAGCTCCTGAAGACTTAAAAGTTTGGTCACATGAAGTTACCATAAAATACAGTGGCTGTACTAAGAGAGGCAAGAAAACCAATAACAAGAAAATGTTACATGGCAAAATGGAAGAAATTCTCACTTTGGTTTGTTTTAAAAAATAAGCTACTCAGTCACAAAAGAGAACGCATCTTTAAAATATTTAACTTATCTTTTACAAGAAGGGCTTACCTATTAATCATTAAAGGTTCATCTTGCAGCAATAGTGGCTTATACAAGAGGACAAATGGGAATAAGTTTTTTTTCAAAGCACTGGTGGTAAAAATATTCTTAGAGGGTAACACTACCAAAAAGGGTACCAGCACCCACATGGAACCTAAATTTAGTTCTCTCAACTCCTTAAACAACCCTTCAAGCCTTTGCATAAATCTACATTACAAATGCTAACTTTAAAGACTGCTTTCTTGGTTGCTGTTACTTCATTACGCAGGGTTAGTGAGTTTCAGGCACTCACAATACAAGAGCCCTATTTGCAAAGCCACAAGGACAGAATTGTCTTAAGAACAGATCCACAGTTGATTCTGATGGTAGTTTCACATTAATCAACCCATTCAAATTCCAAGTTTCTTTCAAGATCCAAGGACACACGCTTAAAGGAAGCTTCATATATTGGATGCAAGACGTGCCGTTATGTACTACAGTAAAAGGATGAAACCTGTCAGAAGAACTCTGCAATTGTTTGTCTCTTTTAAAAAGCTACTTGAGCAAACCAGTTACTAAGATCACAATTGCTAGATGGATTGCACAAATAATTCAGTTATGTGTTACCTATGCAGGGGAGACATTATTAAGAGCACCAAGAGCTCACACCACACTGAAAAAAGGGGCAACCATTGCCTTTCTAGCTAAATCTCCTTTACAGGAAATTTAAATGGCCGGAACATGGTCATTAGTGTTTACGCTGACTAAACATGATTGCTTTGACATTCTGATAGACGGAGAGTCTCAAGTGGGACAAAGGGTGCTAACGCATATCTTAATAAATCAATGCCCATCTTAAACCCAGCCAGAAAAACGCTGTAAAATCAGTGCACAGCATTTGAATCCAGAAAAGATTCACGCTGCAAAATGTAGTTTCTTACTTGTAGGTGCTGTTTTGCAGCTTGAAGTATTTTCTGAATTCACAACGTCCCATCCTCTTCCACCAAGAAGATAGGGAAAAGGGGGGGAAAAAAAAAATCTGAAGATGGCGAACTAAGGTGGGAGCATCCGAAGAAGTGCAACAATGCCACAAGGGAGCACCAAATGGTGCTTCTGTCGAATCCCGCCAAAAAAACAAAAGTAGAAAAAGAAGACTGGAATTTTTTTTTGTAAAATAGAAGAAAATTCTGGATCTGACAACTAATAACAGAATAATGCACAGCATGTGAATCCAGAAAAGATGAAAAACTACACCTACAGGGAAGAAACCTTACATTCTTTCCACTTTTGCTCTCCTTGTGTTCCTTGTTCAACTTACTCTTTCCTAGTTTTATTTACCATTTCTGTTGTCCATGATCCTCGTTCTTACAATTCCGACATGTATTTATTCTTCCAGTTTCTTATTCCTGATTCTCTTCCATGTTTTTTTCACCCCTTTTGCTCATCTTGCCGGTATTACTTCCAGTTTTTTTACTTGATGTTGTGTTTTGTTTTGGCAGCCCTTTGGTAAGATCCTAGATGTAGAGATCATCTTTAATGAACGAGGCTCTAAGGTACGTTTTTTGGATTTATTGAAGGGGAGGGGCTTTTATTGAAATAGAGGGGGGCATAGATCAGGAAGTTAAGTGTGACGAGGTAGCTGGTAGTGTGATATCAATCTTAGCAGAGGAAGGTGTGTTCTCCTGCTGCTGAAAGCCTTACCTTTTTGTGTTGGAGCATAGGTATGTGCAGAATGATTGCTCTGTTTGCAAGGAATCTAATCTCCTTATGAAAGTGTTACACTGCTTGAAAGGGAACCGTGCCACTGTCTGCTCTGATTTTGAGAATTGCAGTAAATGTGCCTTAAATTGTTTGTGAAGCACCTGTGAGGTCTACAGTGGAGTACCCAGAGGGGTTTGGTGCACTACCTGCTCTTCCCACACAAAGGCTAAATGGTGAACCCCCAAGTATTACGGCTTGCTTTTGAGTACTGTGGTGTCTGTCTCACCTGAATGATTTGCTTCTTACCTCTTGCTCAATACTGATGCCTCAGCTCTTATTCGAAGATATTGCAGTGTATTTACAAAATTTACATATGTGGTATTCTTTTGAGAACCAAAGTTCAAATAAAATCTGTACAAGCAATATTGCAGGGGAAAGTGCGAGCCACCCAGCAGCCCTTCTAACATGCTGCAATATTCTTTACATTTTGAACACAAGTTCCAAATTCCATTAGAATACAACACCCCCAGGATTCCCAGCCCAAGAAAGGACACCTAATATTGGAAGATCATGACATATATATTTTTTTTTTTTTTTTTAAAGCGAAGAATAAATTCAGAAAATTCAAATCATATATTGGTAAAACCTGCAGTATGGTGCTAAGGCATCTGAGGAAAAACGAACCAACGTCACTTTTTCGTTGGTGTCCGCTTCTGTGTAATGTAGGCTGGTCGCTGTTTTTTCCATAGTATTCAGCCCGACTCATATCACTGACGCTCCCTGACCACTCTCCACATTCCATCAGTGACACACCTTACTTACCAAGTACAGCATTTCCATATTCTGTCAGTCAGTGCAGGTTCAGCAAACCTAATCTCCCTTCCTGACATTTCCAGGTTTCTTTATGCCACCCTCATCTCCCATTTTTATTAACTGCCATTTCTTTTTAGCTTGCCTGGAATGCAAAACATCTTTGGGCTTAACCTGGTCTTTTTCAATCCTGTTGTTGAATATGTTGTCTAACTGTGCAAGTGGAATGTCTTACTTCAACCACCTCAACATTCTAGGTGAGGAATAACTTGGATGCCAGGCGTTTTCCACACAACTGCTGAGAACTTTGGTTACAGAATGTCAGACTGTGCTACATCATCACACCGTATACCTACTGGCATCAGAAATGAATGGTGCAAGCATTCAACTTAGCCCACTTCATCACATACAAATTGAATTCCATTGTTTGAATCAGGATTTCTGGGACCACTTGTAGAGAATTTATTTAAAAAACTGCCCCTTTAGATGATGTAGGTTCATTCACAAACTTGGCCTCAGGCCACTTACTATAATAGTAAACAACAAGGAGTGTGCAGTTCCTATAAGAAAGAATTATGAAACAAAACAAGTTATACAAAGGTCTGCCAGGAACTGAGGTACCAGATCAGGAGATCTGAAGCAATAGCCCTCACACTTCCAAATGGGTGTCAAGCTTCATCATGGAGCAGTTCTTGTAGGACCTGCGTTGCAATGCCCGACGGGCCTCTCAAGGGAGCTCTTTACCAGAGATCTTTTGATTGTACGACTTATGTGAAGAATGAGAAGCAATGCTCTGTTTGTGAATAGGTGTAGATTGGTGTATAGTGGATGTAAAATAAACTAAGGAGTACATAAGTGAGTTTTAATATAGTGGTCCCCTTGTTTTGATAAAAACAGTGTGAAATTGAATATGTATACAATGGTCTAATCCAACTATTAAAAAGAGGTCAACATGTTTCCTCCCACATTAGTTATTATTGAGCTAGGCAATTCTTCAGGACCGAATCAGCACTTAGTGATGAAGGTGCAACATCGCATACCATAAAACAAACAGGCTAAGACATACAGATATGTATGTGACACACAAGTGGGCCCACTTTAAACATAAGTGATCAGGGTAAAAAAAGGAGATAAAAACATACATATTGCCTGGCCAACAGGGTAACTTACCTAACTAAGGAAAGGTATGGACCTCATCGATCATTAGCGGGCTGAAAGATTAAACAAATTAGTCACATTGATTCAACAAAAAATGAGCATAGAAGCTGACATGAAAAGGAGAGGGGGAAAAAGAGCAACATCTCAATACAGTGTCCTGAGTGTGATTTGCGCTACAACCTACCCCTGTTTTGTTTCCTTCTGAGTAGGTGCTCCATCACGTCCAACAGAAGGGTCTTGCAAATTATTCAAAAGCATCTGTGCCCTACCCTTTCTTTCCTCCCCTCCCTATATCCTTACCACATCAGAACGAATTTCAGATGAGCACCTGTCCAGCCTCCTATAGAAGCATCTGTTGCTTTCCTAAGCAATGAAGAAGAAACCAGACTTGGATAAACGTGGGGTTGGGGTTGATACTCTCTCCATTTCCTTGTTCTGAAAAAGAATGGGGGCCTCCGGCATACCTTGTATCTCGGTCCTCTCAATGCCTCTGCATGAAAGAACAGATTCAAGTGGCCAAATTGGCTCAGGTCATCTCTTGCAAACGCGGCTAGTGGATTGTGTCCCTGGACTTGCAAGACTCACATTTTAATAAACTTGTTGTGCAGTCCTACAATTGTTACCTGCGGTTCAAGGTTTGGCAGGACCATTTTCAGTTCACTGTGCTCATCTTCTGCTTCACCAGCACCCTTTGGACGTTCACAGAGGTGAAGGCATGGTTGCAGCCCAACTTCGAAGGTCAGAAATGGGTTTATTCCCACTACATTGGTGACTGGCTGCTGACCAACTTCAGATGACGGCAGAACCCATGACTCTGATTGGGGTTCACCATAAACCAGTCAAAGTCCCACCTGATTTTCTATTAAAGGCTTCTATTCTTAGAAATGATCCTAGTTGTAGAGTTTAGGGCTTTACCTCCGCAGCAACGAGTCCCGGAAATTCAGGATATGTTGATATTTCTGGATCCAGTTGAGCGTGGTTCTGAGGATTTTTGTCCTCTTAACTTTGTGCACCCTCCTAGTCACCCACGCAAGGGGGCACATGCTGTCCCCACAGTGGATCTTAGTCTCAGCTGACCAAGCATCAAGGTCACTTTGTTGTCACTATCAAGATATGAAGGCGTCAGCTTGAGATGTATACTGGGGAATGACAGACCAGTTTGTCCTCAGACAGGCTGCTCTCTCTTCCCCAGGGAGAGCCTTCTTGACCCCAGACAAAGGCCTTGGAACTGACCTTGAGTATGACAGAAACACTATCATCATTGCACCTCCCAAAAGGCCTAGAGTCAAGATCACTGCCCTCAAGAGTAGGGATCAGACATTGCAGCCTGTTGGCAAAGACTCAGCCCCTTTGACCCCGTTGCCTTCAAGCAGATGTCGCTCACATTCGCAGGATCTGCCCCATTGAGTCCAAAACAGTTTGAGGCCAAACTTGGATCATTACCCAGCTCGGTCGTCCTCACCGGATGACACGACCATATATCATGAGGTCATACAAAGGGCTACCAGTTTCCTCATGGTTGATATTCATCTTTTCATAGAAGACAATGACTTCCTTGTGGAAACATTACCTAAATCAGAGCAGACCGTGCCATTTCTGCCCATTGTCAAGGGAATGCTGGTGTCTGCCTCCAAAACATTTATAGACCACTCTCCGTTCCCCAGCCAGAGCTGACATCAACTCTCCCAGAGCTGGCAATGGTGACAGATGCATGACTGCTGGGTTGGAGGGGTCACGTGGGGGTCTTGGAGATCTTAGGTCTATGGTTTTGAGCGGAGGGTGGCTCCACATCAGTTTGAGCTGTGGACCATTTTTGTCGCCTTGAAGGCCTTTCTGACATCCATCAAAGAGAAGCTAGTGCGGCTTCTTATTGACACCACCGTTGCCATGTGTTACTTAAATAAGCAGGGTGAAGTGTGTCCTGATTTCTGTGCCAGGAGGCTTTGTCTCTGGAGAGGTTTGCAGAGCAGGGCCTATTCTTGGTTACAAATCACTTAGAAGGGTCACTGAATGCCAGAGTAGATGAACGGAGCACTCATCACCTGGCAAATAGTGAATGACTGTTACATCCCGAGGTGGCACAGGGCATATTCCATGAGTGTTGAGCTCTCTGGCCTGATCTTTTTGCCACAGATGAAAGCACATAGTATTTAAAAAAAGAAACCTGTCAGTTGGAGTTTCTATAAGTACACTCATTAGGATATGCTTTGTGGCTGGAATGGAACAAGGCACTCCTGTATACCTTCAAACTACTTATTCTTCTGCCTAGAGTTCAGAAGAATATTCAGAACGACGAGCCCATGTCATCGTGGTGGCTCCCGATTTAACCAGGAGAGTGTGATAGCTGCAGCTCTTGAGCATGAGGATCTGTCCTCTGATTAGGCTGTCACTCTAAGACAACCTCTTATCTCAACAACCGAGCAGGGTCCTGCATCCCAATCTGCATCTCCATGCCTGAAGATCGAGCTGACACAAATCGACTTTCCAAAGGTCAGTTCTGAATTAGATTTGTAATGATTTGATTGACAATCTTTAAGGAAAAATGTCTGCTCATAGGCATTTACTTGAGGAAAGAAAAAACTTTGTCACATAGTGTACTGAGATGCTGCTCTCTGGCGGATGTGTTTAATGTTCATGAATAATATAAAGCATTCCATGATGAAGAACTAGGATTGCAAGTAAGTAACACTTGTCTCTCTCACTACCTGTGACTTTCACTTCTGTTACACTCCAAACACTCTCTCCTAGCCCCAGATAGCAGTGTCACTATTACTACAGAGCTTGTTTAGTTCCCCTTCATTATGCCAGGATTCTACCACTTCTTTGAGGAGCACTGCCAGCTCTCAAACAGACTCTGGTCTCAGTTACTGCTGCTACAGTGTCCCTGCCCCTTTTCACCTTTAATAACCAAATTATCTTTTAACCTTTACCTGTATTTAAGGAAATTCTAACACTCCCCACCCTTTGATCTTTCTTTTGTTTTTCTCCCTATTTTCATTTTCCAGTAAGCACTTTGCATGTTTATCTTGAATTGATTGTCTTCTCATGTAATTCATCACTGGTGGGAGGTGGAATGGAGGGATGGGGGTTGGTAGGTGAGGGGGGAATTCACAACCATTTCAGTCTGTGTGCTGCCTCTTGGCTGATGTTTGCTCTGTACTCTATGAAATGATTTGTATGGCTTTAAGTTTAATTTTTTTGTTGGTTTGATCATCATTTTCCTCCCCTTGTCAGTATTATAAACATAACGATAAGCATGTCTTCCTCCTTTTTTTCCCCCCTTTCTTCCTTCGCTGCATGCAGGGTTTCGGGTTCGTAACTTTCGAAACGTGTGCGGACGCCGACAGGGCGCGAGAAAAATTGCACAACACTGTGGTTGAGGGCCGTAAAATCGAGGTGCATGTTCTTACAATTCTCCAACAAATTTACTTCTCTTTCAGTGTTTCTTTTGTTTATTTTATCGATTTAAAGAGAACATGAAATGTGATTTTTGTTTGTTTCTTTTTCCCATCCCTGATTTCACATACCCCCTCTTAGCCTATACTCTGAAACATATACTTCCTCCCTTGCCCTTTCTTGTGAGTATGTATGGTTGTCTGTGTTTGTGATTTTTTTTCTTTCCCCTTGTCTTTTCCTTTTTGCTTCGGGATAACGAATTCCTAGGAAATAAAATTACACCATAACCCTCCCTCTCCCCTCTGCTAGATCGCACCCCACCTGCTCTTCTTACCCCGCCCCAAATAAAACCACTACTTCCTTTATTTGTGTAGGGATGAGTTCTGTAGGATCTCTCTTCCTCTGACTTCCTACTTTGAATAAATCTCCTAGTGGTGCTTGGGAGACAGTTGAACACATTAAAAGAAATATTAAACACACCTATTTCATCCGCATTTCACTTTAGTTTTAAAGTTGCACTTTATTTTAAATACCCGATTTGTCTCTTGCTGTTAGACGTTTACATACACTTCCTCTATTTTAAGTTAGATGCAAGTGCATGTAACATTTAAGATTTAATCTCAATGTGAGTTTTTTTTTAAATTTTTTTTTTAAAGCTTGATTATAGTTGCAGTTTAGAACAAATAAAACTTGTGGTTTCAGGGCTAATCTTGGCTTTAGTTTGAGAACTGAAAGAAATAGATTTATCTGAATTTTTATTTAAAGTTTACTGAAAATAGAAGCAGGGGTTTAATGATTTTGGTTCAGTTTGAGGTCAGCAGCACCTTTGTGATCTCTAATTTTTGTATCCATATCAGATTTAGTTTTGGTTATATTTAAATTGTACACCACTAGATTTTAGGTTCAGCTTTTGTTTTACTCTGAAAATTATTTCTTGTGCAGCTATGGAGTTAGGGAGAGGTTTATGACACCTGTTTTCTCCATTCTAATACTAGTTTAAAGTTGAAGTTTGCAACTACTTTTTCCACTGGATTTAATCCTTGTTAAATGTTTTTTGCACTGTCCAAAACACCTATATTTTAAGATTTGTTTTTTAGCTTAGGTTAACCAATTAAAAGGTTAATTTCATGTTCATACCACTGCTTCCTGATGCTTTTAGATAGATATTTTATAACACCTGTGGTTTAATTTGCTGGTCTTTTAAGTTATATTATTCAGTTTAGTTTCATATTTGATCTTTTAGTTAGATTGCTGTATTTGTAAATGCCAGGATAGAGCACCAACTCTGAAATGCCACCCTGGCTTAAACTTAAGAATATTAAAGCCTAGTTAGTTCTTGTTTCCATAGTAATACAAAATGTCTGAAGCTTTCTAGATTAACGTTGCCAAAAACCCTGAATCCTGAAATTGAATAATATAGGGAGAACTTGACTTTGCCTGCCTGCTGCCCCTACCCATTCCAGTCTGACCTAGACATGACTGCTGATCCAGTTACCTCCGTGTTCAGAAAAGGCTTCAGGTCTAAGCCAGATTTAACCGATTCTGGCTTGGCTCTTGCATTCTGGAATCTTGTTATCTTTCCCCTAATCTTTGTATGGAAATTAATCTTTTTCCAAGCTTTTTAGATGCAGAAAAAAAAAGGAAGATATTAAAAAAATTACAATTACAGGTCTAGAAAACTACATAAAGTTCTAAGTATATTTTGTACCAGTGCTAGGAAATAATGACATTTGGATGTGGTATTTAGATAGGATGTCTGTTTTTTCTTTTTTTTTCTCACTACAGATATATATATTTTTATTTTTTATTCGTTTTCTGTTTCTTTTTTATTTTGCTGTGTTTTTCCCTCCTCTGTGAGTCAGCGGTTTTAGTGCTTAGGGTCCGACTGTTGAATGTCGTTCTTACCGCACCGCTATGCTCACGGCGAGCAACTCTCACATTTGGCGGTAAGTGACAGTAGCATTAAATGTCATTGGGGGGTTGGTTGGGTTGGGGAGCCCATGGGGAGAGCAGAGTAAGCTAGAGGAGAGCAGCGGTACTACCACTATGTAGACTTGCACCTCGGATTCACATTTGAAAGTTTAGCTCACGGTATGTAGATATTATTATACAGACTTAGGCCTTTGAAAGCAGAGCTATTCCTCAGAAACATTAGATCTTATTGACTTACAGCTAAGCTACCAGTCTTGTGACATCTTTCAGACTTCATACACCAGAACTGCCCCTCTGTTTACACAGGTATTCCAGCCACGAACAGCACAATAGGTCTTCAGGTTACCTGTTGCTTAGTCTTGAACAGCAGAGCTAACACTCAGTATATTTGAGCTAGGTTTTATAGTTCTCATAGGCGCTTCTTCTTGAGTAAGTTCCTCTTATTATAAAATGATTAATCCATAGTTATCTGCCCTTAATATATTAAAAGCCACACCAATGTTCGGAGCGTTAAGAGCCTAGCTTGTGCCTGTATTTGCGATAAGCACCCCTCTCCCCAGAACCATTTTGAGATGCCTCAACCATCCCACTGAATCACTGAAGGCTACGCATTCTTGCCTCATCCTTTGTGCCACATTCCTGCTCAGGTCATCATGAACTCAGTTGTATTCTTACTTAGTAGTTATAACTCCATTGTCTTGCCTCTTGTGTATTAGCCTCCTTAGAGCATTGTCACTGACCCATTTGTGACTCCCTATGCATGTTATGGAGGCATTTAGTATTACACATCCCTGGTATTTAGCCAGAAGGCTCCTGAGTCCACCTACAGAGCTATTAAGGCTTCAGAGCCCCAACACAAGCCTGCTAAGCCCTTCAACGGAGTCAAATTGACACTGTAGTGTTGTCACAGAGCAATTTAGGCTGCACAGCCATAGCTCAGACCCCATTGAAGACCTGTGGGAGGAGGGGTAAAAATGTGTTTTTGCAGGTATTTGGGTTTAGGTAGTACCGCTGACTCCATACACTGCAGAGGGAAGGAAGAGGCTGGTGTCCTTAAGAATGTCCTCCTGCTCACTGGGTTGGGACAGTTTCTCGCTTCCTGCCTGGCGAGTAATGTACGTCTTCTGTGACTTGCAACCTCAGTCTGTCTTTCTTTTCCATGGCTGCCTTGACGTGACTTGCCGTCGCTGTGCACCGTTTAGTTACTGACATGATCTGGCCTGTGAAGCTCCATCCCTGATTGACACCCCCCCCCCCCCCCCCCCCCCTCACCCACCCTTGAGTGACCGGGGCCCCTGCCTGGCTGCTCTTCTATTGATGTACATGTGATTCTGTAATAATGCACTCCTTGGGCCGTTTCTTTAAAAAAAAAAAAAAAAAAGATTTATTTTTTGGATGTTCACCACTCGCCTTCTTTCCTACCCCGTGCCCCATCCCTTTCCCAGCACTTTTCTGTTGGTGTCGAGCTCTCTGATTGGTTGCTTGTCACCTCACTCTGCTGCTATTGGCTCATTTTTGCTTGACTGAATGCCTCTGATTGGTCCTTTTGGCT
This sequence comes from Pleurodeles waltl, assembly GCF_031143425.1. Taxonomy (NCBI): domain Eukaryota; kingdom Metazoa; phylum Chordata; class Amphibia; order Caudata; family Salamandridae; genus Pleurodeles; species Pleurodeles waltl. The sequence continues at coordinate 291,168,146 of NC_090443.1, read as the reverse complement.
CGTGTTTATTTTTTAATTTTCTACATATGTTTGTCCTTTCTTTACTCTGTTTCTGATGATCAGTGCCTGCCTGTTACCCCATTGTACGCTTGCTCACTCTGTTTGACTGGTGACTCCACTTTCCACCCCCTTTCTAACTCTATTGTTGGTGAGCAGCGTCCCTTGAAGCCAGGAAAATATATTTTCAAGAACTTTGGAAATTTCTTTTAGATCCAGTCAGTTGCAGGGATGAACTTTTCTGTATGAAACTGCTGGTTGTTGGATAAGAGACAGTTATCATAATTTATAGAAAGAAGTCCCCGCACAGCTTTCTGTTCTCCTCCAAGGGGAATCCTCACCAAAGCGATGGTTTGTCCACCCGCGCAATTCTTGAGCACTTATATTTATTTGTGTGTGTATGTACAGCTTTTTTTCAGTAGAAAAGTACATTTTAAATAACAAATCTTTGCAGCCGAATAAAAGAATAGTAAAAATAAGGCAGCCTTAATTTACTGAAGCTCTTAAAGAAGCCCATTATATCCAATTATTGCTAATTTAATAAACAGTTACTAATGACATCTTTCCCAAACTTTTGTAATTT